>NW_004443938.1:5642251-5779102 GCF_000243295.1 Trichechus manatus latirostris | reverse complement strand
CAGGATTGTTGATTCTCTGTTTGGCTTAGTTTTTCGGATCTTTGTTGTGGAGGGACGGCGTGGTGCTTCTGCCTAGACCGCCATCTTGCCAGAGTCCTATATATATTTTCACTTCTGTTGCTACTCTCGGAAACTAATTTTTGGCCATTATTCATATTTTTTTTCTTTGGAGAATAAAGTATGATTAATAGCACATAACATAATAATCTTAGAAATTGATTTCAGAATGAAATTTTCCACTTTTAATATAGTCCTGGCAACAAGCTTTGATGTAAAAAGAATGGTCAAGCACAAGAACTGACCTCTTTATCTTTTCCAGTATTAAATTTTATGGATAAAGTTCTGAAATTAAAAACAAATAAATGCAGACAGTGCTATCATTAGTGCATGGTAGGGCCCCATAGCTCTTAATGTGGTAAACACTTTTCATTTGTGGAGTACATTGAGCCTGCAGAGTTGCAGCAATATGTCTGCATGTAACAGAATGGATTATGCCTATAGTGGACTTGGAAATACAAGAAACAGTATTTTAACCCCATGAAATGTGTGTAGTACCTGGTCTTATGAAATTTAGAATCTAATTCAATTTAAGGTCATCAAAAATATAACAAAATGCCAAACATCAGGATTAAGTCCAAATATTTAGTTTATATCAATCAATAAAAATAGGATAAACTCATTTATTAAAATAAGATTGACTCAGAGACTGAGTTAAGAAAACATTATTTGTTAAATACCAAAGTTTGAACTTCATATAAAAACTAGGCAGAAATATCACGGGCACATATTTTCAAAACCAAAGCTGAGAGGGGCTCAAAGGCAGAATGTGTTAAAAGAGACCAAGTGAGGTACTCTAGAATAATAAAGGGCCAATGTTCAATGAGGTTTTATGTATAAATATTTACGTATCACAAAGCAACAATCTAATTCACAAACCATAAACTTCAGGAATTGTAGTAAATTACAATTCTATTTTTCCATGGGAGAACAAAGACACAAAAAGTAAGAACATATGCAAGGTATCAAAACAATATAATTGATAATATTAAGCTATAAATATTTAATTATATCTTGATACATTAATGTTTCATGATAAAACATTTATACATCAACATTTATTGAATATGACTAAAACTATACTCAGGAAAAGTCATATCTGAAATAAGTGCACAAAGAATTTTTTAAAAACTATGTTAACATCTAACTCATAAGAGTTAATTAAAAAAAACAATAAAAGCAAGAAAAGCAGAATCAATGAGAAAACCAAAAAAGATGAGAAAAATAAAACAGGCAAAAACATGATAAAAATGGATCAATCACTAGCTGGGAATAAACTTTTTTTAAAAGAAGAAAGCATAAAGACAAAAATCAGAACAGTAAAAGGAAATATAATTATATTTACAAAGGAATTTAAAAATATATGCATATATTTTTTGAAAATTAATTTAAAATCCCAATGAAACAAATAATTTATAGGAGATCATTTATAAAATTGCCCCCAAAGGTACTAGAAACCCAAACAAAGCAAAAATAATGGAAGGCATTGAGAAAGGGCTCACTTATATTTCTCTCTTCAAAGGACTACATAAGCTCATGTGTATCCAAATGGTTTCACATAAAAGTCATTTTAAACTTTCAATACAACTAATTTCAATACTAATTTGCTATTTTATACGTAGAGGAAAAGGAAAAC
Source organism: Trichechus manatus latirostris (assembly GCF_000243295.1). NCBI lineage: Eukaryota > Metazoa > Chordata > Mammalia > Sirenia > Trichechidae > Trichechus > Trichechus manatus. Next base: position 5,777,409 of record NW_004443938.1, on the reverse strand, counting down.
TTTTGATAGTTCTTTAAGAAGCCAGTCACCATTGATCCCAGAAAATCGCAGACCAATAGACTATCACAGCTAACCTCACCTAGGACTGCTTAGGGACTGCTGAGATTCCAGAGTGGTCCATTAGATCCCAGACACTCAAGGGACAGCCGGGAACAGAGGCCTCCTTCCAGCTCTACCACCAGGATGACATGTAGCATCATTTCAAAATTAATTCACCATGGCCAGATGAACTGAATTCCTAAAAATCAACAATGCTTTCTTTTTAGAAAACTGATTAATATAATGCATTTATTACTATTTCAAGACAGAAAATCAACATGGTAACAATAGATACTAAAAAGACACTTGAGAAAATTATTAAATAACCATACATAACAAGAAAAAAAGCAAGAAGGTTTAATAAAATTAAAATATATCTATGATATTTTCACTCTTTCTCCCTCCTTCCTTCTGTCTTTCTCTGTCTCTCTAGCTCTCTCTCTCTCACCCAAACACAGAAACACACTCAAACAGATTTAAATCTGCCAATATGTTTAATGGAAAAACAATGGAAACATTCTCATTGACATTTAAACCAATATACCCACTATTACCAATTACTATATTATTTAACTTTGTTCTCATTATAATAACCAATCTAATTAGAAAACAGAAAAAAAGATTTGAGTATTATTTCACATTTTTGCATTCATTTTATTGTTTTTTTTTACTGATAAATCTATTGTACACACACATAGGTGTTCGGGGTGGTGGGAGTATAGTTAAAAAGAAAGGTGAGTTTGTGCTGAAATGGAAAATTCTTCTAAATATACTAAATTAATGAAGTAAATATTTTACATGAATTTAAAAGAATAGATAGATGATAGACAGACAGACAGATAGCTAGGTAGAAAGAGATGAGACAGAGGGAAATGTATTACTTGGAAGAAAGAAACACCAGAAAGTCAACAATAATTGAACTTAAGGAGAGCATCTAAAACCAGGAGAAGGAGAATTTTTTTTTAATTATTTTTGTTTTGGTGAAAGTATACACAGCCAAAGAGACACCATTTCAACAATTTCTACATGTACGATTCAGTGACATCGATTACATTCAAGTTGTGCTACGATTTTTGCTATCCTTTCCTAAATTATTCCACCATCATTATCTTAAACTCACTGCCCTCTAAGCTTCCCATCTAACCTCTCGAGTTCCTATTGTCAATTTGATTTCACATAGATAATTCCTTAAAAGAGCACAATACTCAATGCAGACATATTTTACTAGTTAACGTAAGCTATTTTTTTGTTCAAAGTCTTCAGGGGATAGTTTTGGTTTAAGGTTTAAAGTTTAAAGACTATCTCAGGGCAACAGTTTCGGGGGTTCATCCAGCCTCAATGACTCCAGAGAGTCTGGATTCCTTAAAGGATTTGAAATTCTGTTCCTCATTTTCCTCCTTTTGATTAAGATTCTTCTATAGAATATTTAATCAAAACAATTAGTAATAGTAGCCGGGCACTATCCATTTCTGGTCTCATGGCAAAGGAGGCAGTTGTTCATGGAGGCAACCACACATGCATTCAATTTCCTCCTCCAATTCGTGACTCTAAAAAGGAGATTTTTTTGTTTCTTGACATTTTAGTTTTCTAACTGTATACCTAGATTGCTTTTATGCATTTTTTTAGTTATTCATAGGAACAATCTGGGCATACCATTAAGGATCAATTTTTGTTTTCTTCTTTAAATTTATTTCTCTTAAAAACATTCATATAATTTTAACATAAAAAATCAATATGATGGCTCATGTAGAATGATGTATGGCGTTTCTCACATGGGAGACGTCAGTCAAATCAGGACAACAAGTTCTAAATTAAAAGGTAATCTCACATTAATTACAAATATTTCTGAAAGTTTGAAGAATCCTTAAAATCTGTTTTATTCATTAATGCAAAATATATTGTCAGGTCTTTTTTAGTAGTTAGGTAGAATGGTAGTTGCAGCAAATACTGTAAGTAACCTGAGGCCTTTTCCCAAAGAGCTCATTGTTGGACATGGGAAGGCATGTTCCAGGTATTATGATGAGCGTTAACGGAGTTATAGACAAGGTGTTTTAAGATGAGAGAGCCCCCTTATGCATGATGTGTCTGAAAGAAGCAGAAATTTTACCAACAGCCTGCAGCTGAAGTCCTGGCCTCTCAGACACGGCATTTATACCCAATCGAGAAATCCCATCCCTCCCCACTTAGTGTTGGTAGCTTTAACCATATACTCTGAGTTTCAGTTGGTTGCTGCATTAATTTTTTTTTAATTTACTCTATTGTCTTCTACTTTTACTTATCCCACAATCTTCTGATAGCAGATTGTTTAAATTATTACTTGTACATACTGTACAAAATTCAAACAATATATGTGAGTAGTGGACAATCTGCTAGTTGCTTTTCCAATGTTCACTTTCCATTTCGTCACATACAGAGCTCCTATATTGAGGATGACAGCAATTTCCCCCACTAAAAAATATTTTCTGGACCCCCTTTGAGATTAAGATTGACAATAACATGTAAGTAGCAGCTGCATATTGAGACCTATAGGAAAACTTTTTAGGGTTGCTTACCGAACTGGTAGGAACTATTTTATCCTACTCTTTTTCCTGTTTCTTCATGCCTAGATAGACTGAGAGTTCTAGCATCTGTACTGGTAACCATGAAGTGACTGAAAAGATGGAAACCAGTACCAAGAATGGAAGAACAATTAAGTAGCCATTGGGGACACGGATTATATCAAGGACCTGCAGTCAGTCCTAAACCACCTACTCTCACACCTGTTGTTATATGACGGCCATGACCCCCTCTCTTTCCCTCCCAGATTACATACACACACATCAATATATTGTATACCTTTAGAAATAGAATGTGTATATGTATGTCTGTTTATGCACCCAATCTTCTATGTATGTATATGGGTGTGTGTATTCGCAGATTTAGAGAAAGAAGAGAAAGGATGAGAATTTGAAGCATTATTTTAATAGCTTACTCCCCATTGTTTTTCAAAAGGATAGGAGTTGAAGTTAGAGATATTGAAGAGGAAGAGGTAAGGGGAAGCTTCATTTTCTCAAGTTACAAAAGCAAACTGTTAAATTACTTCTGTGTTATTTGTCAGAGATCTTTGGGAACAAGCATGAACTCGCAAGGAAATCCTATAAGATTTTGTTGATCAGACAACTATTGGTGAAAAATGCATGAACAACGAGAGTTTTGTATTTCACTGTCATGTATAAATCACAGCCCAGTTCCTTTTTTCAACATGTAAGCAAGAACAGCGGAACTGCTAAAAACCCCATGCACCTGAGCTTCGATGACCGACAGCTCCAAGGAGGGCATGTAATGTCAATGCCATACAGCAGCAGTTTTCAAATAAGGAAGCAAGGTCAGTCCAGGGTGGGGTCAAAATATCACCATGCAACTGCATTCCATGTCATAAAGAGCAATAATCTGAAACGATGCAGTCATACTGCCTGTAACACCGACAAACGGCCGAATTGAATCACAGGAGGAAGAGGGAAGAAAAGGAATCCTGGAAAGAAGGATGGTCATTCAGCTGAGAATCAAAACCTGCTGCTTCCTAAATTACTTAGCAGCTACCCCCCACTGTTTCCGTAACCGACTTTATAAACTGCCTGTGGATCGCATCCCCTCCTGTTGGGCACATCTGTGAGTGCACATCTCAATGACCCAAGAGCGCCATGCTGAGAAATACACGAACCAGCAATCTGCCAAGGAAAGGATATAGAATATTTTCCCGCAGAGAAGAATTTTGTTCTTAAATGATATACGTGTGTGTTTTAATATCTTTATTTCATTATGCTAAAATTTTGTAATCAAACAAGCTGAATCCAGGAAATAATATCAATTGCCATAGAAAAGTATTTCATCTGAACGGTAATTCACTTCTGAAATGGAGAAGATGTCAGGCCTTCACCTGTAAAAGAAAACCAACAGAAAACTAATGTTTTAGCTCTCTTGATTGCACAAGCAATTCAACGTCTTAATCTAAATGCTGTTATCATGTGGACACTATGGGAGAAAAACAAATGTTTAGAATTAAATAAATCACTGAAGAAAACATTTTGCATGGCAAAATGTACATGTCATCTTTTTTTTTTTTTCAGGTCTTAGCTCCAAACAAGTGAATGTACCACCTCTGAAGGGACCCAGAACTTGCCTATACCATCCAAACTGTCATTTATTTTGAGATGCATGAAATGTTTTCACATCTTGGACAGAATGACTTTAGAACTGAGGCTATTATGTGTGTGTGTAAATTGGAGTGTGTGTATGGGTGTGTATATGTGTGTATATGTATGTGTATATGTGTGTGATTGTGTGCACATGTGTATGCATACATGTCTGCATGTGGACATGTGTGTATATGTGTATGTGCATGGGTGTGTATATGTGTGTGTGTATGTGTGTGATTGTGTGCACATGTGTATGCATATGTATGTACGTGTGTGTATGTGTATATGTATATGTGTACGTGTGCATGTGCACATATGTTCTTCTATTTTCCTCCAGCAGGCAGAACAGAAACGAGCCCATAGTAGATGTGTTCTTGTCCCAACCTGCCCTTCCCATGAAAAAAGTAACAGTCAAATTAGACTGTGTGTCTCTCCCATGATATGACAATAAAATTTTAGTTAAGAAAGGAAGGAACACTGTCCGGGAGGTAAAGAAAGCTGCCTCTGCTGTACACATGACTTCTGTCTACTAATCCCGGTATCTCCCCATTCTCCAGAATCTGCAGACCTAACCTAAGTAGCTTTCCCAAGTCACATACAAATAAAAAATAGCAGATGGAGGAGTAGAACCCAAATATCTTGGCTCGTAAGTCAGTGCAGTTTTCAATTTACCATTTTCCATTCCGTTCAAATGTGCGTAAAAATACATTCTCTGTGGGAGGAGTAATTGAAAACAATCAACAAAGAAAACAAATTCATAATAATTATATCACCAACAACTTTAAGCAAATGGATGTGTATGGGCCTTTCCTTTATCAAGCTAATTTAAATGGCTCTGGTTTGTTTGTTTTTACCTGAAGTTCACTATCTCCTTATTTTAGAGAAATTCCTGAGTGAAGCTCAAGAAGGATACTAATAAATCACAGTGCTCAGAAGAAATAGTGTGGAGTCAATTATAATGTTCAAAGCATCCATTCGTTCCACCAGTAATTCTTGAGTTGGGAAGGATAAAATCCAACCAGTAAAGTCATCCAGATATATGATCATGTCCATTTCTTTAAAATTTTCAAATTTATTAACATAAAATTACACATAATATTATCTTAGAATCTTTTTTATTGTCTATGGACTCCCTAATGATATCGCCTTTGCATTCCTTAAAGTGGGATTTTGTACCTTATCTTATCTATACTTGACAGATGCTCCATGTGCTTTTAAAAATTATAGTCTCTTGCGTGTAAATGGTAATTTTTTTTAAATATGCTTATATGCAATCCAGAATTCCCTATAGAAGCAAGGATGACAAGACTTTGTATTTTGTTATCAGGAAGGACCAGTCCCTGAAGAAGGACATCATGCTTGGTAAAGTAAAGGGTCAGTGAAAAAGACGAAAATCCTCAATGAGATGGATTGATACAGCGGCTGCAACAATGGACTCAAACATAGTGACCATTGTGAGGATGGCACAGGACGCAGCAGTGTTTTGTTCTGTTGTACTCAGGGTTACTATGAGTCAGAACTGACTCAATGGCAGCTAACAATAACAACATATAGGTATATGACAAAGTTTGTTAATTCGTTTGTCAAATATTCTATACCTTTGATTTTTTTGTGTGTATTCACATATCTATCCATTCATTCCTTTTTTGTTTTTTATCATAGGCAATAACAGAGTCTATTGGAAGAAATCAGGTAGCCTGACAACCTAGGCTCAGGCAGAATCCATGGTGCAGCCAAGATGCCACCTGTCTCCTAATATGGGAAACGACCACAAAGCAAATCTTGCTCTGAGGTCCCCTAGCCCGAGAATTGCAGCTCCAAAAAGAAACGTATTATTCTGCCATAACAGTCATCAGAAATATCTAAATCAAACTATGCTTTCTAAGAGAAGGTAAATACACAGGCTATTAAGTATGTGGACTTGTAATTTTTTTTTCCATGTAATTCTGTTAGTTTCATTTTAAGTATTTAAAACTCTTTTGATTAAAATGTACCATTTTATAATATTTCTTTTTGGCTGATTTTTTTTTATCTTTATGAGATGTTCTTCTTTTTCCTTATTAGTAGGATTTGCCCTAAATAATAATAATATCCCCGTAGTAACTTTCCTTTTCTTACCATTTTCTTCATATATCTTTTTCATCATTTAATTTTCAATTTTTTTAAATATTATTTTCCTTTCAGTAAATTTCTTCTGTGCAACATAAAAGGTTTTTTTGTTTGCTTTTTTTTAAATTCTGTGATAGTCTTTGTCTTCTAATTGATTAATTTAATCCATTTACCTTTATTGTGATTACTAATGTATTTCACTTATTTATACACTTTATTTTGTGTGTTCTATTTACCAGACTTTTTCCCATTTTTAGCTTTATACACACAATTCATTTGAACTTCTGTTCACATAGGGCCTGTTACACAAACTTCTCTCACAATATAATATTGGATACAGAGCCCCAGTCATTAAGATTTATATTTGGTTTCATTTCATCGGTGCACCATGGCCTTAAGTACCACACATTTCTCTGAGTTTAAATTTCCTCTGCAATTCTTAAATCTGTGAACTTTCATTTTATTTTAAACTTAAGAATATTTTTGCATTTTAGTCAGTCAGTCATTCTATTTGAAACAAAAAAGATTCCTAAAATAGTTTAGTATGCTTGAGACTTCCAACTTTTTTTCAGGTGTGAAATATTTTTGACAGGTTTAAGTATATTTATCCCCATTTTTTAAGACTGACTAGTTAATAATATTCCATCATTAATTATCCTAACTAATACCATTCATTAAATGGAGAAAAAAAAATCTTTAATTTTTTTACTTCTTGAAAAATAGATATCTCAATATTTATTTCATCAGGGGCATAAAAGATGTAAGTGGTACACTTTACAGTATATATAAAGACCCTGCTGTAAGCGAAGGGCAAGCAGGAATAAACTAAAGTGCAAAGTGAAAGGAACTTTGTGACTAATGGGAAGTGAACTGTGAGCAAAGAAGAAAATTTAAATATGCCTCTTATTTAGAATGCGTATGACTAAGAGAATAATAACATTGGTAATCAAATAGAAAATACAGGGAAGGGATCTGAGTTAAAGGTTGGAATAGAAATTATTTATTCTTTCAGAAATGTTGATATGGAAGAGGCAATGGGGCTTCTATGTGGATATATTGCAAGAAATTTACATTGTAGGTTGGAAACTTTCTTACTAGATATGATTAGAAGTGCCATTATTTGAAATTATGGGACTTTCAAATAATAAGAGGCAATTAGAGGCACAAAGAACTCTTTATATTAAAAATTATTTACCAAGAGCCTACTACATGCCAGACACTCTGTCAGGTGCTGGGTGTACAGTTATTAACAAGAACAAGATAATCCCTATTCTCAGGAAATTTTTATATTCTACAGATGAAGTCAGGCATTAACCAAGCAAAGAAGTAAACAAAATAATTGAATCTTTTAAAAAATACTAAGCTAAAATACATTCATTTCTGAAATAGACAATAAGGAAGCCAGGGGTTATTCAGGAGAAGTCTGTTCAAGGAGATGATATTTAAATGAAGACCTGAAAGATGAGAAAGAGGCAGCTATGTGAAGAGCAACGAGAAGAATATGTTAGGCTCCAGGCTTAGTACATGCAAACTCCTGAAGCACAAATGAACTTGCTTTCTGGAAGGAGGAGGACATCAGTGTGGGGAGAGATATCACGACCATGAGGAGCAAGGGAAGAATTTGGAGGGTAGAAAAGAATCACATTTGAGTTTGGAAGGATAAAAAGCTGTCATATCTTTCAGAGTCTTGAAGACTATTTAAAAGGGCTGATTTTAAGTGCAAGATTCTGAGCAGGAGTCACCCAATTAGATAAATTTTCTCCGAAGGTCATCCTGGCCTCTGCGTAGGCATGGATTCTGAAGGGGTGAAAATAGAAGGAGGGGCAGAGTGAGGTGGTTATTGCAGTATTCAGACAAGAGAGATGATTGGCCTCGGGCAGGTGATCATAACAAATTCATCTCTTTAATTCCTCATACCGAGAGCAGTATGTGAGACCTTGTTCAATATATGTATGTGATGTTCTTCAATTTATTGGTCAGTCTGAGGATGATAAGCAATGGAGAAATAGGACTAATCAGAGAAGCAAGAAGCCAAGAAAGGATACAGGTTAAGGTAGGTGAAATCTTGGTCCATAATACCCCAGGGCTGGATTAGTGGTAATGAGGTTCCCAGGGGAGGAAGGAATTTAATTCACATTATGATACAAGATTATCAGAAACCTAAGAAGCTTGAATCAAAGTCATTATTTAGTTTTCAGGGAACAGAATGTATATTTGCTATTCTAGGATGAATTTTTTTTTTTTTTGTAAAAGTCTGTCAATTTAAATCAAGAGTATTTCATCTCTACCACTTATTTATTTACCACTTTATTTCTTAACCAAAACATGAAGGTGTAAATTGACTGAACATTGCAAAGCATCTTGTCCGCCCAGTTTGCAGAAGAGCCAGATGCAGACAGTGTCATGAGATTTGGTCATCTTAAGGCTCAGAATCCTAAATGGTTGCTCTCGTGATTCATAGTACATAATAATCTACCTATATCTTAATTACATTAATATGGAGTGTGAGCAAATGAAGAAAAGCTCACTAACAAAATTCTCATGCAAACGTTTTGGCCACATGTAATTGTGATATACCTCATTGCTCAAATGACTGAAGGGCACCCATACTTTTATTTTTAAAATAAATGTTTTATTTTAGTAAAGTTTTAGATTTACAGAAAAATTGTGAAGACAGTGCAGAGAATTCCCATATGGTATATGATGGTATATGAGTATGGTACCTTTGTTAAAATTAGCACATAAATATTGACATTAATATTAACTAAAGTGCACACTTAATCCCAATTTCATTAGTTTTTACCTAATGTCCTTTTCTGAGTTTTGGGATCCCATCCAGGATAACACATTACATTTAGTCATCATGTCTCCTTAGGCTCCTCTTGGCTGTGACAGTTTCTCAGAATTCTCTTGTTTTATTGACTGATGGTTTTGAGGAGCACTGCTCAGGTTTTTTTAATTTTCAATTACCTGTTGACAAATGAGGAGCCTGGGTGGCACAGTGGTTAAGAACTTGGCTGCTGACCAAAAGATCAGCAGCTCAAATCCACCAGCTGCTCCTTGGAAATCCTATGGGGCAGTTCTATTCTGTCTGTCCTATAGGGTCGCTATGCGTTGGAATCAATTCAATGCCAACGGGTTTTTGTTTTGTTTCGTTTTGTTATTGACAAGTGACGTTGAACATCATTTTACATGCTTATTTTCCATCTTCATAGTTTGGATTCACACAGTGACTGCAACAATGGGCTCAAATATAGCAATGATTGTGAGGATGGCTCAGGACTGGGCAATGTTTCTTTCTGTTGTACATAGGGTTGCTATGAGTTAGAACAGACTCGATTGGCACCTAACAGCAAAAACAACCATCTTCTTCAGTTAGTTTTCTGTTCAGATCTTTTTTCCATTTTTTAACTCAATTTTTTGCTTTTTCTTGATTTTAAAGAATTATTTGTATATTTTGGATACAAGTCATTTATCAGATATGTGTATTGCAAATATTCCTTCTCAGTCTGTAGCTTGTCTTTTCATTCTCTTAAGAGTGTTTTCCACAAAGTGGAGGTTTTTCATTGTAACAAGGTACAACCTGTCAATTTTTTTTTCTTTCATGGATTGTACTTTTGGCATTATAACTGAAAATAATCAGAAAACTTAAGGCCTCATACCATTTTTAGTTAATTTTTGCGAAAGCTGTAAGGTCCATGTTTAGGTTCATGTTTTTGCATGTGAACAGCTAATTGTTCCAGCACTATTTTTTGAAGAGTCTATACTTTCACCATTGAATGATTTTGCTTCTTAAGAATATCTGTGACAGTCTACTTCTGAACTCTATTTTATTCTACTGATCTATGTGTCTATTATTTCACCAATCCCATGGTGTCTTAATTAAAGTAGTTTTGTAGTAAGTGTTCCACGCACTGCAGTTGAGTCGATTCCGACTCATAGCAACCCTATAGGACAGAGTAGAATGGCCCCGTAGGGTTTCCAAGGAGCACCTACTGGATTCAAACTGCCAACTTTTTGGTTAGCTGCCAAACTTACACCTTGGACTGCCAAAAGGACAAACAAATCTGTCTTGGAAGAAGTACAAACAGAATGCTCCTTTGAAGCAAGGATGGCGAGACTACATCTTACATACTTTCGACATGTTATCAGGAGGGATCAGTCCCTGGAGAAGGACATCATGCTTGGTAAAGTACAGGGTCGGTGAAAAAGAGGAAGACCCTCAGTGAGATGGATTGACACAGGGGCTGCAACAATGGGCTGAAGCATAACAACGATTGTGAGCATGGTGCAGGACCGGGCAGTGTTTCCTTCTGTTGTACATAGGACAGCTATTAGTCTGAACAACTCTACAGCACCTAACAACCACATAGTAAGTGTTGAAATTAGGTAATATCAGTGTTCACCTTTCTTCTTCTTCAATACTGTGTTAGCTATACTAGGTCTTTTGCCTTTTCTTAAAAACTTTAGAATGAGTTTGTCAGTATCTACAAAATACCTTGCTGGGATTCTTATCGTGATTACTTTAAATTGGGAAAAACTGACATATTAACAATATCGAGAGTTCCAACACATGAGCACAGAATATTTCTCTATTTATTAGGATCTTCAGAAATTCTCTTCAACAGAGCATTGTACGTTTCTGCACATAAATTATATTGTGATTTTAATTCAAATTTCAGTTGTTCTTTGCTGATACATAGAAATCAATTGACTTTTCCATCCTATGACCTTGTTATTGTCACTTACTAGTTGCAGGATTTTATTATTATTATTTTTTGGTCAATTTTTTAGAAATTTCTATATAGCAAATCACACCATCTGTGAATAAAGACAGTTGAATTACTCCCTTTCATTCTACATAACTTTTATTTCCTTTTTTATTCTCTGAGTATATTATTATTCTATTCTTACACGTTGTCTACTTTTTCCATTGGAACCCTTAGCATATTGATTATAGTTATTTTAAATTTCCTGTCTGATAATTCCAGCATCTGCATCATATCTCAGTCTTGTTCTGATGTTGTTTAGTCTCTAGACTGGGTTTGTCTTGCCTTTTAGCATGCCTTGCAATTTTTCTTTGAAAACCAGTGTTATGGATTGAATTGTGTCCCCCCAAAAAATGTGTGTCAACTTGGCTAGTCCATGATTCCCAGTATTATGTGATTGTCCACCATTTTGTCATCTGCTGTGGTTTTTGCAATGTGTTGTCCTGCCTCTATGATATTAATGAGGTGAGAATTAGAGGCAGTTATGTTAATGAAGCAGAACTCGATCTACAAGATTAGATTGTGTCTTTAATCAATCTCTTTTGAGATATTAAAGAAAGAAGAGAGCAGAGAGACAGGGGACCTCATAACACCAAGAAAGAAGAGCCGAGAGCGGAGTATGTCCTTTGGACCCGGGTCCCTGCACTGAGAATCACCTAGACAAAGGGAACATTGATGACAAGGACCTTCCCTCAGAGCCTACAGAGAGAGAAAGCCTTCCACTAGAGCTGGTACCCTGAATTAGGACTTCTAGCCTCCTAAACTGTGAGAGAATTAATTGCTGTTTGTTAAAGCCACCTATTTGTGGTATTCCTGTTATGGCAGCACTAGATAACTAAGACAACCAGATATAATGCATAGAGTAATAGGAACTGAGGCAAATAGACATATAATGTGAGATATTATTTAATTTAAAAGTTGGGCTGTGTTTAATTTGTGCTATAACCATAGACGCCAGAAGCTTCAAATTTCTCTAGTGTCCTTGTTTGTTACTTTGGACTTCCCTAAGACTCTTCTTAAAATGTTCTTTTTGACGATGAATTCAATGCCATTCCTCTTAATGTTGTCATTCCCAGCATAGCAGATCGTATGATTGTCCAATTCAAAATGGCCAATACCAGTCCATTTCAGCTCACTAATGCCTAGGATATAGATCTTTATGCATTCCATTTCATTTTTGATGATTTCCAGTGTTCCTAGATTCATATTTCGTGCATTCCAGGTTTCTTCTTATTTTGAGTCGTGCCACATCAGCTAGTGAAAGTCCTGAAAGCTTGACTCCGTCTACATCATTAAGGTCGACTCTACTTTGAGGAGGTAGTTCTTCCCCAGTCATCTTTCGAGTGCTTTCCAATCTAGGGGGCTCATCTTCCGGCACTGTATCAGACGATGTTTAGCTGCTATTCATAAGGTTGTCAGTGGCTAATTCTTTTCAGAAGTAGACTGCCAGGTCCTTCTTCCTAGTCTCTTAGTCTGGAAGCTCAGCTGAAACCTCTCCACCATGGGTGACCCTGCTGGTATCTGAATACCAGTGGCATAGCGTCCAGCATCACAGCAACACCAAGCCCCCACACTAAGACAAACTGACACACATAGGGTCATTGTGAGTAGGAACTGACTTGACAGCACCTAACAACAACAACAACAAGACTCTTCTCCTCAGAGAGACTCAGCATCTTGTAGCTCTTTCAGTTGTAAGCTACTCTTATTATACTGGAGCCCTGTTTGTGTAGTGACATGGTGTGGGGGAGGGGAAGCATTCTATGATTTTATGATTAAATCTCAGTCTTGTAATTAGCATCTGTCCCTGAGCTTCAACCTTTCTAACTGTTTCTTATACCTCTGCCCCCTTAAGTGAGACAGGAAAGTTACAGGGGACTGGGGTAAGGGAAATGCTCTTATCTTAGGTAAGATAAGACTCCAGCAAAGTTTGTTTCCCTGGAGATACCAAAAAAACCAAGCCAACTGCCGTCAAATTGATTCCCACTCATGGCAATCTCAGGTGTATCAGAGTAGAACTCTGCTCCACAGGGTTTTCAAGGTTGTGACCTGTTGGAAGCAGATCACAAGGCCTTTCTTCCAAGGTGTCTCTGGGTGGGTTTGAACCACCAAATTTCAGTTAGTAGTTGAGTGCTTAACCACTTAATCTTTTGTGCCACCCAAGAACTGCATTTTCCTGGAGAGTAGGCCTTTGTTGTGGAGAATGTCCTTAATTTTAAAGAATTAATCTTCTCCTTCCCCTGCCAGAGTCACAAGGGATCTTTCTGGGCTCTTTACTGTAAGAACCTAGTGGTATTCCTGGAGGTAAGTCCTCTTAAGTTGATGGGACCTCCCTAAGATTGCCCCCACAAGAATGCAGTCTCCAGGGGTTTCTTCTTTTCATGCTTGTTCACATCACCTCCAGCAATTCATCAAAATTACCATTTATGTCTTCCTACCAGTTTATTTCTTCAATGGCTTCTGATCCCGGTAAGCAGATATTGCTGTGACTCTCTGGATTGTCTTGTCTTTCCAGATTTTTGGGTGACAATTTGCACTTTGCCTTCAGTTTTCCAGTGGATCCAGGAAAATTCATTGATTTTTCAGTTTGTTCAGCTTTTTGCTGTTGTTGTTATAAGGATGGGAATGACAATATAGAGAGCTGAAAGTGGAAGTCCCATATCATCCTACATCATACTTTTTATCTAGAAATTTAGCGCTAACTTTACTATGCAATGTAGTACATTCTAAATTCACTAGGTAGAACTGGGACAAAGGAAATATACCATAATGTCATGTAACTCCACTTTCTGAGAATACTTAAAAGATACCACTTTCTTTTCTGAAAGTAGAAATGCAATTGTATCTTATTAGATTAATTTGTCTTTTTGGGAGTAGCAATCATTTATAAAACTGAGAATCAGGTGTTATGATGAAATATTTGAAATAGATATATCATAATGTTAAATCAGGAAGACCCACATTAACCAAGACAGGACAGCGAAAACTAGGAGAGACAAAACAAACAAACAAACCAAAAACACAACAAAGGACTAGACCTATTTACTTATGTAAAACAGCCACTGAAGAGAAAGTAGCTGGGTTAAGTTGAAAAGACAGCTATTGAAAGAAAATCTAATAGAATAGCAAAGCTAATTCAGGTCTACAGTTAGTATTAATGATCCCAATGTGGTTTAATATTTGGTGGGTCACATTAGGTGGCAGCATGTGATTTTACCAAAAGCATCAGGAAAGTGCAGCCACAGGACCTCACTCTGGGTTTGGGTTCAGGCATAGAACTTTGTTTGGGATGGGAGGAGAGGAGTTCCAAGTGGGAAAACATTGACTAAGAATGATGCAGATCCAAATCCTGGAAGGACTCAAAGGACATGGAAATTCATTGCCCTAAGTCAGGGCAAGTAGGAAGATGCCAAACTCTCTGAAATGACTAAGTAGGTTGTTGTTATCGTTAGGTGCCGTCGTGTCATTTCCAACTCATAGTGACCCTACGTACAACAGAATGAAACGCTGACCGGTCCTGCGCCATCCTCACGATCGTTGTTATGCTTGAGCCCATTGTTGCCGCCATTGTGTCAGTTCATCTCATTGACGGTCTTCTTCTCTTTTGCTGACCCTCTACTTTACCAAGCATGATGTCCTTCTCCAGGGACTGGTCCCTCCTGACAACACGTCCAAAGTCCATGAGAAGAAGTCTCGCCATCCTTGCCTCTAAGGAGCATGCTGTCTGTACTTCTAAGACAGATTTGTTCATTCTTTTGGCAATTCATGGTATATTCAATATTCTTCACCAACACCATAATTCAAAGGTGTCAATTCTTTGGTCTTTATTCATTGTCCAGCTTCCGCATGCATATGAGGCAATTGAAAACACTATGGCTTGGGTCAGGCACACCTTATTCTTCAAGGTGACATCTTTGCTTTTTAACACTTTAAAGAGGTCTTTTGCAGCAGATTTTCCCAATGCAATGTGTCATTTAATTTCTTGACTGCTGCTTCCATGGGTGTTGATTGTGGTTACAAGTAAAATGAAATCCTTAACAACCTCAATTTCCTCTCCATTTATCACGATGTTGCTTATTGGTCCAGTTGTGAGGATTTTTGTTTTCTTTATGTTGAGGTGTAATCTATGATGAAGGCTGTAGTCTTTGATCTTCATCGGTAAGTGTTAAATAGGTAGGGCTCTAATGAAAGCAAATTCTATACTGCTGGGCTAGGAATATAGCTGTCTTCCACATATGGTTAAAACTAATCCTTGAAACAAAGGTGAGACTCATCGCATAAATATGGATCAGGTGGACCCAAGGTGTGAAAACAATAAGACTATAGAGGCTTGGGCCTAGTGCCTGACAGTAAATATGAACATGATGTTGTTGTGTCCTCCATTGTATTGGCTCCATATAAAGAGAAAGGGAGAGGACTACAGAGCAAAAGAGGGAGAGATGCATCCCTATCATAATTTTGTTATTTTATGTGCCTTTAGGCTATTCGTGCTAATATTTTAACCTTACTCAGCAAGTTGCTTTAGTAGACAGACAGCATTATTCTTTTCCCCAAAGTCACAGAGGCTCATAAATGCATAACTTCAAATAATAAAAGGCTTATTTGTCTGAGAAACTTGCAGTGTCTTGTGAACAACCTCAAAAATTGTAAAGATTAAGATTTAACAAGGTGAAACATTTTACATTTTAAGATGTTCTTTGATCCATTTTAGCAAAGTTCTGAAATGTGTGGAAGAGCTTAAACTAGGAATTATTGACTTAAGGGAAAGATTTGTTTTTCTTCAATTAGGCATCACCTGAAAGTTAAAAACAACGCCAATTTTAGACAAGCTTCACCTCCCGGAAGATAACTCCTAGGAATGGCAGCCACATCAGAAATTGTAATATTCTAATTTTTTAAGTGAAAATAAAACATCAAAGCTCTATGACACTATCAAGCTCATGTAAAACAATGCACTGATAAAATGAAATTAAACCATCTTACCTTCCCAATGATGGAATTTGGTGTATTTTTTCTGAGGAAGAGAAAAATATGCTTATGTAATCATTTATTATGAGGCAGACACTATAACCTACTTGATGCTTTTGCATGTGTTGTCTCAGATAATTCTTACAAAAACCCTACAAAGTAAATATTATTCCCATTTTAAGACAAAGAAAATAAGGCTGATTTTGATTACCGTATTTTTTATGCAAATAATGTACCATTTGTACATTGGTTTTCCAGCCACACCCTCCTCCAACAAGGTATTTTCATAAGCACGCTATGCTAATTTTTGACACTGCTGGCAAACAAACGTAGAAGGTACTCAATATTTGTGTAAAAATACAGTAGATAAGTTGTCCCCAGTGTCATTCATCTCCTATACTTTGGACACATTATTAGGAGGGACCAGTCCCTGGAGAAGGACGTCATGCTTGGTAAAGTAGAGGGTCATTGGAAAGGAGGAAAACCCTCAACAAGATGGATTGACATGGTGGCTGCAACAATTGGCTCAAGCATAACAACGATTGTGAGAATGGCGCAGGACTGGGCAGTGTTTCCTTCTGTTGTACGTAGGGTCGCTGTGAGTCATAACCGACTTGACAGCACCTAACAAAACAGTGTCTTACAGAAAGTGAGATGAAACAGATATTGAAATTCAAATCTACCTTCTTGGTTATAAAGTTTTCTATTACCCCTAATATATATTATTTTCAGAGAAACCAAGGATAAATATCATTCTCGAAAGAACCATAGTACCATATTTTTACAAAAATAATGCATGTATTTTATGTTTTTTTGCCAACTGCGCAAATAACTCACACGTTATTTTCCTATGCACACTATGAGTGTTTTATATGTTTTTGTGGTATTTGAGAAGAAATACAGTAGATAAAACTAATATTCATAGAATTCCCCTTATCAGATTCATTCCTAACTCCTCATGAACAATGAATACTCACAGACAAACTAAAAAAAACATGCAAAATTAACAATGACAGTAAACTTAATTCCAGGTTAAGGTGACGTTGGGTGTAATACAGATTAAGCTAGTTAAATGCAAGCTCTGCTAGTTTCAGCTCATCTCACAATCCACCTAAATTTATAAAATGAATGAAAACATTAAAATTATACCTTACAAGTACCTACAAAAGAAAAACAAAGATCATTATACTAATATAAAAAAACAAACTGGATTTAATAAAAAAATTACTAAATTAGAAACAAGATTCATTCTACATTGATAAAAGTACAGTAAAGGAATATTTATGAACTGAACATCACTGCAAAATCTATTATAAGTAGAAGAAAAATCGATAGGAACATACTCTTCTCAAGGGCAAACACATATTTGTCTCCTTTAAAATAGGATCACCTCCTTCCTGAGCTTGACATCAACTGACTTCTATCTCTCAAGGTTTTATCAGACATTTTTGTAGAATAAAATGTTCTCCTGAATAGGAATTCCAGCAAATAAAATCCTCTTATTTCTGTTACATAAAATTTCAACAACAGCAACGGAATATAGCCAGAATATTGGGACAAAATATTGGGACAAAGCAGAATGTAATCTTCAACAAAAGTGAGGGTAGACACCATCATAAATCAATGATAAATGGGTGTAATTTTAAAAATATAGGTGACTGGATAGTGCAAATGGTTAAGTACTCAAGGTTGTCAGTCTGAATCCAAACAGAGGCACCTTGGAAGACAGGCCTGGCCATCTGCTTCCTAAAATCACAGCCTTGAAAACCCTCCAGAGCAGTTCTACTCTGCACACCTGGGGTCACCATGAGTTGCAATTGACTCAACAGCAACTAACAACAACATTTTAAAGGTGTTTTCTGAGCCAATTAGCCAACTACAGAAAAAGTATGTTATAGATTCTCCTGTTCATGTCATTAAAATAATATATATCTGATTAAATATTTAAATGTATACTAAAAACAAGTTTTTGAAGAAAATAAAGGATAATACTTAAATAATATTGAGGTGGTTATAGAAATTTTCCTGCTACTTCATATTCTATTAATGTCTATTAACGACCTTATGTATAACAGAGCAAAATGTTGCCTGGTCCTGTGCCACCTCCATGATTATTAGGCTGAGTCAATTGTTGGGGCTATTTTGTCGGTCTATCTCATTGAGGATTTTTCTTGTTTTCACTGACCCTCTACTTTGCCAAACATGATGTCCTGTTCTAAATGACATGTGCAAAGTAAGTCAAAGTTTAAAAATTCTTACTTCTACAGAGAAGTACTTCTGGCACTGTATCAGACAGGGTTCCACTGCTATTCATAAGGTTTTCACTGGCTAATTCTTTTCAGAAGTATGATGAATCAGAAGATAAGCCCCTCAGGTTGGAAGGCGCTCGAAATACAACTAGGGAAGAGTTGCCTTCTCAAAATAGAGTTGACCTTAATGACCTGGATGGAGTCAAACTTATGGGACTTTCATTTACTGACGTGGCATGTTTCAAAATGAAAAGAAACAGCTGCAAACATCCGTTAATAATTGGAAACTGAAATTTAAGAAGTATGAATCTAGGAAAATTGGAAATCACCAAAAATGAAATGGAATGCATAAAGATCAATATCCTAGGTATTAGTGAGCTGAAATGGATTGGTATTCGTCTGTTGATGGGCATCTAGGTTGCTTCCACCTTTTTGCTATTGTGAACAATGCCGCAGTGAACATGGGTGTGCATATGTCTATTCTTGTGACGGCTCTTATTTCTCTAGGATATATTCCTAGGAGTGGGATTGCTGGATTGTATGGTATTTCTAGTTCTAGCTTTCTAAGGAAACACCATATTGTTTTTCAAATGATTGTACCACTTTGCATTCCCACCAGCAGTGCATAAGAGTTCCAGGTTCCCAGCAGCCCCTCCAGCATTTGTTAATTTTCTGTTTTTTTTATTCATGCCAGTAATGCCAGGGTGAGATAGTATCTCACTGTGGTTTTAATTTGCATTTCTCTAATGGCTAGTGATCGTGAGTATTTCCTCATGTGTCTATTAACTGCTTGAATGTCTTCCTTGGTGAAGTGTTTGTTCATTTCCTTTGCCCGTTTTTTAATTGGATTATTTGTCTTTTTGTTGTAGAGGTGTTAGATTTTCCTATAGATTTTAGATATTAGACTTTAGTCTGATTTGTAATAGCCAAAATTATTTCCCCAGTCTGTAGTTTCTCTTTTTACTCTTTTGCTGAAGTCTTTTGATGAGCATAAGTGTTCAATTTTTAGAAGATCCCAGCTATCTAGCTTATCTTCTGGAGTTTGTGTATTGTTGGTTGTGGTTTGTATCCTGTTAATGCCATGTATTAGGGCCTTTAGCATTGATCCTATTTATTCTTCTATGATCTTTATAGTTTTTGGTTTTATATTTAGGTCTTTGATCCATTTTGAATTAGTTTTTGTGTATGGTGTCAGGTAAAGGTCTTGCTTCATTTTTTTGCAGATGGACATGCAGTTTTGCCAGCATCATTTGTTTAAAAAAAGACTATCTGTTCCCCATTTGATGGACTTTGGGCCCTTGTGGAAGGTCAGATGACTGTAGGTGGATGGATTTACATCTGGGTTCTCAATTCTGTTCCATTGATCAATGTCACTGCTACTACCAGGCTGTTTTGACTACCGTAGCTGTATAGTATGTTCTGAGGTCAGCTAGTGCAAGTCCTACTTTATTCTTCTTCTTCAGTAGTGCTTTACTTATCCAGGGCTTCTTCTCTTTGCATATAAAGTTAATGATTAGTTTTTCCATCACTTTAACAAATGTTGTTGGTATTTGGATTGGGATTGCATTGTATTTTTAGTTGCTTTGGGTAGAATTGCCAACTTCACAATTTTCAGCCTACCTATCCACGAGCATAGTATGTTTTTCCATTTATGTAGATCTCTTTGGGTTTCTTGCAGTAGTGTTTTGTAGTTTTCTTTGTATAGGTCTTTTACACCCCTTGTAGATTTATTCCTAAGTATTTTATTTTTTAGGGGTTATTCTAAATAGCATTGTTTTCCTGATTTGTTTGTCATCATTCTTTTTATTGGTGTATAGGAATCCAGTGGATTTTTGCATGTTTATCTTGTATCCTGCTACTCTGCTGAATCTTTCTATTAGTTCCAGTACTTTTCTTTTGGAGTCTTTCTGGTTTTCTGCGTATAGTATTATATCATCTACAAATAGGGACAGTTTTACATCTTCATTACCAATTTGGATGCTCTTTGTTTCTTTTTCTTGCCCTATTGCTTTAGCTAGGACTTTCAGCACAATGTTAAATAGGAGTGGTGATAATAAAGGAATCCTTGTTTTGTTCCTGTTCTCAAGGGGATTGTTTTCTCCATTAAAAATGATGTTGGCTGTTGGTTTTGTACAGACGCTCTTTATTATGTTGAGGATTTTCCCTTCTATTGCTATTTTGTTGAGAGTTTTTATCAGGAATGGGTGTTGGACTTTGTCGAATGCCTATTCTGTTTTGATTTAGATGATCATGTGATTATTTTATTTTATTTATGTGGTGGATAACATTGATTGATTATCTAATGTTGAACCGTCCTTGCATGACTGGTCTGAATCCTACTTGGTTATGGTGTACTATTATTATTATTTTTTATATGATGCTGAATTCTATTGGCTATAGTTTTGTTGAGAATTTTTGCATCAGTATTCATGAGAGATATTGGTCAGTAATTTTCTTTTTTTGTGGTGTCTTTACCTGGTTTTGGTATCAGGGTTATGCTGGCTTCATACAATGAAGTCAGAAGTATTCCTTCCATTTCTGTGTTCTGAAATAGTTTGAGTAGTACTGGTGTAAGCTCTTCTCTGAATGTTTGATAGAATTCTCCAGTGAAGCCAGCTGGACCAGGGATTTTTTTGGTTGGTAGGTTTTTGTTTTTGTTTTGTTTTTTAGTTTTATCTTTTCAATCTCTTCTCTTGTTATGAGTCTGTTCAGATTTTCAACATTAATTTGTGATAGTCTGGCTAGGTAATGCATTTCTAGAAATTTGTCCATTTCCTCTAGATTTTCAAATTTGTTGGAGTATAGTTTTTCATAATACTCTGTTGTGATCCTTTTTATGTCAGTTGGGTCTGTTGTAATGTCCCCCATTTCATTTCTTCTTTGGGTTATTTTCATTCTCTCCTGTTTTTTTTTTTTGTTTTTTTTTTTTTGTCTCTTTGGCTAGTGGTTTGTCAATTTTGTTGATCCTTTTGAAAAACCAACATTTGGTTTTGTTGATTCTTTCTATTGTTTTTCTATCCTCTATTTCATTTATTTCTGCTCTGATCTTTATTATTTCCTTTCTTCTGGTGACTGTAGTTTTCTTTTACTCTTCTCTTTCTATTTGTTCGAGTTGTGTAGCTAATGTTTCTATTCTGTCCCTTTCTTCCTTTTTTGATGTGTGCATCTATTGCTGTAAATTGTCCTCTGAGCACTGCCTTTGCTGTATCCCAAAGGTTTTGGTATGATGTGTTTTCATTCTCATTTGATTCTAGGAATTTTTTGATTCCATCTTTGATTTCTTCTATTACCCAATGGTTTTTAAGCAGGGTATTATTTAGTTTCCACATATTCGATTTTTTTCCCTTGCTCTTTCTGTTGTTAATTTCTACTTTAATGATGTTGTGATCAGAGAAGATGTTTTGTATTATCTCAACTTTTTGGATCTTGTTGAGGATTTCTCTGTGGCCTAAGATGTGGTCTGTTCTGGAGAACGTTCCATGCGCATTGGAAAAAAGTGTGTACTTTGCAGCTGTTGGATGGAGTGTTCTATATATGTCTATGAGGTCAAGTTGGCTGATTGTGCCCTTTAGGTCTTCTGTATCTTTGCTGAGTTTCTTCTTAGTTCTTCTGTCCTTTACTGAGAGTGGTGTGTTGAAGTCTCCTACTATTATTGTGGAACTGTCAATTTCTCTTTTCAGTGTTGTTAGAGATTTTTATGTATTTTGGAGCCCCATCATTGAGTGCATAGATGTTTCTTAAGGTTATGTCTTCATAATGGATCATCCCCTTAATCATTATATAGTGTCCTTCTTTGTCTATTATGGTGGATTTTGTTTTAAAGTCTATTTTATCTGAGATTAGAATTGCCACTCCTGCTCTTTTTTGGTTAGCTTGATATATTTTTTTCCAACCTTTGACTTTTAATAAATTCACTTCTTTGTTTCTAAGGTTGTCTCTTGTAGACAGCATATTGATGGATCCTGTTTTCTTATCCATTCTGTCACTCTCCGTCTCTTTATGGGTGCAGTGAGTCCACTTACATTCAGTGTAATTATTGATAGATGTGAGTTTGTTGTTGTCATTTTGTAGTGCTTTTTTTTGTGGTGCTGAAGTTTTTTTGTTCTTCTTACTCTCCTATACTGAATTACTTTTGTTTGTGAATTTTTTTTCATTTCTTTTGTTTTTGTAGGTTTTGTTTTTGCTGAGACTTTGTTTTTTCTTTATTTTTATGAGTTATGTTTGTTAACTTTCTTTGTGGTTACTGTGAAATTTATCCTTATCTTTCTAAGTTTGAAGCAGTCTATTATTACTTGGTATCTCCTTGCCTTCCTCTCCATTATATGGTTCTATACCTACGCTGTTTATTACCTCTTTTATTGTTATGATGTTGTTGTCATTTACAGATTAACTGCTCTGATTCCCTGTTGTATTTATTTTGGTTTTGGATAGTCCTTGAGGGTTCATTTCCTAGATTGGTATCTGGCTAGTATGATCCTGCATCCTAGATTCACCCTGTGAGCTGAAGTTGTTTGTTCTCAGATCGAAGAACTCCCTTTAATAATTCTTGTATGTTTGGTTTGGTTTTTACATATTCCCTTAATTTCTGTTTATCTGGAAATGTCCTATTTCACCATCATATTTGAACGAGAGTTTTGCAGGATATAGTATTCTTGGCTGGCAATTATTTTCTTTCAAGGTTTTATATATGTCATCCCATTGCCTTTTTGCCTGCATGGTTTCCGCGAAATAATCTGAGCTTACTTTGTTTCTCCTCTGTATCTGACTTCTTGTTTTTCATGAGCTGCTCTCAGGATTCTTTGTTTGTCTTTTGTTTTGGTCAGTGTGATTATGATATGCCTTGGTGATTTTCGTTTAGGGTCAATCCTATATGAGGTTCCTTGAGCTTCTTGGGAGGCCAGCTTTTCATCTTTCATGATATTTGGGAAGTTTTCTGTCAGAAGTTCTTCAATAATCCTCTCTGTGTTTTCTGTTTTCTCCCCCTGTTCTGGAATTCCAATCATCTGAAAATTTTTGCTTTTGATTGTATCCCACATAACTCTCAGGGTCTCTTCATTTTTCTTTGTTCTTTTTTCTGAGTTTTCCTCGAACAGGGTAGTATCCAAGTGTTTGCCTTCAATTCCATTGATCCTGTCTTCCACCTTTTCAAATCTGCTCCTCAGCCCTTCTATGACACTGTCCATTTCTAAAATCTTGTTGTTTATCTTTTGGACTTCTAATTGTTGTTTTTGTATAATTTCTAGTTGTGAATTTATTTTGGCATGTTGTTCCTGTATTATTTTCCTGAATTCTTCCATTGTTTGCTCATCTGTGGACACGATATTTTTCACCTCCTTGCAACAGACTGGGCCAATTGCTCAGCTATGGTGCATCAGGGCAGTTCCAGCTGAAGGAGAGGGGCTGGGGTGGGTGTTTGTAGCACATACTGGGGCCGACAAGGTGAGCCAGAGGTCAGTGCAAGCAGGTTCTGGTAGGCCATGCTTGTGTTGCTTAGGAGTGCAATGTTCAGAAAAGGGTGCATGTAGGCAGGAAGGAAGTGTAGGGGGAGGCTGTGTTGTCTGACACAAGAGTGGGTATGGGAAAGAAGAATGGAGAAAGAAACAGGAGCAAAAAAAAAAAGTGCCGACAGAGTCTGTTGTTGGAGTGGAGAGATGAGAAACTGAGAAATGAAGAAAAACAAAAAGGAGAAAAAAGAAAATAAAAAATAAATAAATAAATTTTTTTAAAAAAATTGCCCCCAAGGGATCCACCAGCAGAGCTGCACCAAACGGGAAAGCCACTCCCACAGTGCACAGTATAGCTTGGCTAGAAGGGATGATACACAGCTCCAAGTACTCAGGAGATAGGAAAGAAGGTAAGTAAAAAAAGTAAGGAACTGAGAAATGAGAAAAATAAAAAGGAAATATGAAAGAGAAAACAAACAAACAACAACAAAAAAAAAAACCCGGGGTCCCCCTAGCATGACGGCAAAGACCAGAGAAGCAGTTCCCCAGCCAAGAGGCAGTTCATAGCTTGTCAAGAACAAGCAAAGATGACACATGAGTCAGGTGTTTGAGAGAAAGGAGGAGAGGAGGTGAGAGGCAGAGAAGAAACCAAAAGCGGCCAAAAAAAGTAACACCAGCAACAAAAGAACAGCACTAAAGAAGCCAGCCAACGCGGGCAGGGTGAATCTGGGCAGCAGGGAACTGAAGTCTCCCGTGCCTCTGTCTCAGCCTCCTGGGAAGCAAGAATTGCCCCACCAGTAGGCTGAGGAGGGGGAGGCTGGGTGGGTGGTGGGAAAGCATGTATTGCTGGTTACTGGGTGCTCTGTCTCCTGCCGGGAGCTCCGTGAATCTGCTTTCCCATACTTCCTGTCCTCCTATTTCCAACAGGAATCCAAGATGTTGGATCTGTGCTGTTAGCTGATAGGGGACTTCCACTTGTAACTGTCTTCGCTTTCTCTTCTCTGTCAGTTTCTTATTCCATCTGGTGCTTGGTGGAGTTCTTATATCTCTTCAGTTGATGCTTAAGGTTCCAGTACTGACATTTTTCTCTGTTTTACTTAGTTTTTCAGGTATTTTCTGTGGAAGGACAGCTTGGTGCTTCTGTCTATAGTGTGATGTTGACTCTGCCCAACATCTTTGCTTTTTAATACTTTAAAGAGGTCTTTTGCAGCAGATTTGTCCAATGCAATGCATCTTTTGATTTCTTGATTACTGCTTCCATGGGTGTTGATTGTGGATCCAAGTAAAATGAAATCCTTGACAACTTTAGTCTTTTCTCCATTTATCATGATGTTGCTTATTGGTCCAGTTGTGAGGATTTTTGTGTTCTTTATGTTGAGGTGTAATCCATACTGAAGGCTGTAATCCTTGATCTTCATCACTAAGTGCTTCAGGTCCTCTTCACTTTCAGCAAGCATGGTTGTGTCATCTGCACAAAGCAGATTGTTAATGAGTCTTCCTCCAATCCTGATGCCCCCTACTTCTTAATATACTCTAATTCCTCTGATTATTTGCTCAGCATTCAGATTGAATAGGTACGGTGGAAAGATACAAGCATAACACACACCTTTCCTCACTTTAAACCTTGCAATATTCCCTTGTTCTGTTCTAATGACTGCCTCTTGGTCTATGTACAGGTTCCTCATGAGCACAATTAAGTGTTCTGGAATTCCCATTCTTCACAATGTTATACATAATTTGTTATGATCCACATAGTCGAATGGCTTTGCATAGTTAATAAAACACAGGTAAACATCTTTCTGGTATTCTCTGCCTTCAACCAGGATCCATCTGGCATCAGTAATGATATCCCTTGTTCCATATCCTCTTCTGAATCTGGCTTGAATTTCTAACAGTTCCTTGTCGATGTACTGCTGCAACCACTTTTGAATGATCCTCAGCAAAATTTTACTTGTATGTGCTATCAGTGATACTGTTCGATACTTTCTGCATTCTGTTGGATCACCTTTCTCTGGACTGAATACAAATACGAATCTCTTCCAGTCAGTTGGCCAGATAGCTGTCTTCCAAATTTCTTTGCATAGACCAGGGAGCACCTCCAGCACTGTGTCCATTTGTTGAAACATCTCAACTGGTATTCCTTCAATTCCTGGAGCCTTGTTTCTCACCAGTGCCTTCAGTGTAGCTTGGACTTCCTCCTTCAGTACCATTGGTTCTTGATCATATGCTACCTCCTGAATTGGTTGAACATCTACCAATTCTTTCTGGTACAGTGACTCTGTGTATTCCTTCCATCTTCTTTTGATGCTTCCTGCATCATTCAGTATTTTGCCCATAGAATCCTTCAATATTGCAACTAGAAGCTTGAATTTTTTCTTCAGTTCTTTCAGCTTGAGGAATGTCTAGAGTGTTTTGGTTTTCTATCTCCAGGTCTTTGCACATGTCATTATAATACTCTGTCTTCATGAGCAGCCCTTTGAAATCTTCTAGCCAATGTATAATGATATTTAATTAATAGATAATGACAACCATTTGCAATGTCTTTACTGCATTCCAAGAGCAGTGCTAAGCACTGCACAAATATATTAAGTTCGTCTCACACAAACCCTCTTGATATTGTTCCCTTTTTGCCGATGAAGGAACTAAAGGCTCAGAGCAGTTATAAAAGATGCTCACATTCTCCCACCTATGCACAGATTTAGGTTGGGATTTAAAACCAGAGTCTACACAAGATATACAGATAAATACTACACATTTGATGTTGTTGGTGTTAGTTGTTGTTGAGTCAGCTCCAATTCATGATGACCCCATGTAAAACAGAATAAAACATTGCCTAGTCCTGTGCCATCTTTGTGGTTGTTGGTATGCTTGAGTCCATTGATTTGGCTACTTTGTATAATGAGTACATTCCAACATAGAGGGCTCATCTACCAACACTATATTGGACAAAGTCCTGTTGTGATTCGTAGAATTTTCATTGGCTAATTTCTGGAAGTAGATCACAAGGCCTTCGTTGTCTGTCTTTCTGAAAGCTCCACTGAAACCTGTCCACCACGTGTGGCCCTGCTGGTATTTGAAATATCTGTGGCATAGCTTCCAGCATCATACCACCACACCAGCCACAATGGTATAACAAATTGCCAGGTAGATGGTGGACTACATCCTACTACATGCCTTCATTTATGGAAGTTTAAATAACAAATATTTAAATAGCAAAAAAGAAAAAAGAAAGAAGAGAAGCCGAAGGAAAAGAATAAAACAAAGTTGAAAACAATAATAAATTTATAATATGTGCCCATTAAAAATAATAATATATATTTATATTCATTAAGTAGAAAAGCTGTTTCTAATCTGTGTGCAACAATGAGCAAAAATATCATATAAGGTTAAATATATGCATAAAAATATGTTTGAAATTCTATACAGTATAAAATGGAGAATTGTATAGTTTATTTTTAGTATCCTATATTTATATTTTTACAAAGAAGATATATTACTTGTATAATAAATGATGAAAGTTTTAAAAATGAATAAAATACTAGAAAACGCAGAACAAAAATTAATTTATCAGAGTCACTGGGAGTTTCAGGCATCTGAAATTCACCTAAGCATGTGGTGAACTCACAATTTATACAGACTAGAGCTCTGATGGTACAAGTGTGTCATGGATTGAATTGTGTCCCCCAAAAATATCCGTCAACTTGCCCAGGTCATGATTCCCAGTATTGAATAATTGTGTACCATTTTGTAATCTGGTGTGATTTCCTTATGTGTTGTAAATTCAATCACTATGATCTAATGAGATGGATTAGCAGCAGTTATACTGATGAGGTATACAAGACTGGATAGTGGCTTAAGCCAATCTCTTTCGAGATATAAAAGAGAGAAGCGAGCAGAGACACATGGGAACCTCACATCACCAAGAAAGCAGTGCCAGAAGCAGAGCGTGTCCTTTGGACCTGAGGTTCCTGCACAGAGAATCTCCCAGACCAAGGGAAGATTGATGACACGGACCTTCCTCCAGAGCTGATGGAGAAGGCATTCCCCTGGAGCTGATCCCCTGACTTTGGACTTTTGGCCCACTGGACTGTGACGTAATAAACTCCTCTTTGTTAAAGCCATCCACTTGTGATATTTCTGTTAGAGCAGCACTAGATGACTGAGAGAAAGTGTGAGGGTTAATTTTATGCCTCAACTTGCCTAAGGTGTGATTCTCAGTGCTTTAGCCAAATACAAGATTAGTCACTGTTGCATAATGGAATCTAAGGCAAAGTAATGCAGTCACCTCCCATAATGTAATCAGTTGATCAATTGAAAGGAGAATTCCTTAGGATGTGGTCTGCTTCTAGACTATAAATAGATATTTAGGTGAAACTTGCTCTCTCTGAACTCTTTTTTCCCTTGACTTAAAGGTCTTAGATCCCAACCCTGCAGAAATCTCTAACCTGTCACTTGACCTATGGGTTTTGTACTTACTAGCCCCCACAATTGTGTGAGCCAGTCCCTTAAAATAAATATTTTTCTCTCTTTCTCTGTATATATATGTGTGTGTATATATATGTGTGTGTGTGTATATATATGTATACATACACGTACACATATACATATATCTCACTGGTTCTGTTTCTTTAGGGAGCCCTGACTAAGACACTAGTGAATTTTAATTGTAGTTCCCCAAAAATTTGGTAGGTAGTTAAGAGGGAAAACATGGTTTCTCAGTTTTTAGTTTTTTGGTTTTTTTGTTTTGTTTTCTTTTAGTAATGGGTATAAATTTAAATATCTCCTCAGTGATCTTTTATTTAGAAAAATAAAACAGATACGTGCTTAAGTTGATTTCTTTGGTGAAAATATGAAAGAGAAAATATTTGCACTCAGTCTTTGGGCAGAAATTCAATGGCCAGTTCATATCACAGCACTGTGTCCTAGAGGAGGAAAGATAACAGTTGTGAAAGGCAAACATAAGTGACCTTCTCCACTTTACGTCTTTGCAGCTGTGTGCTTTTAATAACCACATCACGGAAGGGAAGGGCAGGTTACTAATGCCCTTTGTGTGTGTGTTTGTTCCTTGGGAAAGAATTCCAGAGCAGACAAGTAAAACTGGTGATTTACTGTCCATTAAAAGGTGCTAATAAGCTGGAAGAGTAAAGCTGCTGCCCCGTGCCTGCCCTCGCCCCAGCACCAGCCCTCTGCATCGTGTAGGTGCTGGAAGCTAATGAGCCTTTTTATACTGACAGTCATAAAAAGAGCCAGTGGCTCTCCCTGCTGTAATGGACTCTACAGTGAAACCGCCCTAATGGGCTTCATGAGAAACTATGAAAAAATCAATCGCTCATTGAAGTCAGCCTCACATAGCCTCACACCAAAATAACCCAGTGGAGGTCAATCCACTGCTATTTCATGAAAATTAAAAATGGCTTCAGAACTGTTTTTGCTCTCGATTTTAAAAGAAAAAAATAAAACACATTCTCCATTCAATAAATCACAGTAGTCTGTATCACAAATCAAAAACAACAAGAATTTTTTTTTTTCCCATACAAAAATTTATACATACGTTGTTATGTGACCCTAATTGCTCTCCCCATACTGTGACAGCACACTCCAACTTTCCACCCCTGATTCCCCATGTCCATTCAGCCAGCTCCTAACCCTCTCTGCCTTCCCATCTCACCTCCGGACAGAAGCTGCCCATTTAGTCTCTTGTATCTACTTGAGCTAAGAGGCACAGTCCTCATGAGTATCACTTTATGCCCCACAGTCCAATCCAATCCCTCTCTGAAGAGTTGGAATCAGAAATTGTTTTAATTCTGATAGAGAATCCAGGGGCCATGCTTTCCAGGGTTCCTCTAGTTTCAGTCAGACCATTAAGTGTGTTCTTCTTACTAGAATTTGAGTTCTGCACCCCACCTTTCTCCTGCTCCATCCGGGACTCTCTGTTGTGTTCCCTGTCTGGGCGGTCATTGGTGGTAGTAGCTGAACACCATCTAGTTCTTCTGGTCTCCGGCTGATGAAGTCTCTGGTTTATGTGGCCCTTTCTGTCTCTTGGGCTAATACTTTCCTTTTATCTTTGGTGTTCTTCATTCTCCTTTGCTCCAGGTGAGTTGGAACCAATTGATGCATCTTAGATGGCCGCTTGCAAGCTTTTAAGACCCCAGACTGCCACTCACCAAAGCAGGATGCAGAACATTTTCTTAATAAGCTTTGTTATGCCAGTTGACCTAGATGTCCCCTGAAAGCATGGTCCCCAGAACCCTACCCATGCTACTCTGTCCCTCAAAGTGTTTGACTACTCAGGAAAATTCTTAGCTTTGGTTTAGTCCAGTTGTGCTGACTTACCCTGTAGTGTGTGCTGTTCTTCCCTTCACCTAAGATAATTCTTATCTAACAACAAGAAAATTTTTAAAAAGCAATGATTAAAGTGATTAATGATTGCTTTTTGCATATCTGTATAAATAACAACAACTAATATTTGTATGGCACTTTCAAATCCATTGTTAAGTATTCTTTAACAACCTTATAAGATGTCATCACTCGACCTGCTTTAGACGTAAAGCCCCAAACCTGTCAGCCATGGCAGAACCTAGATTAAAACCCAGAACTGTGATTTTTACCTGCATGGAGTTGTTCTGTGTCTTTTGTCCCTATTTTATCCCTTCCTCCCTTCTCAGACAGATGGTCAGACAGTATGCTCCTTTGTCTGAGAACGCTTATGGCAGGAAGCAAAGATGATGTGCTTTAAATCAAAGGTTTTTTTGTTTGTTACGTGTTTGTAAAAGCCTGTTGTTGTTGATAGGTGCCATTGGGTCAATTCTGACTCATAGCGACACCATGTATAACAGAACAAAACACTGCCCGGTTCTGTGCCACCCTTACAATCCTTGCAATATTTGAGCCCATTATTGCAGTCACTGTGTCAATCCATCTCCTTGAGGGTCTTCCTCCTTTTTACTGACCTTCTGCTTTACCAAGTGTGATGTCCTTCTCCAGGGACTGGTCCCTCTTGATAACACGTCGAAAGTATGTGAGACAAGTCTTTCCACCCTTGCTTCTAAGGAGCATTCTGGTTGTACTTCTTCCAAGACAGATTTGTTTGTTCTTCTGGCAGTCCACGGAATATTCAACATTCTTCTTCAACACCCTAATTCAAAGGCATCAATTTTTCTTTGAGGAGGCGGGGCCAAGATGGCAGAGTAGTCAGATGCTTCCAGTGTTCCTTCTTACAACAAGGACCTGAAAAAACAAGTGAATCGATTATATATGACAATCTAGGGGCCCTGAACATCAAATGCAAAGTTGAGGAACCAGACTGAGTGGCAAGGGGAAGGAGAGATGGTTCAGAAGCAGCGAGGAGTTCCCAGATCTGACCTGGCGAGAGCCTGAGCCCTTCAGCTCAGGGGTGAATTGTGAGGCAGGCAAGCAGCAGCACTCAGGAGGCATTTTCTGCACCAGGAGACACCCAGCAGCAGAGAGTCTACTCAGCCATCGAGAATCAGTGAGAAGCAGCCCTTGATCGGCCAAAGATAAGTACTTGCATCCGGCCTACCTTGAGGATCAAAAACAGTCCCCTTAGAGGAAAACCTCTCTCTCATTTACCTCCCTGCTCCCTGTTCTGCACTGGGTCCCAGACAGGCTTCAACAATTGCCAAGTCCCCTGGGCCAGAAGTAGGACCCATCACGCGCCCTGAGCCATTGTCCCGGCCTTGGAGAGTGAACAAATTAACAAACAGGGGAAAAAATAATCTGCCAGTTCCCCTAAGCCAGAAACTCAGGGTAGGCACCGCTCCTCTGCCTAGGCACAGGCATAAGGGATCCAAAGACTTTGAGTGCCTTTCCCCCTGCATAGACTTGTGTGGGCCCATTTCAACAGTGTAGGCCTTCATTACTGCAGTACAACAGGGTACATACCTGAAGTTTAACTTCAACTGTTTCAGCTGTGAAGTATCAGGTTCGTGACATTTGACACTGCTCTGCCCATTCAGCAGGGTCTTCACCTACCCACATTAGGAATGCTTGTCTAGAACTGTAGGTGAGAGCCTGCACCACACACTTGGTGGCCAACTACCTGGACACCTTAGCTGAATCCATACAGGAGGAGTGGGCAGACTCCTGGGCTCACATACTTAGTGGCAGATCTGGCCACCTGAGGGCAGAACATTGGAGCTTCAAGGGTGCTGGTGACTGGGCTAGCTTACACAAGCAGCCTATTTGGGCATATCAAAACAAAACAAAACAAAACAGGAAGCTAGGACACAGTAAGCAAACATAAAATAAATAAATATTGGTGGCTCAGAGACAACAGTCAACATCAAATCACATAAAGAGGCAGTCCATGATGGCTTCAGCAAGTCAGCAAACTCCCAAAATAAAGAATCTAGAAATTTTCCAGAGGAAGAAAATTTCTTGGAATTACTGGAGGCAGAATACAAAAGATAAACATACTGAACTCTTCAAGAGATTAGGAAGGAAATTAAGCAAAATGCAGAACATGCAGTAGAGGAAATCAAAAAGATTAGAGAAGAGCACAATGACAAATTTAACAGGCTGCAAGAATCCATAGAGAGACAGCAATCAGAAATCCAGAAGAATAACAATAAAATTTCAGAATTAGACAACTCAATAGAAAGTCGTAGGAGCAGAATTGAGGCAATGGAAGTCAGAATTAGTGAGACTGAAAATAAAGCACTTGACACCAACTTATTTGAGGAAAAATCAGATAAAAGGATTTAAAAAAATGAAGAAACCCTAAGAATTATGTGGGATTCTATCAAGAGGAATAACCTACGAGTGATTGGAGTACCAGAATGGGGTGGATAATAGAAAGTACAGAGAGAATTGTTTAAGATTTGTTGGCAGAAAACTTCCCTGACATCGTGAAAGATGAGAAGGTATCTATCCAAGATGCTCATCGAACCCCAAGTAAGGTAGATCCCAAAAGAAAGTCACCAAGATATATTATAATCAAACTTGTCAAAACCAAAGACAAAGAGAGACTTTTAAGAGTGGCTAGGGATAAATAAAAAGTCATCTACAAAGGAGAGTCAATAATAATAAGCTCGGACTACTCAGCAGAAACTATGCAGGCAAGAAGGCAATGGGATGACATATATAAAGCCTTGAAGGAAAAAAACTGCCAGCCAAGGATCACATATCCAGCAAAACTGTCTCTCAAATATGATGGTGAATTTAGGGCATTTCCATATAAACAGAAATTTAGGGAATTTGCAAAAACCAAACCAAAATCGCAAGATATACTAAAGGGAGTCTTCCGGTTAGAAAATTAATAACATCAGATAAGAAACCAAGACTAGAACACAGGACAGAGCAACCAAATATCAACCCAGATAAGGAAGTCACAAAAATAAATCAAAGCTATAACACTGAAAATAGGGAAACAGATGTCAATCCGTAAAAGACGACAACATTAAAACAAAAAGGAGGGACTTGAAAAATGTACACATAGATTTTTCACATGGAGAGGAAGTCAGGGTGATATAAAGAAATAAAAGACTAGTTTAAACTTAGAAAAATAGGGGTAAATATTAAGGTAACCAAAAAGAAAACTAACAACCCTACAAATCAAAATAAAAAACTACAATTATTTGGTCTTCCAAATTATTCATTGTCCAGCTTTCGCATGCATATGAGGTAATTAAAAATACCATGGCTTGGATCAGGCACACCTTAGTCCTCAAAGTGACATCTTTGCTTTTCAATACTTTAAAGAGGTCTTTTGCAGCAGATTTGCCCAATGCAATGCATCTTTTGATTTCTTGACTGCTGCTTCCGTGGGCATTGACCATGGATCTGAGTAAAATGAAATCCTTGACAACTTCAATCTTTTCTCCGTTTATCATGAGGTTAGTTATTGATCCAGTTGTGAGGATTTTTGTTTTCTTTATGTTGAGGTGTAATCCACACCAAAAGCTGTAGTCTTTGATCTTCATCAGTAAGTGCTTTAAGTCCTCTTCACTTTCAGCAAGCAAGGTTGTGTTATCTGCCTATCACAGGTTGTTAATGAGTCTTCCTCCAATCATGATGCTGCATTCTTCTGCATATAGTCCAATTTCTTGGATTATTTGCTCAGCATACAGATTGAATAAGCATGATGAAAGGATACAACCCTGACACACACCTTTCTTGACTTTAAACTATGCAGTACCCCCTTGTTCTATTCAAATGACTGCCTCTTGGTCTGTGTACAGGTTCTGCAGGAGTACAATTGTGTTCTGGAATTCATATCTTTACAATGTTATCCATAATTTGTTATGATCCACACAGTCAAATGCCTTTGCATAATCAATAAAACACAGGTAAATACCTGTCTGATATTATGTAAAAACCTAGATTCCATAAAGCAATGATTCTGTGTGTCCCAGAGCAGAAAAATCAGGAACTCCTTAGAAAGAAATAAGAGAAGAAAACAACAGGTTTTCCTGACACTGAGAAGGTCTATGAGGTCATGAGAACCCTAGCAGTTCTTGTATGACAACAATTTGGGGTTAATGACATAGATAAAAAGTTGCTCATTTGACAACAAATGTCATTACAACTTTTAATACCTAATTATAATGGAAAAGTTTAACCTTAATCCAACCATTGTGTATAAATGAAATTCTTCCTTCGAGTTTATTCCTTCAACAAATTGGGCACCATATGTTAATTTAATGCCACAGTGCACCAAGCAGTGCCCT
The DNA here is from genome assembly GCF_000243295.1 of Trichechus manatus latirostris. NCBI lineage: Eukaryota > Metazoa > Chordata > Mammalia > Sirenia > Trichechidae > Trichechus > Trichechus manatus. The sequence continues at coordinate 5,742,968 of NW_004443938.1, read as the reverse complement.
GAAGGCCAAGGCAAATGAATTTGTCTACAGACAGGGGCACGAGGGGAAAAGAAATTCTTGACACACAGGAAGAACAAGCCAATAGTTTTCTGCTCTAAATAATTTATGCGTGTCAGTGATCATCAACAAATGTTCAACATTACTCTAAATGTGTATAACCATTAAAGATATTTTAAGTTTAATCAGAGAATGACTCAAATTCTGAATCTATAAAATTCTTCCAGTGAAATCATTTACTTATTAAAAAAAAAAAAGTGTTTCAGTTAACCAAATAATAATAGTCTCTTGGTGACTACTTGTTCTTTTGAAGAAGATTGAATTCCATTTTAGAAACTAGGTAACAAAGTGAACGGCAACCAGAAAAAAATTGATGTTTTCTCAAGTAACTGAATGAATTCTAAACTGTACTCTACCGTGTGTGCTACAGTAGAGTTATTTTTTGAGTTAGGTTGTAATGAAGTGTTCTGTAAATTGGATCTCAGCAAGCAGGAGCTCTAAGCCTCGGTTTATCACCAACTTGCTGAGACTAGGGGTTGTTCTCAGTCTTCGAGACCCATTCTGATTGTAGACATGGTTCTGTAGTACAAGTTAACTAAGAAAAGCACCTATGGGACTCAGCCGTCATATTAAATATTGTGCTAAAATGTGGCAATTTGAGAGACTATGCCCACAAACTAATGGTAAACTGCGAGTGTCAGCAAGTAGATGTAAGACAATGTGGAAAATGTCAAATGAGGTTAAAATATATAAGGATAAAGCCTCCAGACAGGGATGATATTAAAAGCTCAAAAAAGAACAATAACTGAAATAGAATAAAGGGGCGATGCACTTCATTAGTGTATCCTCAGTTTTTTCTCTGGTAAGATCATTTATAAGTGTTAGATTTATTATTTTAACAGAATTAATTTGAAGATAAAGATTTTCCATATACTCCACGCCCAGGGTCCCCTGTTACTAACATTTTACATTAGTATGGCATATTTGTCACAATTAATGAACCAATACTGATACATTATTATTAGCCCATAGTTTATTCAGATTTCTTTGTTTTCTTACCTGATGTCCTTTTTCTGTTCCAGGATCTCATCCAGGGCACACATTACATTTAGTCATCACGTCTCCTTAGGCTGTTCCTGGCTGTGACAATTTCTGACTTTCCTTGTTTTTGATGATCTTGACTCTTTGTTTCGAGGATTACTGATCAAGTAGTTTATATCATGTCCCCTCAATTGGGATTTGTCTCATATTTTTATTATGAATAAACTGGAGTTATGGGTTTCGAGGAAGAAGTTCACAAAGATTAGAGTGCCATTCTCATCACATCATACCAAGTGTACAGATTATAAGCACACCTTCTGTTGATGTTGGCTGTGATCACCCGGCTAAGGTGGTGTTTATCAGGTTTTTCCACTCTAAAGTTACTCTTTTTCTTCCTTTTCATACTGTGTTCTTTGCAAGGCATCGCTATGCACAGCCGACACTTGCAGAGTGTGGAGTTAAGCTCCACCTACTTGAGGGTGTGTGCCCAATGTTTTAACTCTTGAGACAATTGCAATTATTGGTGAGATGATTTCTAGGCACTGTGTCCTATATATTCAATGTTATTTTCTATAGTTAATATTGAAAGTATCTCATTTTATCAGTACAATAGTCTGGTTCTCGTGTATCAATACCTTTCAAGGTACAATAAATCATCAGCTGATGTTTTAGAGGAGAAATGAGAACCATGTGTATTTAGTATTTTATTGCACTTAAGAGGCTTCTTGAGGAAAGAGACCTGACATTACATGCCAGCCCTAGGAACTGAAAATTTGGTCTGCAATGATTATGAAGACAGGGCCAATGTCAATTCCAAAAGCAAAAACCCTAAAACTACCCCTTTTTGAATGCTTCCAGAGTCATTTCAGTGGGCTTTCTGATATCAGTGCTAATTTATGTTCTGAATTCAAACAGCAGTCTATATGCAGGACAACTCAATATCAGTCCAATCTGGAGCTGGTCTTGCCTCACCCAATGAGAACTCCTCCACCTGTATTTTTAGAATGTGATCCAGATCTTTGATAAATGCTAAAGCAAGTACATCTAATTTATGGGTCCTGGAGGCTTATTAGTATGGGGGGGGGGAGAAATATGAATCCCCATAAATGTTCTGAGATTAAAAAAAAAGAAGATACATCACACAGTAAACCACTCCTGAGAGACCAAAACCAAATTCATACAGCTATGCATTTTAGAGCTGTTCTGCGTTTCTAAGAGTGGCCAATCAATTCAAAATTCATTTAAAAGCTCTGACATGTGGTGTTTTATTCTTGAATTTGTATCTTGATTCCTCAGTTATGTTGTTGTTAGGTGTCGTCAAGTCGGTTCTGACTGATAGCGATACCATGCACACATAGGGAAATACTGCCCGGCCCTGCGCCGTCCTCACAATTGTTGCTACGTTTGAGCCCATTGTTGCAGACACTGTGTCAATCTATCTCATTGAAGGTCTTCTTCGTTATGAGTCAGAATCTACTCAACGGCAATGGATTTTCTACTTTACCAAGCATGATGTCTTTCTCTAGGGACTGGTCCCTCCTGATAACATGTCCAAAGTAAATGAGACAGTACTCACTTCCAACGGGCACTCTGGATGTACTTCTTCCAAGACAGATTTGTTCATTCTTCTGGCAGTCCATGGTATATTCAATATTCTTCTCCAACACCATAATTCAAAGGCATCAGTTCTTCTTTGGTCTTCCTTATTCATTGTCTAGCTTTTGAATACATATGAGAGGATTGAAAATACCATGGCTGGGGTCAGACACACCTTAGTCCTCAAAGTGACATCTTTGCTTTTTAACACTTTAAAAAGATTTTTTGCAGCAGATTTACCCAATACAATAAGACTTTTGATTTCTTTTTTTTTTTTAATTGTACTTTAGCTGAAGGTTTACAGAGCAAATAGTCTCTTATTAAATAGTCAGTAAACATAATGTTTTATGACATTGGTTAACAACCCCGCTACATGTCAACACTCTCCCTTCTCAACCTTGGAGGACCTTTTTTTTTTTTTGGTGAAAATATACATAGCCAAAGTTACACCATTTCAAAAGTTTTTACATGTACAATTCAGTGACATTCATTACAGTCTTCCTGTTGTGCTGCTATTCTTACTACCCTTTTCCAAATTATTCCATCACCATTATCTTCAACTCACTGGCCCGTAGGCTTCCCATGAAACTTCTTGAGTTGCTGTTGTCAATTTGATCTCACATAGATAATTCTTTTTTTTTTGTACCTTAGATGAAGGTTACAGAACAAATAGTTTCCCATTAAACAGTTAGTACACATATTGCCCTATGACAATGGTTAACAACCCCATGACATGTCAACACTGTCCTTTTTCAACCTTGGTTCCCTATCACCAGCTTTCTTGTCCCCTCCTGCCTTCTAGTCCTTGTCCCTGGACTGTTGAGCCTCATTAGTCCTGTTTTGTTTTATGAGGCTATCTAATCCCAGGCTGAACGGTGAACCTTGGGAGTGACTTCACCACTGAGCTAAAAGGGAATCTGGGGGCCATACTCTTGGAGTTTCTCCAGTCTGTCAGGCCAGTAAATCTGGTCTTTTTTGTGAGTTAGAATTTTGTTCTGCATCCTTCTCCAGCTCTGTCCAGGACCCTCTGTTGTGATCCCAATCAGAGCAGTCAGTGGTGGTAGCCAGGCACTATCTAGCTGTACTGGACTCAGTCTGGTGGAGGCCATGGTAGCTGTGGTCCATTAGTCCTTCAGACTAATCTTTTCCTTGTATCCTGTTCTCTTCATTCTCCCTTGCTCCCAAAGGGGTGAGACCAGTGGAGTGTCTTAGATGGCTGCTCACAGGCTTTTAAGACCCCAGATGCTACTCAACAAGGTAGAATGTAGAACCTTTTCTTTATGAACTGTGTTATGCCAATTGAGCTAGATGTTCCCCGAGACCATGGTCCCAACAGCCCTCTGCCCAGCAATTCAGTCCCTCAGGGAGTTTGGAAGTGCCTATGGAGCTTCCATGACCTTTCCTTGCACAAGTTGTTCTGGCTTCCCCAGTATTGTGTACTGTCTTACCCTTCACGAAAGTGACTTTTGATTTCTTGACTGCTGCTTCCATGGGCATTGATTGTGGATCCAAGTAAAATGAACTCAAAAGCATCAATTCCTCTTATGTCTTCTTTATTCATTGTCCAGCTTTTGCATGCATATGAGATGATTGAAAATACGATGGCTTGAACTTGGGGATTTCTCAAATATCTTCCTGTTATTGATTGCTAGTTTAATTCTGTTACGGTCCAAGAACAAATTGTGTATATTTTCAGTTCTTTCTTGGACCCCTCAAGGCCAGAGTAAGGGGAAGAAGAGATTAAAACAGTGGTATGCTGGTAGATGTTTGACAACTGACTCTCCAAAGAACACAAAAGGCCTTTATTTGCAGTGCTTGCTGATTTCTGTCGTTCAAATACTCCCACATTTGTTGATTTCATGCTACCATCACAATGTAGCTCAGCACAAAATTGAGAAGAGAAATGCAGAGTCAGCTCTCATGAGCCCACATTAACCAGCTTCAGCACACCACTGGGTTGAGGGAAAGGTGCAGATTACCTCATCTCGTGTAGACGCTATCTGCTATTTGTACATTATCAGAGGAAGTAGCATGATTTGGAACTTTTATGGTTTATGAGAGGTAACCACCTTTTGCACTTAGGGCAAAGCCTCTTTCCAGCTTAAGACTTCCCTTTCCTGGGCTTTCACGGTTCCATCCTTTTGCCCTTCCAAGTGATACAAACAAGCAGGATTTTTCCATGAGGTCCATACATAATCCCTGAAAAACACACATATTTGGTGCAAGTGAATTTGTTCACAATACTCCCCTCTTTACTGGGTCACTCCAAGGTAGCTGGTCAACTATGGTTTCTCACATCTAGTCTTCTCAGGCATGAATCAAATTGTTCTTGTTAGGTGTCTTCAAGTTGCTTCCAACTCATAGTGATCCTGTGTACAACAGAAAAGAACACTGCCCTGTCCTGTGCCATTTTTACAATCATTACTATCTTTAAGCCCATTATTGAAACCACTGTATCAATCCACCTAGTTGAAGGCCTTCTTCTTTTTTGCTGACTCTCTACTTTACCAAGCATGATGTTCTTCTCCAGGAACTGGTCCCTCCTGCTAGTATGTCCAAAGTAAGTGAGGTGAAATCTCATCATCCTCACTTTCTACAAGGCATTCTCGCTGTACTTCTTCCAAGACAGATCTGTTCATTCTTTTGACAGTCCATGGTATATTCAGTATCCTTCACCAACATCATAATTCAAAGATATCAATTCTTCTTTGGTCTTCCTTATTCATTGTCCAGCTTTAAAATGTATATGAGGCAATTGAAAATACCATGGCTTGGGTCAGGTCCGCCTTAGTCCTCAACGTAACATCTTTGCTTTTCAACACTTTAAAGAGGTCTTTTGCAGCAGATTTGCCCAATGTAATACATCATTTGATTTCTTGACTGCTTCTTCCATGGGTGTTGATTATGGATCCAAATAAAATGAAATCCTTGACAACTTCAATCTTTTCTCGATTTATCATAATTAATCAAATTCCAGTCTTTAAATACTTCCAACCACAGACTTTCTAAGTCATCTCCTCAAGCTCCCTCCACCTGGGATAATATAAAGAGAAACACCCATCCCCTTCTTACATAAAACTTGTGGGAAACAAAACCGCACACTGAAGATACTCTGAGGAAATTCTCACTGCCAACTTTTCGATTGAGATTTTATGTAGGCTCCAAAATCCAAACCTAAACCCATTGACGTTGAGTCGATTCTGACTGTAGTCTAGGGGTGGATAATTGACCAATTCTGGGAGACAAGAAAGTTTCACAGTCTGTCAAGATATCTTGATTAGATGGTTCACCATCTCCACTTTGGAAATAAGGGATACGTGACACTTCATATATTGCTTTGCTTTTTGGGGCATCATACAAAATCAGAACAGAAACATTCCAATTTCAACAAAATTCCATCACATTATGATATTTCTGTTTAAATGCTTGGAATAAAATTTAACTGAAAAATCCATAAAGAAGAAAAAAATAAGCAACTTTTATAATTATTTAATATAGAAAATATTTTGAAATGCATAGCAAAGCATACACATTGCACTACACTTGATAACAAAGTGTGTTCTGCAGACATTAAATGAGCAATGATTGCCTTAAAAGGTGAAGTTATTTTTATTTTTTTCATTTTAGTTGAAGACAGAGTGATAACATGTGAGGCTTACTGGGGTGGACTGAGAAATATCAAGATCTGTATACTATTAGAAACTCTACCCATAAATAGATTCCCCATGTGGCCCTAACCAAGACGTTGTCTGTCACTTGTTTCATGTTCTTCATTTATAAAATGAAGATAACTGAAGAGAAGAACTCATCCAAAGATCACTTTAGATAGAAATTAAATAGAAAGATCAATACTTACTATTTTTCCCATGCTCCTTCTCTTTCTCAAACTCCTCACTTAAGCTACTGAACTGGTTAAAGCTATGTTTCTGTCTCCATTTCTTTACTGTTCATTTATTTTTGACCTCTTTGCAGCCTGCCTCTCTTTCCCACACTCTATACAAATTCCCTGCACATCCCCACAATCCAATGTCTTCTCAGTCCTCACTTTTCTTGGCTTCTCTGCTTCGTTTAACACCATCCGTTGTCTCTTCCTGACATTTTCTTCTACATTACTTTCTCCTATTTCACTCTCTACCTTATCTTTTTCGTCTCATTTACTGAATATATTTCTGCATCTCACTTTCCTCATCTTCAAATACGTATAGTAACAATTCCTTACTCAGAGGTACCAGACTTACTTCAAATACCAGTGTGGTCACCCACAGTGAACAGGCCTCAGCTGAGTTTCCAGACTAAGAAAGACTAGGAAAAAAGGCTTGGTAATCTATTTCTGAAAATTAGCCAGTGAAAGCCCTATGGATCACAACAGAACATTGTCCAATATAGTGCTGGAAGATGAGCCCCCTAGGATGGAAGACACTCACAAATACACCATGGCCACAACAATGGACTTGAGCTAACCAACAGTCATAAAGATGGTGCAGGACATGGCAACATTTTGTTCTGTTGTAAGTGGGGTCACCACGAGTTGGAACGGACTAGATGGCAACTAAAAACAACAACAACAACAGCTCAGAGGCTGTGGGAGGAGCTCAGTGACTTTCATACAGCAAATGCTGTCTCGTTACCTATTCTTGTCATTATCATGACAATGTGTGAAGCAATGTTACATAATAATAGCTGTTATTAATTGAACATTTATTATGTGCTAGGTACAGTTCTAAGAAGCCCTGGTGGCACAGAGGTTAAAGCACTCAGCTGCTAACTGAAAGGTCAGTGGTTCGAACCCACCAACTGTTCCACAGGAGAAAGATGTGGCAGGCTTCTTCCATATGGATTTACAGCTTTGAAATCCCTATAGGACAGTTCTACTCTGTCCTACAGGGTCACCATGAGTGTGAGTCAACTCGATGGCAATGGGTTTGGTCTGGAGGGATAGTTCTAAAGTTTTTCAAAGATAATAACTCATATACGAACGAATACTATATATTTTAATTCTCACAACAGTGTCAGAAAAGATGTCTAATTATCCACTTTTAACAGATAAAGACACAAGAGGCTAAGTACCTTACCCAAGGTCAAGATTCCTAGGAAAGATCAAGCTTTTAGTTGCACTTAAATTTGCCTGACTTCAAATCCCACGCATGCCTTTTCTCTGGCTCTGTTTTTATGTTACAATGTCCCCAACTATGCTGCTTTTTGTCATGTTATCAGGAGGGATCAGTCCCTGAAGAAGGACATCATGCTCCGTAAAGTACAGGGTCAGCCAAAAAGAGGAAGACCCTCAATGAGATGGATTGACACAGTGGCTGCAACAACGGCTCAAGCATACCAATGATCGTGAGGATGGCGCAGGATGGGGAAGTGTTTTGTTCTGTTGCACTTGGGGTCATTATGAGTCGGAACTGACACAATGGCACCTAACAACAACGACAAATACTTCACACTCTCTTCTGTTGTTACCATCTCAGTTTCTGGAATCACCAGCCACACAGCTACAATATCCAGAAATATCCTTGAATCCTCAGGCTTCCTCTGCACTCCATGTTCGATTCATCAGTGAGACTAATTCATTTTTATCTGTGCACCGTGTCTTCACACCATCCACTCCTCTGCGTATCTCTTCTCATCTCCTCAAGCACATAAAATGGACCTTCCCACTAGCAATTCCATTTTCTTCAGCCCCTCCTTTCAAACTGCCACCAGAATATCTTTTTAAAATACAGATATGGCCATATAATCCGTCTTGTCTTGTATAAAAATCTGAAAAGGTTTCCTCCTAGCTAGAGTAAAAGTTATATTCTAAGCCTGTTTCACAGGCCCTTCACAGTCAGCTTATATACACATAGCTGATAGATTGATAGACAGACAGGCAGACAGACAGACAGATAGATGGACAGTAGACAGGTAGATAGAGCCAGACAGACAGACAGGAATTTCTTGATGATACATGCGTAACAAAACAATTCCATTCTTTTCTGACTACCATAAAATTCCTCATGATCTTCCTTGTCTTAAAAGTTCCTTTTTCTTTCTTTCTCTTATGGGTGAAATCTCAATCATGTCTCAAAATCTAACTCCAAAGTAAACTGCCTTTTCTTTCCCCACAAGACTTTGTCTATATGTCTAGCAGTAGTTATCATATTGCACATTTAATTATGACTCCCTCATCCCATAGCATGGTTGAGTGTTTGTCATCGGGGGAACTCCAGCTTAGCACACTGACTGGCATACAACAGGCAATTAATATGTGCTGAGGTAAATTTAAAAGCCCGTTCTGTGCTGGCTTTTTTATTAGGTGCCAGGGGAAGAAGAAACAGAGAAGATAAGTGACATGAGATAAAGAACCCTTGCTTCCACAGAACTTCCTAGCTCCTTAGAGCTATATAATTAATAAGCGCTGTTAAGAGGTAAGACCAGCTATTAAACAACACTAAGGGATTAATATTGCTGTTCAGTGAAGTGTAATTGCCCAAGAGGTGTATGCAGCAGTCTTTTATAATGATCCATTCCATGTCATTCCAATTCCTCAAGATGATGAAGTAAGTAAAAGTACAAAGGAAGAAAATGTGCCCTCCGAAGTCCTTTTCAGTAAACTTCCTAACTGCCCCTTCATGTATTCAGACGATATTTTCTCTGTAGGTGCTTTTAGAAAGTGTTTGCTTTTAGCACATGGTGTTGGGCCTCCTCTCAAGAAGCTCTGTAATACACACACACACACACACACACACAAACACACAAGCATTCACACACATACACTCACACACTTTGCTACTGAATCCTTGTAGAAATGAATTTCCTGTCTCTGAACAAAGTGTAAACTTAGCAATCACTCTTCCCTCAACTGGTAAAAGGCAAACCTTAATTCAGAAGGTAAAATTGAAGAGGGTGTGTGGTAAATTTCCTTGATTCTTGAACATCTCTCCCCCAAAGAGGTGAAATATTTCCATTCCCACCCAAATGTTATTTTCAGGAAAAATTTCTGTTTTCACACAGAGGCGCTGACTCATTTGTCTTCAGGTGGGAGCTTATGTTTGGCCAGGCACTTCCCAAGGCAGCTGGGCTACTTGAGTTTGTCAGTTTCTCAGTCATACCGTCACCAAGAAAATGATAATATCCATTATTGGTTAAAATGAACTGGACCATGAATATTGAACGTTAAATACTATATTGTTAAAGTATTTTAGAGCAGTGTTGGCATTAAGCACGAGTGAAGATCATCTCCCTATGTGCATGCCTAAATACACTTTCTTTATCCCACATTATGGCCTGTAATGTAAACGCTCCAAGGGCCTGAACACAGAAGGAGTTTCAGGAAGTGCTGTGATGTGATACAAACACCTTTAAAGAGGCTGTGCCCTGTGTTCTTCAGCCTCCGCTTGTGAAGGTAGCAGTATTGGACCCACAGGCCATTGCTAAACCAAATTAGAAAAAAATGCTTTTCCTCTGGAGTCGGATTTTTCAACCTCAGCACTACTGTTATTTGGGATCAGATAGCTCTTTGTTGTGGGCGGCTGTCTTGTACGTTGTAGGCTGGTTAGCAGCAGCCCTGGCCTCTACCCACTAGCTGCCAGTGGCACTGTTCTCCGAGCGTGGCAATCAAAAATGTCTCCAGACGTTGCCAGTGTCCCCTGGGAAGCAAAATTGCCTTTGGTTGCGGTGAACCTGGCCCCAGTGCAGGGCACATGGTTGACAAGAAGAGGGTGGGCTTGATTTCAGCTGCCACTCAGGCTCTCACTGGATGCTGTGCAGTGCTCGATCTGTAGCACATTCTGCAGCCACCCATTGGGCAGAAAGTAGGCATTGATAAATATTGAATGATGAGTTAGACGAGAGTTCTCAGTTACAGATTTCCCTTCCTTACAGTCTATTTATTTTTTCTCAGTGTAAATCAAATAAATATATTTTGTAAAAAGACAGTATTGTGTCCACAAACAGGACTCTTATATGATTTCAGATTAAATATCAAACACATCTTCTTTTTTGTATCATTTACGGTACTTTTTCATGACGGTGTCATAGCCATTTCTATTCTATCATTACTGCGCACTGTGTATCATTTATGTTTTACCTTCAAGGGACTAGTTTGGTCAACATGAAACTGGAGAGCAATGCCGTGCCCTTTCTCTATGTACATAGTTAGGTTGTATTATCTATAATCTTACATCCATCCTAAATTTCCTATTCAAAGGATATAAACTCTCAAAATAAGAAGCACATCTTATCTTATGAACCAGATTCAAGTCTTTTGAACCATATATATATATTTAAAACAATAAATTATTTCATAATTTCCAAAGTCAGAAAATATAAACCACTGCCTCTAAATGTGATTTTTTTTTAAAGTATCATTTCCCATATTCCTCCGTAGACGTCTAACATATTCCATCCTGTCCCATAGCTAGGAGTCTCTTGCTGAAGCTTCAACATTATTTCTATTTAATCTTCCAGGGACTCTATTCACACAAGTGTGGTGAAGTGGAAGTGAAGCTGTGGAACATGCATTAGTTGTGAACTGACAAAAACTATGCTTATGAGTTAATCACATTAAAAAACCTGAAACCAAATCCATTGCCGTTGAGTCAATTCCAACTCATCGTGACCCTATAGGACAGAGTAGAACTACCCCACAGGTTTTCCAAGGAGCACCTGGTGGCTTCAAAAAAAAAAAAAAAAAACCCACAATATTATTTACCTATCTCTATCTCTACCGGTATCCATATAATCTGTAACTGTATCTATATCTATATCCCTGGGATATCATTGCTGATGTCAGATGGATCCTGGCTGAAAGCAGAGAATACCAAAAAGATGTTTACCTGTGCTTTATAGACTATACAAAGGCATTCGACTGTGTGGATCATAACATATTATGGATAACATTGCAAAGAATGGGAATTCCAAAACACTTAATTGTGCTCGTGAGGAACCTGTATATAGATCAAGAGTCAGTTGTTTGGACAGAACAAGGAGATACTGCATGGTTTAAAGTCAGGAAAGGTGTGGGTCAGGGTTGTATCCTTTCACCATACCTATTCAATCTGTATGCTGCGCAAATAATCCAAAAAGCTGGACTATATGAAGAAGAACGGGGCATCAGGATTGGAGGAAGACTCATTAACTACCTACATTATGCAGATGACACAACCTTGCTTGCCTAAAGTGAAGAGGACTTGAAGCACTTACTGAAGAAGATCAAAGACCACAGCCTTCAGTATGGATTACACCTCAACATAAAGAAAACAAAAATCCTCACAACTGGACTGATAAGCAACATCATGATAAATGGAGAAAAGATTAAAGTTGACAAGGATTTCATTTTACTTGGATCCACAATCAACATCCATGGAAGCAGCAGTCAAGAAATCAAAAGACACATTGCATTGGGCAAATCTGCTGCAAAAAAACCTCTTTCAAGTGTCAAAAAGCAAAGATGTCACCTTGAAGACTAAGGTGCACCTGATCCAAGCCATGGTATTTTCAGTGGAATCGTATGCATGCAAAAGCTGGACAACGAATAAGGAAGACCGAAGAAGAACTGCCGCCTTTGGTGAAGAATATTGAATATACCATGTGCTGTCAAAAGAATGAACAAATCTGTCTTGGAAGAAGTACAACCAGAATGCTCCTTAGAAGCAAGGATGGTGAGACTGTGTCTTACATACTTTGGGCATGTTTTCCAGAGGGATCCATCCCTGGAGAAGGACATCATGCTTGGTAAAGTAGAGGGTCAGTGAAAAAGAGGAAAACCCTCAACTAGATGGATTGACACAGTGGCTGCAACAATGGGCTCAAGCATAACAATGATTGTAAGCATGGAGCAGGACTGGGCAGTGTGTTACGTAGGGTTGCTATGAGTCAGAACCGACTCGACGGCTCCTAACAACAACTAAAACGACATATTTATATCATCTATATCTATATTGTCCACTGGTTTAGGAAAACTCTAGAAGTAAATGAAGCAAAACTGTACCCTCTACATGATCTTTACACTCAGTAGGTCTCTTACATGCCCTCTTCTTAATAGCCTCCTTGCTATTGAACATCTCACGACCTGCTAACTCATCTTACAGAAAGGTGGTCTAGGAGGTGTCAGGGGACAATATTTCTGATAGTCCTTCTCTTTTCCCACCTCTCCCCTGATTCCTTCCCATAGAGTCAGTCCTATGTATAGGTCACTGGTATTGAAATAGAAAAAATAAACAAAATCACCAAGAACATTTTTTCACAATATTTGCCACTGTCTCATGATAGCTCAGAGTTTATATCATCTGCTATTATTTTAGGTGCATATACAATTAAACCTCATTAAAAAAAAAAAAAAGAAAAAAAACCTGTTGCCATCAAGTCTATTTCAACTCATAGCGACCCTATAGGATAGAGTAGAACTGCCCCATAGGGTGCCCAAGGGGCGGCTGGTGGATTTGAACTGCCAACCTTTTGGTTAGCAGCCGTAGCACTTAACCACTACGCCACCAGGGTTTCCTTTGTACACATAGTATGTAGTATTTGGAAATATGAGGCACTTGCTGTTCAGAGAACAGATACCAACAGGTACCAACAAAGTCTTACTTCTCCATCGATCTGAAACTGCTTAGACACACAGAGAAAGTCAGTAAGGGTCTGTGTAAAATTTCATTTTAATTAATTTTGATTAAGTAGTCAGTGAAACCCATTTATATTTCCCAGTGTACAACTTTCAATGATTCTGTCTAATGCTCATATGGTTTCCCCTGTTAAATTGTTTCCGTCTAGCATTTTCTTTTCGTGGTGTGTTAGAGAAAAGGTTATAGAGAAGAAGGGTTTATTGTACTTTAAATTTATGTTCATTACTGAGTAGATGCCCAAAGGACATTTGATAAATGCCTTTTCATAAATCGAAAAATGAATGGGTGGACAAAAATTTCCCAATAGCCTGTCAGACTAATGTGGCCATGATTGCTGCATGGCTGTATTCTGCACTAGTGGTCTGCAAGGGTCTTTTCCAAGGTTCAAGTTGGAGGCCAGGGACAGAAAAAAGGCTCAGTTAGTTTTTTCTGGTCCTTCTGTTAGTCCTGTGCTTGATCTTTTCACTGGACGCTCATTTTTTAAATAAACATGTGGTGCTTATTGCACACTATACGTTTTGTTAATTATTCAGCCAAACCAAAAGACTTTACTACAAATCTTTTAAAGATGAGGCTCATGAAGGGACATTGATGTCTGCTTGGATGGATTGATAACTGGCTGAATATCATGCATTGATTAGTGGGTTTGTTACAAGAGCTGTCTTCCCAGTTTTTATCAATTACATAAAGGACAGCAAATACATGTGACACAATTCTTGAAAATGACTATTATGACAAATGACAGAGTCTATATAATAGTTTTAGTCTGCAAAGTGGTTTTAGAATTAGAAAAACCTTCAGCCAAATGCAGGTTCAGACACTTAACATCCTTGTGACTTTGTCACATCACTTAATCGCTCTCTTCCGCAGCATATTCCAGTTACTGGCAAGTTGGCCTCCCTCAGGGGGACCCCACGAACAGCTGAACAAATGTTGCCTGGTCCTGCACCATCACTATGATCAGCTGCAAATCATACCATTGCGATCCATAGGGTTTTCATTTTCTGATTTTTGGAATTAGATGGACCCGCCTTTTTTCCCAGTCTGTCTTAGTCGGGACGCTCTGCTGAAACCTGTTCAGCATCATAGCCACACTCAAGCCTTCTCTGACAGATGGGTAGTGGGCATGAAGTGCACTGGCTGGGAGTCGAACCCAGGTCTCCCGCATGGAAAGTACGAGTTCTACCACTGAAGCACCAAGTCCTCATATTTAAATAGAAAACTGAAATATTCGTTCTAACATCGCAGGGCTCCTGGGTAAGAAAAACAAAGTATAAAGTTCCCGAGGTGGAGGTGGAAACATTTGGCGGTACCTACTACCATTTTTATTCTACGGACATGAACTTTCGTTTTGGGGAAATCTTAAAGGTGAATATGTAGAAATTGGAAAGGAAAAAATGAAATTATTCATCGTTGATGTGTTTGTGTAAGTAGAAAATCCAAATAAATTTACAAAAAAAATGAATTTACAAAGTAACAGGATGCAAGATCAATATACAAAAATCGGTTACAATGTTTGTAATGTTATTCACAAGCAATAAAAAGTTGAAAAAATAAAATTTAAAAGAAATTCTATTTTCAGTAGTATCATAAAATGTTTAGGAGTAAATTCAACAAAAAATATTCCAAATATCTTCAAAGAAAATTTAACACCTTTGTTGAGCAAAATTAAAGAAATCCTAAAGAAAGTGAGCTATATATACCACGATATGGATTAGAAAACTCAATATATAAAGGACTTATACTACCTGCTTTCATGAGTTATTGTAAAGCTACAGATATCAAGGCAATATGGGATTTGAAAAACAATAGACAAACACATTAAGGAAATGCAGGAAAGAGTCCACAATTAGACTAATGTTTCAATGGAAAATTGATTTTAATCAATGAAAGCATCAAACAATTCAATGAGGAAAGAAAGCCTCTTCAGTAAATAGTGATGGAAGATCTGGATGTTGAAATTGGAGTGTGGGGAGAGGTACTATTAATTCACACCGCATGCAAAAAATTACTTTGAGGCTGATCATGGACTTAATGCAAAAGTTAAAACTGTAAATGCAAAAGCTAACTATATTTAGCTTTGTGGAATATGGATTCACCCCTCCTCCTCCACAGAATATTTAAGGAATATGCTCACCCTGTGTCGTGTGCTCTCACTGAAGAGTTTTTCTTTATATATAGCTGACTATTCAAATGTGACAACTATTAAAATTAAATACTGAAAAATACACTAAATGCCACTCAACAATACAATGAACCTCAACATAAGGGGAAGAAATCATACACAAAAGACTTCACATTTCTATTTGTTTTCTATTTCCATGTAACAAATTATTACCCTGCTGGTAGGGCAGTGAGTTCATTGTTCAGCTGCTGACTGAATGGTTGATGTTCAAACCCACCAGCCCATCTGCAGAAGAAAGATTTGGCAATCTGCTTCCATAAATATTACAGCCTCAGAAACCCTAAGAAGCAGCTCTACTCTGTCGTTATGAGTCCGATTCGACTCTGACAATGGGTTTTTTTTTTTTTTTTTGGTTGCAATTTAGTATAATCTCCATCTATGACCTCACAGATTTGTAGATCAGAAGTCTGGATAGGTTTTAGTGGGTTCTCTGCTTAGGGTCTCACAAAGATGAAACCAAGGCGTTGTCCAGGCTGGGGCTTATATATAGGGGCTCTGCAGAAGAATCTGATTGCCAGTGCTCTCAAGTTGATGGCAGAGTGGCTTCCGGCAGCTGTAAGACAGAGGTCCTCATTTCCTTGCTGCTCTCTGCCCCTAGAAGCCAGCCTTGCACGTGGCCTCCTCCTTCTTCAGAGGAGCTTGTCAAGTGCTCCAACTGCTTCAGATCTCTCTGTTTTCCTTCTGCTCTCAACTAGAGAAAACTCAATGCTTTGAAAAGGCTAACATGATTACATTATGCCCACTCAGATAATCCCCCTTTTGTCATACATGTTAACATAAACACTGGCGTAACACCAGGGGGTAAACATCATGCCTGCCATCATAAATTCTGCCTACCGAAATGTTGTACGATTCTACTTATATGAAATGTCAAAAGAAAAAAAGGGCAAATCTATCGATAAAAAAAGTAAATTAGTGGCTGGTTTCCTGGGGCTGGAGCAGGAATGTGGATTGATTGCAAACAAACACGAGGAGTCTATCAGGGTGATGGAAATGTTTTAAAAATGTATTGTGGTGATGGTTGCACAGCTCTAGAAATTTATTAAAAGTAATTGTACACTTAAAACGGGTAGATTTTCTGATATGTAAATTACACCTCAATAGAGTCTTAAATATATTTAGTGTTTTGACTTATAAGAGTACAAGTAAATAAAAAAGTACATGTATGTAATATATAAATAAGTGCATGCATATTATAAATACACATATAAACTGTAAACATATATGTGTGTTTGTATAGTGTGGCCTTGGTATAGTCAAAGATATCTCAGAAAACTAAGAAAAAGAAATAATTATTAAAAAAAAAAAAATCAGACTTCGACAAAAAAATTTTAAAAACAACCTTATGTTCATTAAAAGATGTGGTAAAATATTTAATAGTGAAACAATAAACTGGGAAAAATACCATCATTACATATATCTAAAAAATGACCTATATCCAGAATACGTAAATAATGCCTATAATTCAGCACTAAAAATATAATATAATATGATTCATGTCACTACTACTGTTGTTGTTGTTAGGCCCCATAGTCTGATCCAACTCATCGCAACCCTATGTGCAACTGAACAAAACACTGCCCGGTCCTGTGCCATCTTCACAATCCCTGCTATGCTTGAGACAATAGCTGCAGCCACTTTATCCATCTCATTGAGAGACTCCCTCTTTTCCACTGACCTTCTACTTTACCAAGCATAATGTGCTTCTCCAGGGATTGGTCCTTCCTGATAACATGTCCAAAGTATGTGAGATGAAGTCTCACCATCCTAGCTTCTAAGGAGCATTCTGGCTGTAGGTCTTCCAAGACGGATTTGCTTGTTCTCTGGCAATCCATGGTATATTCAATATTCATTGCCAACACCATAATTCAAAGGCATCAATTCTTCTTCTGCTTTTTTTATTCATTGTCCAGCTTTCATATGAAGTGATTGAAAACACCATGGCTTGGTTCAGGGGCACCATAGACTTCAAAGTGATGTCTTTGTTTTTTTACACTTTAAAGAGGTCTTTTGAAGTAGATTTGCCCAATGCAGTCCGTCGTTTGATTGTGGATCCAAGTAAATGAAATCCTTGGCAACTTCAGTCTTTTCTCCATTTATCACAATGTTGCTTATTGGTCCAGTTGTGAGGATTTTTGTTTTCTTTATTTTGAGGTGCAATCCATACTCACTGTTCTTTGATCTTCATTGGTAAGTGCTTCAAGTTCTCTTTGCTTTTATCAAGTAAGGTTGTTTATCTTCATATCAAAGGTTGTGAATGAGTCTTCCTCCAATCCCGTTGCCCTGCTCTTCCTCCTATAGTCAAGCTTCTCTGAATAGTTCCTCAGCGTACGCATGGAATAAGTATAGCGAAAGGATACAACCCTGTCACACGCCTTTCCTGATTTTAAACCACACAGTATCCCCTTGTTCTGTTGGAACAACTGCCTCTTGGTCTATGTACAGGTTCTGCGTAAGTACAATTAAGTGTTCTGAGATTCTTCACAATGTTATCCACAATTTCTTATGATCCACCCAGTCGAACACCATTGCATAGTCAATAAAACACAGTAAATATCTATCTCGTATTCTCTGCTTTCAGTTTCCATCTGAAATTAGCAATGATGTCCCTTGTTCCATGTCCTCTTCTGAATCCTGCCTGAATTCTGACGGTTCCTGTTGATGTACTGCTGCAACCACTTTTGAATGAGCTTTAGCAAAATTTTACTTGTATGTGATGTTAATGATATTGTTCGATAATTTTTGTATTCTGTTGAATCACCTTTCTTTGGAACGGGTACAATATGCATCTCCTCTACTAGGTTGTCCAGGTAAGTGTCTTCCAAATTTCTTAGCATAGACAGGTAAGCACTACCAGCGCTGCATCTGTTTGTTGAAACATCTCAATTGGTATTTCATCAATTCCTGGAGCTTTGTTTTTCACCAATGCTTTCAATGCAGCTTGGACTTCTTCCTTCAGTACCATCTGTTCTTGATCATATGCTACCTCCTGAAATGGTTAACGTTGATCAATTCTTTTCAGTACAGTGACTCTGTGTATTCCTTCCATCTTCTTTTGATGCTTCCTGAGTTGTTCAATATTTTCCCTGTAGAATCCTTCAATATTGAAGTCGAGGCTTGAGTTTTTTTCTTCAGTTCTTTCAGCTTGAGAAATATCAAGCAGGTTCTTCGCTTTTGGTTTTCTATCTCCAGGTCTTTGCACATTTCATTATAATACTTTACTTTGTCTTCTCCAGCTGCCCTTTGAAATCTTCTGTTTAGCTCTTTTTTTATTATTATTATTTCTTCCTTTCACTTTAGCTGCTCTAAGTTGAAAATCAACTTTCAGATTCTCTTCTGACATCCATTTTGGCCTTTTCTTTATTTTCTGTCTTTTTAATGACATCTTGCTTTCTTCATGTATGATGTCCTTGATGTCATTCCATAACTCGTCTTGTCTTTGGTCATTAGTGTTCAATGCATCAAATCTATTCTTTAGATGGTCTCTAAATTCAGGTGGAATATACTCAAGGATATACTTTGGCTCTCATGCACTTGTTCTAATTTTCTTCAACTTCAACTTGAACTTGTATATCCACAATTGATGGTCTGCTCCACAGACAGCACCTGGCCTTCTTCTGACTGATGATATTGAGCTTTTCCATGATCTCTTTCCACATAGGTAGTTGATTTGATTCCTATGTATTCCTTCTGGTGAGGTTCATGTGTATAATCGCCTTTTATGTTGTTAAAAAAAGGTATTTGCAATGAATAAGTCCTTGGTCTTACAAAATTCTTTCATGTGCTCTCCAATATTTTTTCTATCACCAAGGCCGTATTTTCCAACTACCAATATTTCTTCTTTGTTTCCATCTGTCACATTCCAATCACCAGTAATTATCAATGCATCCTGATGGCATGTTTGATCAATTTCAGACTGCAGAAGTTGGTAAAAATCTTCAATAGCTTCATCTTTGGCCTCATTGGTTGGTGAGTAAATTTGAATAATAGTCTTATTAACTTGTCTTTGTTGAAAGTGTGTGGATATTATCCTATCACTGACAGCATTGTACTTCAGGATTGATCTTGAAATGTTCTTTTCGACAATGAATGGGACGTCATTCCTCTTCAATTTGTCATTCACAGCATAGTAGACCGTATGATTGTCTGATTCAAAATAGCCAATACCAGTTCACTTCAGCTCTCTAATACCTAGAATATTGATCTCTATGCATTCCATTTCATTTTTGACGACTTTCAAGTTTCCTAGATTCATACTTCATACATTCCACTTTCTGATTACTAATGGATTTTTGCAGCTGTTTCTTCTTATTTTGAGTCATGCCACATCAGCAAATGAAGATCTGAAAGCTTGACACCATCCATGTCATTAAGGTCTACTCTACTTTGAGGAGGCAGTTTTTCCCCAGTCATCCTTTGAGTGCCTTCCAATTCGAGAGGCTCATCTTCCAGCACTATATCAGAATATGTTCTGCTATTCATAATGTTTTCACTGGCCAAATTTTCCAGAAATAGACTGTCAGATCCTTCTTCCTAGTCTGTCTTAGTCTGGAAGCTCAACTGAAACCTGTCCACTAAGGGTGGCTCTGCTGGTACTTGAAATACTGGTGTCAAAACTTCCAGTATCACAGCAACACGCAAGCCATCACAGTACGACAAACTGATAGACACATGGTAGATTTTCCCAGTAGAATCCTTCAGTATTGCAACTCAAGGCTTGAATTTTTTCTTCGGTTCTTTCAGCTTGAGAAATGCCAAGTGTGTTGTTCCTTTTCCATTTTCTAACTCCATATCTTTGCACATTTCATTATAATATTTTACTTTGTTCTCTCAAGCTGCCCTTTGAAATCTTCCTTTCAGCTCTTTTACTTCATCATTTCTTCCCTTTGCTTTAGCTACTCTATGTTCAAGAGCAAGTTTCAGAGCCTCTTCTAACATCCATTTTGGTTCTTTCTTTCTTTCCTTCCTGTTCTTTTAATTACCTTTCAATTTTCTCGTGTATGCTGTCCTTGTTGTCATTCCATAACTTGGCTGGTCTTTGGTCATTAGTGTTCAATGGGTCAAATCTATTCTTGAGATGATTTCTTAATTCAGGTGGGATATACTCAAGGCTGTACCTTGGCTTTGTGGACTTGTTTCAATCTTCTTCAGCTTCAACTTTAACTTGAAAGGATCAATTGATGGTGTGTTTTGAAGTCTACCCCTAGCCTTGTTTCAACTGGTGATATTGAGATTCTCCATAGTCTTTTTCCACAGATGTAGTCAGTATGATTCCTGTGTATTCCATCTGATAAGGTCCAGGTGTATACTTGATGTTCATCTTGTTTAAAAAACATATTTGACACGCAAAAGTCATTGATCCTGCAAAATTCTATCATGCAATCTCTAGCCTTGTTTGTATTACCAAGGCCGTATTTTCCAACTATCAGTCCTTGTTTGTTGCCAGCTTTCACATTCCAATCACCAGTTATTATCTCTGCATCTTGATTGCATGTTTGATCCATTTCAGACTGCAGAAGTTGGTAAACATCTTCAACGTCTTCATCATTGGCATTAGTGGTTGGTGTGTAAATTTGAATAGTAATCATAGTAACCGGTCTTCCTTGCAGGTATTTGGATATTATCCTATCACTGACAGTGTTGTACTTCAAGATAAATCTTGAAATGTTCTTTTTGACAATGAATGTGACACTATTCCTCTTTAATTTCTCATTCCCAGAATAGTAGTCCATATGATTGTTGAATTCAAAATGGCCAATACCAGTCCATTTCAGTTCACTAATGCCTAGGATATAGATCTTTATGCATTCCATTTCATTTTTGGTGACTTCCAATTTTCCAAGATTTGTACTTTGTGCATTCCATGTTTCCATTATTAATGGATGTTTGTAACTGTTTCTTCTCGTTTTGAGTCATACTTTATCAGCAAATAAAGTTCCCAAAAGCTTTACTCCATCGAAGTCATTAATACTGACTCTGCTTTGCAGAGGCAGCTCTTCCCCAGGCGCATTTTGAATGCTTTCCAACCTGAGGGACTCATCTTCCAGCACTGTACGAGACAATGTTCTGCTGCTATTTGTGAGGTTTTCACTGGCCAATTTTTGTTTCAAAAGTAGACTGCCTGGTCCTTCTTCCTAGTTTCTCTTATTCTGGAAGCTCAGCTGACACCTGTCCACCATGGGTGTTCCTGCTGGTATTTGAAATACCGGTGACATGGCTTTGGGGATCATAGCAACACATAAGCCACCACAGTACCACAAACTGACAACCATTAGAATGGCTAAGACAAAAAGACTGATAATATAAAGTGTGGAGGAGGTCTAAAAGTGGAAATTTACATGCAATGCTTGTGAGAGTATAAAATGTTACAGCTTTGGAAAAGCGTTTTTTCCTTTTGCTTATAAAGTTAAACTTCCACTACTCCATTACCTAGCCATTCCATTCCTAGGTATCTACACAAGAGAAATTAAAATTCATATTCATAAAATATTTGTCCAAGCTCATTCGTATCACCTTTTTTCATTATAGCTATAATTTGGAAATAACCTAAATATCCATCAACAGAAGAATGGAAGATATAGTGTGACATATTCATACAGTAAAATGCAGCAATAAAAATGACTGAATTACAACTACCCATAAAAATCTGAATAAATCTCTTCTACATGCCCTTGAATGAAAGAAGCCAGACATAGAGAGCGCATACATCATGAATCCATTTCTGTGAAGTTTAAAAACAGACAAAACAAATCTATGATGATAGAAGTCAGAGTAGAGGTTACCCAGACAGTAATGTTTGGAGATGATAGAATGAGACTTCTGAGGTATTGCTTAGAAGACTGCGTTCACTATGATAATTTACTGAGCTGTGTACTTTTGATTTGTGCACCTTTTTATGTGTGTTAGGTGTTAAAAAGTTTTTAAAAGAAGTGTGAGGGAAGGACAAAAGAGATAATACTAAAGGGCTGCTAATGTCCCAAAATGTGGCAATTTGTGTATCCTCAAAATTACTGTAATAAATTCAAACTCATGAACTAAATAAACGCCCATACTTTGAGTGTTATTACTTTCAACAGAGAAAGAAAGAAAGTGCTAGGGGAAAACAATCAAACAAACAGCAAAAGCACCAACGGCACCAACAGGTAACTGGAGTGCTGTTTTAACTTGGATTACCCACAAAACAGACCCAGGGACAATGATTTGTATGTAGTTTATTTGAGAGCTTTTTCCCAGGAAATACAAGCAAAGGAGGGGTGGGGGTAAGGTGGAAATCTCATAGTTTTCATTATCAAGTTAGTTACCACAATGGTCAACCAGAGCTTAATCCCACTGGAGAATTCTGGAAGACAGTGTAGAGCACTCATCTCAGAGGTATCCCACCCTAATGTGAAGCATCTTTGGTCTTTACTCGCCCATTCCTATCTACCAGAACAAAGCCCAGCACTCTTTAAAGGATGACAACAAATTCAGACACCAAAAAAAAAAATTAAACCCATTGCCGTTGAGTCGATTCCAACTCATACCGACCCTATAGGACAGAGGGCTTCCAAGGAGCAGCTGGTGGATTTGAACTGCCAGCCTTTTGGTTAGCAGCCAAATGCTTAACTACTATGCTACCAGGGCTACAATTCAGATGCAATAACATAAAATTCAAAATGTCAAGCAACTGAACAAAATTTGCTAGACATGCCAAGAAACAAAGAACTGTGACTCATATCCAGAACAAATTACATTTTCCATTTATCTGTTTGGATAGACTAAGGGGGTCATACATTAATTATGTGTACTTCTGCTGCCAATATTCCAGGTTATTTACTTTGAGCTGCCTCCACTTCCATCTGAAAGAGAAGCATGGTTATCATCTCTTTAAGCAACCACTACAGACCAATAAATCATTGTCCCAGAATATCTCTCTTCATGAACAGAAAATGTAGTTTCTCCTAGGATTCCTAGATTTGTGCCAATTTCATCCAGGGTTCCTTCAGAGAGTTTCAGCCAATGTTAGCTTATTCATCAAAAATGTTTTGCCACTAAATGTTTATTATTTGAGTGCATTTTGGCTATATAATTTGGATCCAAAGTGTTGAATTCCCCAGGATAGTGTCATATAGATAAAAGACACCTCCGAGTATATTTTAGTTTGATCATACCAACGAGTTTCCCAAAGGCGCCCACAGCAAGCATCAAGGCTGATATTTTTAAGTATGTGAGCCCACCAAGTCATGCCTTGGTTTCAGACTGCCAGATTTTTTACCTTGATTTTTACCTGTCATTCACAAAACATGGTCTCTACATATCAGGAAACATAATTCTATGAAAAGTCAAGCACACAGCAAATATTTCATGTCCATGTATCCAGATACCATTCTCAGCGGTTCATCACTTACAGTAAGAGTTATGCATTGGTCCTTAGCTTTGTTTTTGAACATTTAAGACTTCAGTTTGCATTGGGGGTGGGGGGCAACAGTTCTCACAAAAGGGGTTCTCTGCATCGTTTATAAAGAAGCTTTAATAGACTGACCAAAGGCAAAGTCACATAAGAATTATTCCAAGTATGTGTTCATTTATAATGTGTTATTGGCGCCATCAAGGCTCATGGCATAGGAGTCTCCAGGTTAAATGCTTCTTACACCTGCTGGAACCCATCTGGGACCCTCAGCTTCAAAGAAGGAGGATTCTGAAGGCAAAAAGCTTCTCTCTTATGGAAATCTGTAATAGAGCTAATATCATGCCCTTGCTCTCAGCCTCTCAGGAGGTACCTAGTTAACATTAGATTTTCTTGTTTTGCATTATCCATTTATTGGCAGATTTACCATGACTAATCGCTTTCTGTTCTTTCCATCTGTCATTATTTTTTACCCAGATTTTCTCCCCACTGAGGTAAAACCATCAGGTTCAGCAAGAGGACTGACCCGTAGAACTGACAGCAGTATGAATCTGTCCAGTGTTTCCCCTCTGTCCATTGCTACTCAAGTGGAGTAGGGTCAGATAGGTACAATCTTTTAGGACTGTCTTGTACATTCAGTAGGAAATAAGCAGTAACTATTAATCCCAGCTTAGACTGGTGAGGGGAAGGGTCTTTAACTGAATGGCCTCATGTTTCAGTTATTGCTTTACTTTATCTCCCTGTGTTCACATTCCAATCCTAAGAAATCTTTCCCATTCCTTTTTTAGTGCCCTGTCTCTCCTTTCCTACTCTGTGGTCCTGGCATTCTGGGGCTCTTTCTGTTACTTTCTCCATTACTTTGCCTAAGTAGCAAAAAAGCAGCCAAGGTACTGAACTCTTGGCTGACTTCTCACTGTCTGATTTTTTTTGTAATCCATTTTACTTATTCCTCTGTCTCTGGATCTACCATCCTATACTTTCATTGATAAATAATAATATTATGTATTATGTAAGTTAATTAATTTGCAACTAATTACACAGTGGATTATTTTCTTGCAAAAATTATCAAAATATATTATGGATTTTAAAATCTCAAAATGTCAATAATTATATAATACGTTTCTAATCTTATACATGTACCTCAGTTCATAATTTTCATTTTTCATAATTCCATTGCATATAATCAATGCAGTAATCAAGTGTTCTAGAAACATTACCTCATCCTGTACCATCCTCACAATTATTGGTATGATGAGCCTATTGTTGCAGATATTATGTCAATCCATCTCATTGAGGGTCTTCCTCTTTTTCACTGACCCGTACTTTACCCAACATGTTGTCCTTTTTCAAAGCTTTAGTCACATACATAATATTTCATTTCTTAGTAGTATTCCTGCTCACCAAAATAATAATTTAGAAACATGATTGGAAAGGTATCATTCAAAATTTCTACCAAAAAATAAAGAGACATAAATGTAACCAAACTTGTCCAGGACTTAAAGGAATAAAACTCTAAAACTTAACTGAGGCATAAAAGAAAACTTTAATAAATGAAGAAATGTTGCAGATATAGCCATTTTCTTGATCAGATGATTTTACATTTTCAATTCGTTGGTTATAACCATAGCTAATTCTTTTTTAATGTAATTCCAATTATAACTCCAAACTAAAACCAAACCCATTGCCTTCGAATTGATTCCAACTCATAGCAACCCTATAGGACAGAGTCAAACTGCCCATAAGGTTTCCAAAGCTTTAATCATAATAGAAGCAGACTGTCACATCTTTCTCCCACAAAGCGACTGGTGGGTCCAACTACCAACATTTCAGTTAGCAGCAGGGCTTTGAACAGGTTCTGAATGGTTCAGTCATGGCCCCCGGAAACAAAAGCAGCATACACATTGCATAGCAACCAAATCTCTTGTGCGTCAGATTTTGACCCAAGTAAGAAAAAGGCAGTGGTTCTCTGCTCAAAGATGGAGGCCGACCCCACCACTTAGAATGTGGAGAGTGACACACATTCAAAGCAAGAAGTTGGCCGCCATCTTTGAGTGGGACACCACTGCTTGGGTCAAAATCTGACATGCAACACATATGCTGCGCTTGTTTGCATCGGCCATGACTGAAGCATTTAGAACAAGTTTGAAGCCCTGGTTGGCAGTTGAGTGCTTAACCATTGTGCCACTTGCACTCCTTAATTATAACTTCAATGGAATTTTAATTTGTATTTATAAAAATATTTCATAATATTTAAAACTTGGGTAAAATCTAAACTTCAAAAAAGTTTATTAGCTGACTATATCATGGTAAACCTTAATAAACTGGTGAATTTCTTCTTTTTGTAACTATCTGAAGCTATTTTTTAATATTAGTGTGGGTTTCAGATTGTGCAGAATTTAGTTCTGTAAACATGGGCTATATTGAACTCACTGTTCTTGGCACTGCTCCACTCTCACCTGGAGTACTCTGCTCCATCCTAAGTGCCAAAGTTTAAAAAGAGCTCTGACAAACTGAAATATGCCCAGAGAAGGCTGATTGGGATGGAGAAATGTCCAGAAACTGTATCATGTCAGAAATGCTTGACTCAGGAGCAAGAAAGATGCTGTCCTTCGCAAGAAGAGGCCACCTCTATGCAGGCAGATGTTGAAATTGGGAATGTACTTGGAAAGGATACTATTCAGAAGGTTGGGGACTTGTTTGGGCTACTCAGCACAGTTCACAGCTCCTGGAACAGTAAAGCACATCTTGCACACGCCTAATTATATTTGGATTAATGAAAGAATAAATGATAAATTCATCCTCTTTCAACTCTAACTTCCCATGACTTCAAAAATTTTTATTTCATTTAATTTTGTAATCCTTTTATGGATCATTCAGAAATCAGAGTAAAATCCATGTCTGATACACATTGGCTTGTCACAACAACACTTAGTTTTTATCAAATTTCTATGTAAAAAAGCCCTTGTTGAATTTTATTCCTGCTTAAAATTCATCTACTATACCTCCTCATTCCAGTCTCTCTCCTCCTACTCCTTCTCCCTCAAGTCTCTCTCTTACTCTTTCCCACTCAGCTCCTTCCTCTCATCCTTCTCTTTCTTTTTTGTTAACATTAACTACAGTTTTTAAATTTATGAAGAAATATAATAAATGGAAAAGCCCATTGTACTCTAGCCCATGTCAATTGAGACATGAAGCTATTAAAAACTTGTAGCTGTTGTTGTTAGGTGCCGTTGAGTCCATTCCAAATCATAGAGTAGGTGAAGAATATTGAATATACCATGGACAGTCAAAAGAACAGACACATCTGTCTTGGAAGACATACACCCAGAATGCTCATTAGAAGCAAGGATGGCGAGACTTCATCTCACATACTTTAGATATGTTATCAGAAGGGGCCAGTTCCTAGAGAAGGACAGCATGCTTGGTAAAGAAGAGGATCAGTGAAAAGGAGGAAGACTCTCAATGAGATGGATTGGCACGGTGGGCTCAACAATGGGCTCAAGTATAACAAGGATTGTGAGGATGGTGCAGGGCAGGCAGTGTTTCGTTCTGTTGTATATAGAGTTCCTATGAGTCTTTCTGGCATAGAGAGCAAAAAAATTAAAACTGAGTTAAAAAAAAAAGATACCTATATAAATAAAGAAAAAGAGGAATAGGAAACTGTTAACATTAGCTAATTAATTAGATACAAAATTGGAAGGAAGATGCTGCAAAGTGATAAAAAGAGATGAGGAAGTTCCAAAAAATAATGAAGTTTTCCTAAATGTAAGCTATCCTGAAGAGACACATCATGTTCTATGGCATAATCACCACTGAGAAGTGAAAATTGCCAAAATCATTCTGAGCCAGACACACCAGTCATGTTGCTCTGTGTTGAGTAACAATTTTCTGTGCAATTAATACTAAGCCTTCCAAAGACACTGTGACTCCTGGTGTTGCACCCGCTTCCAGCAGTATATAAGGAGTAAAGGGGTGAGGGGTGTAACAGTGAACCAGAGGAAAATGGAAATAAACTTCTGCAGCAAAAAGGTGGTCTAAGAATAGGAATATGAGTACAGTGAGTTTTGTGCAAAATTACATATAATGCTACTTGAATTGTTCACATGTTTATGCTTAATTATAGTTTTTATTGCCCTCATAAGAAATTCAGCTGGTGAAATAACTCAGCTGAGAAGAGTTATACTTCTCTAAAAACGTTCAACCAATCAACCATCGAGTTGCTGCATGATCTTGGAGAGAGAGCATGACTGTTGAGCTTCCCTTTGTCCTCGGCATTGTTCAGCAGCCGTGTTTTGCTTACAGAGAATGGGAAACTCTAGAAAGGAGCAGGGAGACAAGATGAAATCAGAAAAGAACCATTTTTTTTCTCTGCAACTGCCTGAGGCAACTCACTTACATCTATAACATGTGCATCAGCTGTTAATGAAAATGTAGGGTCCTGGGCAGGGGCCTAACTGCAGAAAATAGCGTCTAGGGCAATTAGTGTTAAATTGCTGAATGATCTCTCACAGCTGACAATGGAAACTGTGATGGCCAGTAGAAACTGTTAATAAGCGCCCACCTCAAGAGGCATAAACCCTACCACACCCACGCCTCCAGTTAGACCTCTAGACCTGGGAAAGAGAAATTAGAATTCCAGTGTGTGAGAAGCTGTCAACTCCACAGCCCAAAAGTCCTATAACGTTAACCTCTAAGCAAGTTTAAATGGTTCCTCTGGTATTGAGATTACTGAATAAATGTCCCACAGCATAAGCTTCAGAGAGAGGTTGAGGGTTTCTCTGCATTGTGAACACGTTTCAAATAAGTTGATATATAAGGAACTGAAAAATTTAGTCTTGCAAAAATATTAAGTGCCACATAATATTTAGGGTATTGCAAATTTAGGAATGTGTACTGTATGGTTCCAGGTTATTTGAGAAATCATGTTGCATACAATAAAGAGAAACACAATAGATATATTTGTGCATATTCTAACTTTCTGCTATATTATATTGATCAATAACTTGTTTTTATTAAAAGGGGTAAATTAAAATTACTTTTAGGTAAGAGATACTTTATAGTTTTATAATTCTAAAGACATTTTCTTGGAGGAAAGGGAGAGGAAGCAAACGCTCAGTAAAAATAGATTGAAAATAATCATCTTGTCATGGATTGAATTGTGTCCCCCAAAGATATCTGTCAACTTGGCTAGGTCATGATTCGCAGTATTGTATGATTGTCTACCATTTTGTAATCTGAGGTGATTTCCCTATGTGTTGTAAATCCTATCACTATGATGTAATAAGATGGAGTAGCAGCAGTTATATTGATGAAATCTACAAGATTAGGTAGTGTCTTAAGCCAATCTCTTTTGAGATGTAAAAGAGAGAAGCAAGCAGAGAGACGTGCGGACCTCATACCACAAAGAAAGCAGTGCCAGGAGCAGAGCGCGTGCTTCGGTTCTGAGGTTCCTGCACTGAGATGCTCCTAGACTAAGGGAAGACTGATGACAAGGACCTTCCTCCAGAGCCGACAGAGAAAGCCTTTCCCTGGAGCCACCACCCTGAATTCGGACTTCTGGCCTACTGGACAGTGAGAGAATAAACTTCTCTTTGTTAAAGCCATCCACTTGTGGTATTTCTGTTATAGCAGCACTAGATGACTAAGACACATCTCCATTCAATGAAAAAAGTTCCCACTGTCCACTTATAATTCGAAAGATGAATTTTTATTCATGAAAACCCTCCCATTCCCTGTGTCTTAAATTAAACTTTAAAAGTTATAAACGTCTGAAGAAGTCATATTCAAATATTGAAGAATTAGATCATGCATGCATAGGCCCTATATAAGTGTGTGGTTTTAAAATTAAAACCAATTTTACTGAATCAGAATAAACCAGAATATCACTGGAATATTGCTTGCAATCTCTCTCTGTATATACATACATATGTAGGTATACATGTATATATATATGTTTATTAATTTATTTATCTACATATAAATAGATTGTCCTTGAAAATTTCCTAAGGGAACCATGGAAGAAAGATATTTTAGGCAGCAGGAATTCTATAAGGAATAACACAAATCTACTAAATAAAACTAATTTTAGGTCAAAGTGATGAGTGATTAATGTTATTTGGAATATAGAATTCATACTGGAGCAGTGAAAAACACAGTTTAACAAGGAAGTTGGAACGAAGTTATAGAGATATTCAGACTTTGTTTTCTGAAATCAGAACGGGAGTTATGGGGTCGCTATGAGTTGGAATGGACTGGAAGGCACCCCACAATAACATGATCAGAGTTGTTGTTGTTGTTAGTTGCTGTCAAGTCAGTTCTGACTTGTTGTGACCCTGGCTGGCACAGTAGAACTGCTCCATAGGGTTTTCAAGGCCTTTCACAAGCAGATCACCAGGACTGTCTTCCGAGGTACCTCTGGGTAGTTTCAAACCACAGACCTTTCAGCTAGTAGTTGAAGGCTTAACATTTTGCGCCACCCGAGCTTTCAAAATATTAATGAGATGAAGAAGCTTATTATATAAAAATAAATCTATGAAATTATTAATAACATGATGAAACAAAAGATATAAATTTTAATAAAGTCCATGGGTAAAGACTTAAACTATAGTGATGGCAAAAAGAATAAAAAAGAGGTAAGAATGTGAGAGATTGTAGGATGGAAATGCAATTAAATCTATAGAATGACAGGAATATGGAGATAGTTGGACAGAGTTAAGAGTCTGGGGTAAAACTGTAAGGTTTGTGTACTACACCATAATATCTGGAGAACAAAAAGACAGTTTTACCAAATATTCAGCTATTTAATCTACCCAACAGAAAGACCTTGATATTTTTTAACTATTATAATGTTTTAAAATTAGAAGGAACAAAGAAACCAGTATGAAAGAGTAAACTATTCTAAATTTTAAATTAGAAAACAAGAAGAAATCACTGGGAGGGACCAATTAGAATTTTTTAATTGGTATGACACAGTTTTAAGCTTATTTTCCATTTAACTGGGAATCAGAAAGGATATAATGGCACATTATAAATCAACACACTACATAGTGGTGTAATTTTAATATTAGTTATGTAAAAATAATTTATTTAATTGTTTAAATATTTTTCTAATAGGTACTTTAAATGAAGTTAAGCACCTGCCTGTGTGGAGTATAATCTAAGCTTCTAAGTGGAAAGGCATAGAGTGGTGTCTAGGAGATTCTCCTAGAAAGGAAGAAGGTACGTAAAGGTGATATTTAAAAAGAAAAAAAAAAAAAAAGACAAGAGCACAGAAAGAGGAAAGCTAAAAGGGCAATGTTACATTTAAAGAAGCAGAGTACTCTGATTTTTCTCCTTTTATCTTCCAATGTCAGTGACACCAGTGGTGATTTTATGACATCCTAGAACAAATCATAAAATACATATAAGTATGTATTTATTAGGATCTTAGGGCAAAAAAATGTGATTCATTTAGAGAAATTCATAGACGATTGCCTGGACTACTGAAAGTTTGAATACTGGAAATAGGTTCTTTGAAGAAATTCTGGTCTGGGAAGTCCAGTATAGGGAGATACACTGGTCCATGGTGACAATATGTCTAAATTTTTACAAACTTAGGGATGAGGAAGATGCACAGGCATGGCTCCTGCTTCCAGTGATATTTTACAGTAGGTGAGCTAAACACTTGTTCTCCCACTTCAAAACTACTAGAATGGGACTTACAGTCTAGACAAGATGGAAAAGACCAGCTTCTCCTTGCTCCTCTGCTGAATACAACGACCAACCCTGGAAATAATCTAAGCAGCAACCAAAGGAGAACTGTGAAAGGTGGAAAGAAGAAGGTGAATAGTTAGAAACCCCAGGGCTCCAGGAATAACATAGGGACAGGGAATCTTATGATCCTCCACCCAACAGAGGAAGGCCACCCCAACCTGGCTTCTCCTGACCCAGAGCCAAGAAACAGAAAGAAGGCCAGGTAGGCTCAGAACTGCCCATACTGACGAGGAGTCTTGCCAACATCAACAGGTAAATTGGACACAACTGGTCAAAAAGCAGAGAAAAATGCACGTGATTACAGAGTAACAAAGATAAGAAGTCCTGTCAGCAACATTGCACATTGCAAGCCAGAAACAATGGAATAAAATCTTAAAAATGCTGAAAGAAAATAACTATAAACTTAGATTTCCAATCCAGTAACAGAATCCATCTAAAATGAAGGCAAGATAAGGGCTTTTTCAGACAAACAAACGCTGAGAGAGTTTGGCACCTACATACTTTCACTACATGTTAAAGGAAACTCTTTAGCTGAAGAAATTTTTACTAGGCACAAATTTGAATTTACACAAAGGAATTGGTTAATATGAAAGATGTTTTTTCTCAGTTTTTAATTCTTAAAAGATAGTTGACAGTTCAAACCAAAAATAATAATATAATGTATTATTGATAACACATAGCTATAAAATGTATAATAACAACAACACAAAAGATTGGAGATGGAAATGGAGGTATGCAAATGAATAGTTATTATATTATATGTGAAGTGGTATACTAGTTTTTAAAGGAACACTATGACTATTTACAAAATTAGCTGGTGAAAAACTTCTGAATAGCAGGGGAATACTGTCTGATACAGTGCCAGGAGATGAGCGCCTCAGGTTGGAAGGCTCTCAAAAGACGACTAGGGAAGAGCTGCTTCTTCAAAGTAAAGTTGACCTTAATGACACAGATGGTGTCAAGCTTTCGGGATCTTCATTTGTGATGTGCCACACTCAAAATGAAAAGAAACAGCTGCAAATATCCACTAATAATCAGAACTAGGAACGTATGAAATATGAATCTAGGAAAATTGGAAATCATCAAAAATGAAATGGAACTCATAAACATTGACATCCTAGGCATTAGTGAGCTGAAATGGACTGGTATTGGCCATTTTGAATCGGACAATCATGTTATCAACTGGGACAACAAATTGAAGAGGAATCGTGTAGCCTTCATCATCAAATAGAACATTTCAAGATCTATGCTGAAATAAAACATGGTCAGGGATCAGATAATATCCATACAGCTATGAGGAAGACCAGTTAATACGACTACTGTTCAAATTTATCCACCAACCACTAAGGCCAAAGATGAAGAAATTGAAGACATTTACCAACTTCTGCGGTCTGAAATTGAAGAAATGTGCAATCTAAATGCATTGATAATTACTGGCGATTGGAATATGAAAGTTGGAAACAAAGAAGAAGGATTCGTAGTTGTGAAATATGGCCTTGGTGATAGAAACAATGCCAGAGATTGCATGATAGAATTTTGCAAGACCAATGACTTCTTCATTGTAAATACCATTTTTCACCAACATAAAGAGCAACTGTATCAGTGGACCTCGCCAGATGGAATACACAGGAATCAAATCGACTACATCTGTGGAAAGAGACAATGGAAAAGCTCAATGTCATCAGTCAGAACAAGGCCAGGGGCCAACTATGGAACAGATCATCAATTGCTCATATTCAAGTTCAAGTTAAAACTGAAGAAAAATAGGACAAATCCACGAGAGCCAAAGTAGGACCTTGAGTATATCCCACCTGAATTTAGCGACCATCTCAAGAATAGATTTGATGTGTTGAACACTAATGACTGAAGACCAGATGAGTTGTGGAATGACATCAAGAACATCATACATGAAGAAAGCAAGAGGTCTTTAAAAAGAAAGGAAAGAAAGAAAAGACCAAAATGGATATCAGAAGAGACTCTGAAACTTGCTCTTGAATGTCAAGTAGCTAAAGCAAAAGGAAGAAATGATGAAGTAAAAGAACAGAAGATTTCAAAGGGCAGCTCAAGAAGACAAACTAAAGTATTAAACGACATGTGCAAAGACCTAGAGATAGAAAACCAAAAGGGAAGAACACACTTGGCATTTCTCAAGCTTAAAGAACTGAAGAAAATATTCAAGCCTGAAGTTGCAATAATGAAGGATTCTATGGGGAAAATATTAAATGATGCAGGAAGCATCAAAAGAAGATGGAAGGTATACACAGACATTATACCAAAAAGAATTGGTCGATGTTCAACCATTTCAAGAGGTAGCATATGATCAGGGGTCAATGGTACTGAAGGAAGAAGTCCAAGCTGCACTGAAATCACTGGCAAAAAATAAGGCTCCAGGAATTGACTGAATACCAGCAACAAACGGATGCAGCACTAGAAGTGTTCACTCACCTATGTCAAGAAATTTGGAAGACAGCTACCTGGCCAATGGACTGGAAGAGATCCATATTTTACCCATTCCCAAGAAAGGTGATCCAACTGAATGCGGAAATTATCGAGCAATATCATTAATACCATACACAGGTAAAATTTTGCTAAAGATCATTCAAAAGTGGCTGCAGCAGTATATCGACTGTGAACTGCCAGAAATTCAGGCTGGATTCAGAAGAGGACATGGAACCAGGTATATCATTGCTTATGTCAGATGGATCCTGGCTGAAAGCAGAGACTACGAGAAA
The DNA here is from genome assembly GCF_000243295.1 of Trichechus manatus latirostris. NCBI lineage: Eukaryota > Metazoa > Chordata > Mammalia > Sirenia > Trichechidae > Trichechus > Trichechus manatus. The sequence goes on along the minus strand of NW_004443938.1, from coordinate 5,708,672 downwards.
GATGTTTACTTATGTTTTATTGACTATGTTAAGGCATTTGACTATATGGATCTTAACAAATTATGGATAACATTGCGAAGAATGGGAATTCCAGAACACTTAATTGTGCTCAGGAGGAACCTGTACACTGATCAAGAGGCAATCCTTCGAACAGAACAAGGGAATATTGCTTGGTTTAAAGTCAGGAAAGGTGTGTTTCAGGGTTGTATCATTTCACCATACCTCTTCAGTCTGTATGCTGAGCAAATAATCCGAGAAGCTGGAATATATGAAGAAGAACGGGGCATCGGGATTGGGGGAAGACTCATTAACAACCTGCATTATGCAGATGACACAACTTTGCTTGCTGAAGGTGAAGAGGACTTGAAGCACTTACTGATGAAGATCAAAGACCACAGTTTTCAGTTTGGATTACACCTCAACATTAAGACAATCAAAATCCTCACAACTGGACCAATAAGCAACATCATGATAAAAGGAGAAAAGATTAAAGTTGTCAAGGATTCATTTTACTTGGATCCACAAACAACACCCATGAAAGCAGCAGTCAAGAAATCAAAAGACACATTGCATTGGGCAAATCTGCTGCAACAGACCTCTTTAAAGTGTTGAAAAGCAAAGATGTCACCTTGAAGCCTAAGGTGCACCTGACCCAAGCCATGGTGTTTTCAATTGCCTCATATGCATGCCAAAGCTGGACAATGAATGAGGAAGACCTAAGAAGAATTTTTGCCTTTGAGATGTGGTGTTGAGGAAGAATATTGAATACACCACGGATTGCCAAAAGAATGAACAAATCTGTCTTGAAAGAAGTAGAGCCAGAATGCTCCTTAAAAGTGAGAATGGAGACACTTTGTCTCACATACTGTGAACATGTTGTCAGTAGAGATTAGTCCCTGGAGAAGGACATCATACATGGTAAAGCAGAGGGTCAGAGAAAAAGAGGAAGACCCTCAACGAGATGGATTGACACAGTGGCTGCAACAATGGGCTCAAGCGTAACAATGATTGTGAGGATGGCGCAGGACCGGACAGTGTTTAGTTCTGTTGTACATAGAGTCGCTGTGAGTCGGAACCTACTCGATGGCACCTAACAACAGCAACATTGTCTATTTAGTGTTTTTCCCTTTTTACCTCTCGCCTCTCTCCTAATCATCAAAGATTGTTTTTTTATCAATGTTTAAAACCTTTTCATGAATTTTTATAATAGTGATCTCATAATTTGTTCTTTTGTGATTGACTTATTTCACTCAGCATAATGCCATCGTGTTGTGAGATGTTGCCCACATTCATCAGTGTTCTTTAGCATTGTGTAGTATTCCACTGTATTTGTGGACCATAGTTTGTTTATCCATTCATCCACTGATGGGCACTTATGTTACTTCCATCTTTTTGCTATTGTGAATAATGCTGCAATGAATATGGGTATGCATATGTCTATTCGTGTGACAGCTCTCATTTCTCTAGGATATATTCCTAGCAGTGGGATAGCTGGATCGTATGGTATTTCTATTTCTAGCTTTTTTAAGAAGTGTCATATCGTTTTCCAAAATAGTTGTACCATTTTGCATTCCAACCAGCAGTGCATAAGAGTTCCAATCTCCCATATTCTACTTCATGAAAAATTTAAGAACTTCATGATGATAACAGCCCTTCCACTACAAGCCCTTCCACCCTCTTGTTCTTTGATATATTTTACTGCTATATGTGCTATAAATCTCATACTTCTTTGTAACTGTTGTTGATTTAAATAGGCAATAGTCTTTAGAGATTTAAAATATATTTGTAAGAAATAGAAATTTGTAAATATTTTATATTTACCGACCTATAAACCCTTTATGATGTTCTTCATCCCTTCCTGTAAACTGAGTTTCATTCTGATAGCATTTCCATTCAGCCTATAAAATGTCATTTAGCATTTCTTGTGTGACAGATCTGCTGAAGATTACTGCTTTTCAGATTATTTTTCTGTCTACAGTGTCTCTTTTACTTTGAGTTTTGAAGGATATTTTTACTGGACATAGAATTCTAGGTTGACAGTATTTTTTTCTTTCAGCAGCTTGAATGCGTTCCATTGTTTTCCGACTTTATTGTTTCTGATAGCAAGACAGCTGCAATTCTTATTGCTGCCTCTTGTACATAATACTTGTTTTTCCCCTTAACAACTTCCATAATTTTTTCTTTATCTTTGGTTTTTAGTAGTTTGTCTCAGATATACCCAGGTTTTTTTTTTTTTTTTTTCTTTCTTATTTGTGTTTAACATACTTGGAGTTATCTTAGCAATTTGAGTCTGTGGGTCTTTAATTAATCTTTTAATAATTTTGGAATAATTTTCAATTATTTTTCCTTCAAACATTACTTCTGTCCTATTCTCTTCTCCTCTTAAGACTCCAATTCTACATTAGTTTGACACTGAAACTCAGATCTTGGATGATCTTATTCTTTTTCTTTTTTTCCCACTCCTTTTTTTTTTTTTTTTTTTCTTTTGAACTTAGTTTTGATAAGTTCTATTTGCCTATCTTTAAGTTACTGATTGCATTGCTGAATCTGGTCTGCTGACAAGGCTAGCAAAAGCATTCTTCATTTCTGAATTTTTTTTTTCATTTTTAGCACTTCCATTTGCTTCTATCTTATAGTTTTATATCTCTGCTTAAATTCCCCATCTCTTCATTCCTGTTGTGCACTTATTCCACTAGGTACTTTATTATAATAGCCAGTTATTATAAAGCCCTGGTTGCTTATTCCAACATCGTTGCATATGGGTTAATTGACTGATATATGCCTTAAAGCATCACCATGCTTCATTTTCTTGTTTTAAGGTGTATATGTGTGTGTGTTTTCTTTTTGATTCGGATACTGTTAATTTTAGCTATTTTCTTATTACCCATGTCTCTAATGGCTTCCTCTTTCACCCATGCTCTAAAAAAAATGAAACAGTCATGTGCCCACCTCTTCTCAGAGGTCAGGAACCATCTCCAGTCATCCTTTGGATTTTAGTTCATTGGGTTATTTACACTGTGACCTCAATTTGATGGACTCTAGCAATTATGATTTTGTAGATTATCTGGCATCTTCTTCTTATTAGGGTGGGATTGACATCTTCTTGTGAACTTCTACCTCCTAGTGGAGGCAGAAGTCCCCCTTTCTGCTCCTACGTATGGCAGTGGCAATGGCTGTGGTGGCAGGATTCTGTATGCAGCTGTGAGGGGCAGTAGCCTCAGTGACCATTATGGGAATATACATGGAACTGTGGGCTCTTGGGATCAGCTAGATGGCAGCAGTAGCGGAGGTAGAACTGCATTCCAGAAGTGTCCCTGGAAAATGCTCACTCATGAGCTCTGTGATTAAATCAATTCTATCCATTTCTTTCTTCATTCCGAAGAGTGTCAGTAGCTTTTGGCAGTACTGCCCTTTAGGTAGTATTGTTATCCCCCTGATGGGGACTGTTACTGCATGTGGCTCAGAAAACAGTATTGGTGCCTCAACGACAAGATCCTGGGGTTGGCTACGTGATCTGATACTATTTGAATGTAACAGAGGGACACTGTTTGTCTAGGACATGCATTGTTGTTGTTGGGTGCCACTGAGTTGATCTGACTGTTTTCTAGGCATAATCAATATAGGAGCAGATCACCAGCCCTTTCTCCCACAGAGCCCACCACTGGGTGGGTTCGAACCACTGACCTTTGGGTTAGTAGCCAAGAGCTTAACTGTTGCACCACCAGAGTTCATGCACTGACAACACTGTTGCTTAAATTATCACCTATGGTTATCTGGGATAGAAGTCTAATGAAGGCACAGCTTTACGGACAGTGAATATTTGCTACTTTGACCATTATGGTGGAAATAATGACTATAAAACTGTGGAGTATGCTAGATACCTCTAACTACCCTGAAGGCTAAGATAAAAATAAATAACTATCTCAGAGTTTTAAACTTCTAGATTAAGGCATGGTCAGAAAATCAGAAAGTTTCTCTGAGAAGCCTAAAAAGATATCTTATTAGCAAGGCTAATATAGCTTGAAATCATGCCCAGACTCCAATTCTGAAAGCTGCAGAATTATAATATTATTTGAATTTACAGCATCTCCAGGTTTCTCATACAAAAAGGAGAATATTGATTAGGATAGAATGTGTGTCTGAGAGTTGGAAAAGGAGAGTTTGGGTGCATTAGAATGAATCTGAGAACGTGAACCTCCCACTTTCCCCCGAGGTTACCCTACCCACAGTTGAGAAAGTAGGTTCCCTGATTTTAAAGGGGATAATGAGCTCCTGAAGGGCAGAAGTCAAATGGTAACACTTACTAGCCACTAGCAAGGTGAGGTTATTTATCAGAATTGACCTAAGGGCTGGAGCAACATTCAGAAGACTTCACCCCAGGGGTCCTTGGCAGTGAAAAATTGCTCATGGTATGCCTAGTGATGATATAAGTGATCACCTTACCAAAATATTTATTGATCTAAGTAATCACAAAACAAAAAACAAGAACAAAAAAAAAAACCTTCTAGCACTGGAGAGCCGAGATCTGGTTTGAGTACAACATGAAGACTCAAGACTTCTTGCACAGGCACAAACCCAATACTCCTTGGATGAAGAGGATTCCAGGTCTACCTAAAGAACACTCTTGCTACGTTACACACAAATGTGGACTGAAGCAGATCCTCAGCACATAAATAAGTTGCATAAACAGGTAGCTTTGCCTTTTGTGCCTCCTCCTGATTTGTTGCCACCTTTCACCCACCTCCTACTCAAAGACTCATGGAAGCTCCCTCTGCCTAGCTGCTGAAGGAAGAAAAAACTTGAGGCTGAATTCCCCTTGACTTTTCATGATATATTAGGCCACTGTAGCGTTATAAGAAGGAGTGCTGGTGGCGAAGTGGCTAAAGCACTTGGCTGTTCACCGAAAAGTGGTAACCGAAAAGTTGGCGATTCGAACCCACCAGTGACTCCATTGAAGAGAGATGTGGCAATTTGCATCTCTGAAGATTTACTGCCTTGGAGACTTGTGTGAATGCTTATCAAGGGCACCAGTGTAGAGAAAGCTCTCACTACCAGGTGGACAAGATGACATTTTGTGGGTGTCATCTTTCCTCATCCACCCTGGTGCTTGCTCAGGCTTGCGTAGAATATGGACAAGGTGGCAAGAATGAAAGCTATGCAAGACCTTGACAACATGGAATCCCCTCGCCAAAGTGTATCTTGTATTGTGATATCTTGTACTGGTTGCCCAACCTGACAATAATTGAGGACATCTGAGCCCCAGTGCAGTGTCGTTCCTGGAAGAAGCAGCCCAGCCACCTGGTCCCAGGTTGATGATACTGGAACCCTTCTTTCCAGCTCTTTGTCCTTACCAGAGAAACCTTTAATCTGGATATGAATGTGCCTCCTCTGCCTACAATGCTTCCACCAGCACCACCATCCCAGACATGCAAAATGTTTTCCTCCCTGTCGTGATATTCCAGGGTGCACTGCATCCACCATGAACACATTTTTATCAGCAAAAGAAGTCCTGCAATGACCCACTCCCATAGAAGTCACTGCTTTTGCCACATCCAGAAGCAGCTTGCTGTATAGACCTTGGAATGGCCTATTGCAGATACGTTGAAACACCAGCTGGGAGACAACACAGTGAAAGTTTGGAATGTTGTACTCAAAATTATGATATATCCTTTAAACCAGTAACTGGTACCTGGTGTTTTATTAGTTTGTTACTGCTGCATAACTAATTATTACAAACGTAACACCTTGAAACTACATCTATTTATTCTCTGACAGTTTCTGTTGGTTAGGAGTCCATGCACAGCTTACCTGGGTCTTCTGCTCAAGGTCTCACAAGGCTGCAAAGGGTCAGCTGGGCCTGGGTTTCATCTGAGGCTCAGGTCCTTACTCTTCCAAGCTCATGTGGTTGTTGGTAAAATTCATTTCTTTGCATCTGTAGAATTCATGGTACCCTACTTGTCATGGATTGAACTGTGTCCCTCAAAAATATCTGTCAACTTGGCTGGGTCACTATCCCCAGTATTGTATGATTTTGTACCATTTTGTAATCTGATGTGATTTCCTTATGCGTTGTAAATGCTATCACTATGATGAGGTTATACTGATGAGGTTTACAAGATTAGATAGTGTCTTAAGCCAATCTCTTTTGAGATATAAAGACAGACATGAGCAGAGACACACAGGAACCTCATACCACCAAGAAAGCAGTGCCAAGAGCAGAGTGGGTCCTTTGAACCTGAGGTTCCTGTGCTGAGGTGCTCCCAGACCAAGGGAAGACTGATGCATCACAAGGACCTTCCAGACCAAGGGAAGATTGATGACACAGACCTTCCTCCAGAGCCGACAGAGAAAGCATTCCCTTGGAGCTGATGCCCTGAATTTGGATTTGTAGCCTACTGGACTGAGAGAATAAACTTCTCTTTGTTAAAGCCATCCACTTGTGGTATTTCTGTTTGAGCAGCACTAGATGACTAAGACACTACTTCTTCACGACCAGCATAAGAGAGCATCTCTGCCCTCAGATCTTCTTTAAAGGACTCACTTGATAAGGTCAGGACCACCAGGAAATTTTGACTAAAAGTCTTTTGATTAGGAACCTTAATTGTTGTTGTTAGGTGCCATCAAGTCACTGACTCACCATGTAAAACAGAACGATATATTGCCTGGTCCTGTGCCATCTTCATGATCATAGGTAAGTTTGAGACCATTGCTTTGGCTACTGTGTCATTCCATCCCATGAAGGCTTTCCCTTATTTTCATTGACACTCTACTTTACCAAACATGATATCCTTTTCTAGTGATTGGCCTTTCCTGATGACATATCAATGATGAGCCGAAGTCTTATCATCCTAGCTACTAAGGAACATTCTAGTTTTACCTTCTTTGTTATATAATATAACTTAATCATGGTTGGTTTTCTATCTCCAGGTCACTGCACATCTCATGATAGTACTTTACCTTGTCTTCTTGAACTGCCCTTTGAAATCTTCTGCAAAGCTCTATTACTTTATCATTTATTTCTTTTGCTTTAGCTACTTGTAGTGGTAAAGGTTGTGTGTCAACTTGGCTGGAACATGATTCTCAGTGGTTTGGCCGTTGTATGATGTGATAACTTCCATGATGAGATTTGATATTATGTAGTCACCTCCATGATGGGATCTGCCATGAGTAGCCAATCCGTTGAAAGGAAGTTTCCTTGGGCATGTGGCCTGCATTGAATATAAGTGGATAGTCTGGCAAGGCTTGGGTGCTTTTTGCTCATGCTGGATCCTACAGCTGGCTTCTGCGTGTCTGCCCTCCAGTTCTTGGGACTTGAGCTAGTAGCTTACCTGCAGTCTTGCCTGCCGATCTTGGGATTCATCAATCTCCGAAGCCTGTGAGAAAGAGCCCTGCTCTCTGATCTGCCAAACTTGGGTTCACCAGCCCCTGTGGCTAAATGAATCAGGAGAAGCCTCTGTCCTGACCAGCGGACTTGGGACATCCCAGCCTCTACAACCAAGTGAGCCATTTTCTTAATATAAATCTCTCTCTCTCTCTCTCTCTCTCTCTATAGATATATATATATATACTTATATGTATTACTGGTTTTGCTTCTCTAGAGAACCCAGTCTAAGACATTACTCTACATTCAAGAGCAATTTTCAGAGTCTCTTCTGATGTTCTTTTTGGTCTTTTCTTTCTTTCCTGTCTTTTTAATGACCTCTTGCTTTCTTCATTTATGATGTCCTTGATGTCATTCCACAACTCATCTGGTCTTCTGTAATTAGTGTTCAATACATCAAATCTATTCTTGTGATGGTCTCGAAATTCAGACGGGATATACTTGAGGTTGTACTTTGGCTCTCGTGAACTTGTTCTAATTTTCTTCAACTTCAACTTCAGCTTGAATATGAGCAAGTTGTTGTCTGCTCCACAATTGGCCCCTGGCTTTGTTCTGACTGATGATATAGAGCTTTTCTAATGACTCTTTCCACAAATGTAATCGATGTGATTCTTATGTATTGCATCCAGCAAGGTCCATGTGTATAGTCACTGTTTATGTTGCTAAAAAAAAGGTATTTGCAATGAAGAAGTCATTGGTCTTGCAAATTTCTATCATTCGATCTCCAGCGTCATTTCTATCACCAAGGTCATATTTTCCAACTATCAATCCTTCTTTGTTTCCAGTTTTCACATTCTAATCCCCAGTAATTATCAATGCATTTTGATTTCCTGTTTGATCAATTTCATACTGCAGAAGTTGGTAAAAATCTTTGATTTATTCATGTATGGCCTTAGTGGTTGGTGCATAAATTTGAATAACAGTCGTATTAACTGGTCTTCCTTGTACGGGTATGGATATTATCCTATACTGGCAGCATTGTCCTTCAGGATAGATCTTGAAATGTTCTTTTTGATAATGAGCATGATGCCATTCCTCTTCAATTTGTCATTCCTGCCACAGTAGACCATATGATTGTCTGATGTAAAATGGCCAATATCAGTCCATTTCAGAAAACCCTCGTGACATAGAGGTTAAGAGCTACAGCTGCTAACCAAAAGATCAGCAGTTCAAATCCATCAGGAGCTCCTTGGAAACTCTATGGGGCAGTTCTACTCTGTCCTATAGGGTCTCTATGTGTCAGAATCAACTCGACGGCAACAGGTAGTCCATGTCAGCTCACTAATGCCTAGGATATCAGTCTTTATGTGTTCTACTTCATTTTTGATGACTTCCAATTTTCCTAGATTCATACTTCGTACATTCCACATTCCAATTATTAATGGATGTTTGCAGGTGTTTCTTCTCATTTCGAGTCTTGCCACATCAGTAAATGAAGGTCCTGATAGCTTTATTTTTAGATCAAAGACCACAGCCTTCAGTATGGATTGCATTTCAACGTAAGGAAAACAAAAATCCTCACAACTTGACCAATAAGCAACGTCATGATAAATGGAGAAAAGATTTAAGTTGGCAGGGAGCTCATTTTACTTGGATCCGCAATCAATGCCCATGGAAGCAGCAGTCAAGATATCAACTGATTGGGCAAATCTACTGTAAAATCTACTGTAAAAGACCTCTTTATAGTGTTCAAAAACAAAGATATCACCTTGAAGACTAAGGTGGGCCTGACCCAAGCCATGGTGTTTTCAATTGTCTCATATGCATATGAAAGCTGGCAATGAATAAAGGAGACAGAAGAAGAATTGATGCCTTTGAATTATGGTATTGGCAAAGAATACTGAATATACCATGGATGCCAGAAGAACAAACAAAACTATCTTGGAAGAAGTACAGGGAGAATGCTTATTAGTAGCAAGTATGGCGAGACTTAGTCTCACATACTTTGGACATGTTATCAGGAGTGACCAGTCCCTGCAGATGGACATCATGTTTGGTAAAGTAGAGGGTCAGTGAAAATGAGGAAGACCCTCCATGAGATGGATTGACACAGTGGCTGCAACAGTGGGCTCAAACATAGCAACAATTTTGAGATTGGCACAGGACCGGGCCATGTTTCCTTCTGTTGTACATAGTGTCGTTCTGAGTCAGAATCCTCTTGACGGTGCCTAACAACAACAACAATCATGGTTGTGGCATTCACCATACTAACAGGTGCTTTTAATCAGGAGGGGATTATACAGGGTGGGGCCACTTTAGAATTCTGCCTACCACATAGGTCATCTCTAAGCCAGCCAGAATACAAGGTCTGTCTGGTTTAGATGTGTTGGTTTCCAAGGGAGTAATGTAGTACCAGGATGAATGTGAGCTAACAGGTCTCTGCTCAGTGGCAGAGGCCATGGTTCCCACAGCAGCCATGGAGGCACCAGTATGCAAGGCATATTGGCAGGAAGGCCTTTTATTGCCTTTGTCCTCCAGATTTCCCAACCCTTCTCTAGTTTATTTCCTGCATCAAATCCCCCCCTGTTTAAAATATCAAGTGTGACTTCTGTTTTCCTGCCTAGACATTGACTGAAAAACTTACGGTTTGTCCATAACACGGGTTCAATATATGTTAACCTCTTCCTGCTCAAAAGATTGGAATTTGTTGTCTTTGTCAGGCAAGAAGTATCTTCATACTATTTACACATGTTCCTATATGAGTATGTAAAAACCATTTGGAGAGAAGACTGCTGAATTCTTCTTAAAAGGAACATACGGGCTTCACAGTCACCATCAGAGTTATGCCAAACTCCTATCCCGGTGTTGACCTTGATGCAAGATAGGAGTTTTTAAACTAGCGAGGAACTGTAAAAGAATAAAAAGTGGGATCTGAGAGCATGAAGAACCTAGAATGTAACAAAAAGAGATTTGAGAGGTGAGGCCAAGATGGCGGAGTAGTCAGACACTTCTGGTGGACCCTGTTACAACAAAGACCCGATAAAACAAGTGATTCGATTATATATGGCAATCTGGGAGCTCTGAACATCAAAGGCAGAGTTGAGGAACCAACTGAGTGGCAGGGGGAGGGAGAGATGGTTCGGAAGCAGCAAGGAGTTGCCAGATCTGACCCAGCAAGAGCCTGAGCCCTTTAGGCCTGATCAGCTTGTGGGTTAGTGGCGAGGCAGGGAAGCAGCCGAGCTCAGGAGGCCCAAACCAGAGTCTACATGGCTGCGCAGAACCAGTGAGAAGCAGCACTCCAAGAAAGATAAGTACTTGCCTACGGCTTACTGCGTGGATCAAAAACACCCACTTTAGGGAAAAACCTCTCTACCATTTACCTCCCCCCTCCCTGCTCTGCACTGGGTCTCGACCGGCTTCAGCAACCGCTGAGTCCCCTGCGTCGGAAGTAGGATCCGTCACACGTCCGGAGCCATTCTCAGTGCCTTGGAGACTGAACAAATTAACAAACAGGAAAAAATAAACTGCCGACTCCACTCAGCCAGGAACCCAGGGTAGGCATAGCTCCTTTGCCTAGGCACAGGCATAAGGGATCCACAGACTTTGAGTGTCTTTCCCCCTACATAGACTTGTGTAGGCCCGTCTCAACAGTGTAGGCCCTCATTACCACAGTACAACAGGGTATATACTGGAACCCTTATATTTCTATACTATTATTAGGTAAATGACTTTACATATGCTTGCACTAATTATGTATAAAACAATTTTATTCCAGTATAGCATATTTTTCCAACTGTGTCAAATAGGGTACACCTGCCTGCCTTACTGTCATGAAGATTTTGTAACCATATATCACTCATGCTATCAAGAGCATTTATTTATACTTTGAAGAAAGGTCTTGATAATTAAGCTTCAGCTCAACCTGAACCAATTGATCAGAAATGCAAAATTACTGGATTTCATGCTACTGTTTATGGAGTCTTGAGCATATCAGCTTTCATCCAAATAACAGACATTTTTCCTAAGAAAGTATTAGGTTGGGAATTGATATATCATATCACTCTGGGAGTAAACAAAGGAAGAACAGGCATTTGGTAATAGAGTACAACAATAGATTGCTTTTTACAGATGCCTGTGATTGCCTTACATTCTATGTAGTACTGTCACCGCTGACATCACTGCCCCTTCCTATTTCTAAGCATATGCTTCTCTAACTTTCTCACAAGCAAAATGAATAACCCAAAGTAAGCAAAGGAGTTCCTTCTTCATTGCCATGTAGTTGTTGAGAAAGTATCATATTTTCAGATCATTTCAAAAGCATCGAATGCAATCTTGAAGAGTGAGTTAGAGAAGAAATTGGGCAAATCAAGTAATGTAGGTCTTAGGAAATCAGTTCACAGAACTATAAAGTGGCAAATTATGCTACTAGAACCAGGGCCTACTGAGCCTCCATATGCTCTTGTCTTTCTCTGCCCTGAAATTTTGATTGACATCTCCCAGATTTCCTTATGAAGACATGTCAAAGAGATAACATGTCCTCTCCCATGTACGTTATCACCTGATGTGGCCCTTATTCAACCCATACCCAAAGGCAACAATGGGGGCATGAGAAATAAGTCACTTTATCAACTATGAACAGTTGCCTGGGTGGAGCAGTTAAGTGCTCGTCTGCTAGCTGAAAGATTGACTGTTCAAACCCACCCAGAGACACCTCAGAAGAAAAGCCTGGCACTCTGCTTGTGACAGGTCACAGCCATGAGAACCCTATGGAGCAGTTCCACTCTGTAACACATGGGGCTGCCATGTGTCAGAATTGACTCAATAGCAACTGGTATTGGTATCAACTATGAATGAAGCCTGAGCCAGTGGCAGGTGTAGGGATGTGGTGTCATCCTGACAGGTGATTACTTTCCTGGGTAAGTCACAGTGCAGGACGCAAAGCTATTTTTGCAACATCTTCTCAAGGGATACTTATTTCAAATTAAACAATCATGGTTTCCTTGGAGAGATTCAAAGTCATGAGAAAATACACAAATCCCTTCCTACATTTAGGAGTTTTCTACATAATTTCAAATGACCAACACCAGCATAGAGTTCCTACTGGGCTCCCTCAAGCCTCTATTAGGGCATCTGTAGACCAGAAGAGATCCTCTGGCTTCACTTTAATTCCTAACTAGCTCCTTAAGTTGGTCCCTTAAGTCACTGTGGACCTGTGGGCTTATGTACTAAATAACCTAAATGTTCATATCTGCCAGCTGGACCTCTGAAGCCTGCTGGCATATGTATAGGGCTAGAATGACAGAACATTCTTCCGGGGCTAAGAGGAATTCAGACCATCAGACCTCCATAAATTAAAGACTGATAAAGCACATTCTGTTTGGGTCTTCTCCAGCACAGCATTCTGTTCTGCCCCATCTCCAGTTGGTTTTACTTGGTACATTTCCTATAAACAAGGGCCAGGTGCCCAGCACTGCCAAGCTGAAAGCCATTTCCATTTTGGATGGAAATTAGCAATTTTAATTAATTCTACTTTAAATCTTTTGGAATCATTTTTAAATGATAACCTGCTTTTTAGCAAAGCTAGATGATTCTGACAATAGTTCCCTGCTTGTTGTAGATATTCAATAAATGTTGATTGATTTAAAAAAAAAAAAACTCATCAATTCTTTCCACTAATGATGGTTGGATGATCAATTTTAAGCCTAACTGGAGAACATACCAATTTTACTAGGCTGAGTAAGATATTACCAAGATGATTCAAGTAAAGGAGTCGGTTACCACAAAGCACACTTTTCTCAAGACCCAAATGATATCAAACTATAGACATTCATTTCAGAGAGTTGATGTCAATAAATTTCTATAAGTGTGCTTGGTAATCGCAAGCACAGGTTGATCTTCTAACCATTATCTTCTAAAGCCCATGAAAAAGAAAGCTCAGGCTTTTGAAATTGCTTAGCCATTACAATCTTTAATTCAAATGCAATTACCTTGGTCTCTACTATCTCCAGGAATTTTTTAATTTAAATGAGCTAAAATACCAAACAAGGGTATTGACCATTCTTGTTCCAAGCCTTCAAGTCAATAAACTCTTTAAATCTAATAGTTTCAGTAATATAACTGTTCAATCATTCACTCACAGAAATGAGGATGCATGTAGTTATAGTCGAGAGCAGCTTATAAGATCATTAAATCAACACCATTCATCTTCCTGAGGACTGCCTGAAAAAGATGAGAGATATAAATAAAGGGTGAAGACAAACTCCAAACTTAGTTAGTGAACCATTCTGTCTTTTGGTAGCATGTCAATGCACACAGATAGAACAACTCAAAATGATTCTCCAACACACTCTTTTTACTCTTAGGATTCTTACTGTAGTTAAAGGGAAAAGAAAAGTAACTTAACATCGTTTAAATGCATTCATATATTTAATTCTCATACAAAACCAAACCAAACCCACTGCCATTGAGTCAATTCCAACTCATAGTGACCCTATAGGACAGAGTAGAACTGCCCTGTAGAGCTTCCAAGGAGAGGCTAGTGGATTCAAACTGCCCACCTTTTGGTTAGCAGCTATAGCTCTTAACCACTATGCCACCAAGGCTCCAATTCTCATATAAGGCAACTACATTGTATAAATCCTGGAGGTGACATTTCCTTTCTAGGATCTCTGAATGGCCCCTCTGTGGTTATGTGATGCAAAAGTGGCTTAATGCTTAATACTGTAAGCCAAGTGGAAGGACATCAACCTACAATCAAACTTCTCTTACTTCAATTTATGGCATCCCAAAAGTTTCCTGAATTCTCTGAATTTTTATTTAGAAAACAAATGGATTCCCTGAGATTTTTTTTTTAAATAAACTAAAACATTTTAGCTAAATTGAAGATAAAACACCAATGAGTCTTTGCTCATACTTACCAGTACCTTGCAATCAAACCCTGGTCGTATGGTGATTAGGAGCTCGGCTGCTAACCAAAAAGATCGGCAGTTAGAATCCACCAGCTGCTCCTTGGAAACCCTATGGAGCAGTTCTACGCTGTCCTATAGGGCCAGAATTGACCCAACAGCAATGGATAATGGTAATGGGTAATGTGGTTAAGAACATTTAACAAAATAATTTTAAAATGTGTTTCCTGACTATAACTCTCAGCCTTGGGGAAAAATTATTAAATATACATATATATATATATATATATATACAATCCACAGCCAGTTCTTTTACTTGTTGTTGTGTGTCTTTGAGTCAATTCCAACTCATAGCAACCCACAGGACAGATTAGAATTGCCCCCATAGGGTTTTGTAGGAATTGACTCAAAGGCAATGGATTAATCTTTAGTAGGAAGGTGAAATATTTAGGGATAAATGATTTTTAAATACCTTAAAGTTCTTCTATTAGTTTTCTTTTATTTTTTAGAGTAAACTCAAGATAGATAACTTTACAGTAAATTTTAAAATGCAAGAATTTTTTTTACTAAAAGGCCTTATTTAATAATTAAGTCTGCTCTGGCAGGGATCACAGTAGAGGGTCCCAAACAGAGCGGGAGAAAAATGTAGAACAAATTTCAAATTCACACACACACACACACACACACACACACAAAGACCAGGCTTGTTGGTCTGACAGAGACTGGAGAAACCCCTAGATTATGGCTTCCACACACGCTTTTAACTCTGTACTGAAGTCACTCTTGAGGTTCATCCTTCAGCCAAAGATTAGACAGGTCTACAGGGCCAACAATAACACTCATGAGGGATGTGCTTCATAATTCAATCATGTATATGAGATTAATGGGCACACCAGCCCAAAAGCAAAGACAAGAAGGCAGGAAGGAATAGGAAAACTGGACAAATGGAAAAAGGGAGCCTCAGGTGGAGAAAGGGGGTGTTGACACATCACGGGGTAGACAATCAATGTATTAACTCTTTAATGAGAAACTAATTTGCTCTGTAAACTTTCACCTAAACCACAAGTAAAAAATAATAATAATTAGAAGTTAGTACAAGTATATCAGTTTGACTCATAGTTAGAAACATGACTGGTTTAAAGAATTCCATACCTTTAACACAAATAAATATGTTCCTTTTATTCTACTCATTGATTCATAATAAACACAATCCAGTAGCTCTTTCCCTGTAAAACGTTCCTTTTAAAAGAAGAAGCTGACAGAAGATTTAGTTGGTAGATTAATCTTGGTTCATGTGAGTAATGGAATGCCTTATTAATGTTAAACATTTTCTCATCCATGTATTAAAAACAAACATGTGGATCTTAAAACAGAGGTTTAAAGTACAAGAAGAAAACTTTCTGGAACTGAAAGGATCAAGGAATAAATCCACAAGTTAAATGCTGTATTATCACATTTATATGACATTCTAGAAAAGGTAAAACTATGACAGAAAACAAATCAGTGGTTGACAGAGACTGTGGGTTGGTGGAAGGGTCAACTACAAGCAGACACAGGGAAATGTTTTGCTTTCTTTATTTAAAAAGAAATGTTGTTGTTGAGAATCTACACAGCAAAACATATACACCAATTCAACAGTTTCTACATGTACAATTCAGAGATACTGATGACATTCTTCAAGATGTGCTCCTTTTCTCACCCTCCTTTTCTGAGTTGTTCCTCCCCCACTGACATAAGCTCACTGACCCCTAAGGTTTCTGTCGAATCTTACAAGTTGCTATCGTCACTTCGATCCCGTATAGATAGATCTTAAAAGAGCACAGCGTTCAAGGCAGACTTTCTTCACTCGTTGCTGTTAGGCGCCATCAAGTCGTTTCCGACTCATAGAGAACCCTATGTACAACAGAAGGAAACACTGCCGGGTCCTGCGCCATCCCCACAATCATTCTTATGCTTGACCCCATTGTTGCAGCCACTGTGTCAATCCATCTCGTTGAGGGTCTTCCTCTTTTTCGCCGACCCTCTACTTTACTAAGCATGTCGTCCTTCTCCAGGGACTGATCTCTCCTGAAAACATGTCCAAAGTATGTGAGACAAAGTCTCGTCATCCTTGCTTCTAAGGAGCACTCTGGCTGTACTTCTTCCAAAACAGATTTGTTCGTTCTTTTGGCAGTTCATGGTATATTCAATATTCTTTGCCAACACCATAATTCAAAGGCATCAAGTCTTCTTCGATCTTCCTTAGTCATTGTCCAGCTTTCGCATGCATACGAGTCAATGGAAAACACTATGGCTTGGGTTAGGCGCACCTTAGTCTTCAAGGTGACATCTTTGTTTTTAACACTTTAAAGAGGTCTTTTGCAGCAGATTTTCCCAATACATAAGCTAAACTATTGTTTGGTTTTACAAAGACTTCAGGGGCTATTTTTTGGTTTAAGATTTAAAGATAACCTCAGGGCAATAGTTTCAGGAGATCATCCAGCCTCCATGGCTCCAGATAAATGTTTTAGGGTAATGGAACTGCTCAAAATCTTTATTGTGGTGGTAGTTACATGATTGCATACATATGTCAAAACTCACAGAACCCTATACTAACGGGCAACTTTTACTGTATGTAAACTATACCTTAATTTTTAAAGTTAGGGGAAAAGAAAGTGACAGAAACATTAATTGAAATCTAGATCTACTGATATTCTTCTTGCTTCCTGCAAGTCAATTAATTTGTTTTACATACAGCAGCTAAGAAAACTTAGTCTAAGTTAAACACTTCACAGTTACCTAACTGTCAAAATCGAAACCACCCCAGGGTTCAAATTCCTCATATGAAAAAGGAAATGAGTAGTGTCAATAAGCTAAATAAATAATCTCTAAGATTGTTTTTTCAAAATAAATGGCATTTCATTCACTCAGTGCCCACCTGTTCAAGCAAGTCTGTTAGTCTTTTCTTTCCTAATTATCTTCATAAACCAGTCTGTAAATAGAAATTAAAAAAAAAGAATTTATGCACACACAAGCACACACACACAAACATGCAGTCACAGAGAGAGAGACATGTGGTTATTCATTGAAATTTAGAATTGGAAGAGGTCCTTGTGATCAAACACTCCAAATCCTTATAAAACACACCAGGGTCCAAATCAGATGAGATCCAGACCAGCTGGTGGGTGACCACGCTCAGCTGTTGCAATATCCCCTTATCTGTTCTCCTTGCTTCTTACCTTCTTCTCAATCCAGCAACTGCTGGGTTTAAACAAGTGAACTCATGTCCCTCCTTTACTCCAGACCTACCAGTGGCATCCTGTCTGGCTCAGAGAAAAAACCCAAGTCCATACAGTAGTTGAAAAGACCGTCCATGATATACCCCCTCGTTGCTTCTCTGCCCTCTCTCCCTAGGACTCTCCCCCCCAACTCTTTCCATTCCAGGCATGCAGGACTTCTTGCTGCTCCTCAACCACTTTACAGCTGGTTCCTCTCCTAGACTGCTCTTCCCCTGCATCACCATGGCTCTCTCTTTCTCTCAAGTCCCCAATCTTTTTAATCTCTTTTTATTTTTGGTATTTATGTATGTATTTTAATCAGCAAAATAACAACACCGTATTAAGATGATCAGCTCTTTGGAATGTCTTAGTAGATTGAAATTCATTCCCCTCTGCTGTCTATTTTCTTATTTACTTATTAATTTTTCTATCGATTTATTTACTTTAATTTTGGTGAAAATAGTCACAGCAGAACATACACCCATTCATCAGTTTCTACACATTCTTCACGTCCTGTCACCGTTCTTGCTATTTCTACCCATATTGTTTCATCACCAGTTCCTCCGTCTTTATTCAAATGCTGGCTTGAAATCAAGTCACTCCTGGACAATCTATATATAAAGGTGTAACCTTTATTCCTCACAAACTTTACTTATCTCCTTAGCACTTATCACTTTTTAACACACTTTAATTTTTTTTTAACGATTTTTGGTTATTCGCAGTCTCCCCCACTACAATATAAGCTCCATGAGGGCTGGAATCAATGAATAAGAGCAGAATTAGAATATAATCAATGAGCTTATCCCACCGCCAATCACAGATTCTTCACAAGAACTGGTGTCTACCCAGCATCAGTTCTTAGGTGTTATGGACCTGTCAGTCTGGTTAGTGTTAATTAATTCCCACTTTTCCATTCTTTTCTGAACTGGTGATTGTGCTGCTGCTGTCCTGTCCCTGTTTCACGTTATTGCAGTTGGGTGGAAGGCTCAGCTGGATTGTCTTTGGGCCATAGTTTAGTAGACCCTGGCAAGTCACATTAGGTCTTGTGGACAGTTCTGATCATCAGCCAGAGATCCTGAACTTTGTGCTGCCTGTGCTGACTGGTGGGACATTGGGTTTTCTCCTTGTTCCCAATATTCTAGTTAGGAAGAAGAGTGAAAGCAGATATTTGGTGATTCGGGATGGCCAAATGGGCACTAAAACACATGCTTCTCTTTCTGTAGTATGGGGTTGTCACTGACAAGCACTGGAACGTGGCAAGGGACAGCATTTCCCAGCCTGCTCCCTTGTATCTGGGTAGGACCCTGTCCATCACCCTTCTGAAAACTTTGTCTTACTATGGTGGCTTGTGTGTTGCTGTGATGCTGGCAGCTTTGCCACCAGTATTTCCAATACCCATTATAGACACGTTTCAGCTGAGCTTCCAGACTAAGGCACAGTAGGAAGAAAAGCCTGACAATCTACTTCCAGAAATCAGCCAGTGAAAACCCCATGGATCACTACAGAATATTGTCAGATATAGTGCTGGAAGATGAGCCCCCTAGGTTGGAAGACACTAAAAATAAACACAGGCCACAGCAATGGACTTGAGCACACCAACAATCATGACAATGGTGCAGGACTGACCAACATTTCTTTCCATTGTACATAGGGCAGCCATGAGGCAGAGCCTACTCAGTGGCAACTAACAACAATAGGGCCGTGTGCATAGTTCCTGCCAATGGAACATGAACAGAATTGTGTTGTCACTAACATGTCAGGACAGATAAAAAGTTGCGATGCATTCTTTGCCCCCTCTTTCCCCTTCTGCCAGTAACAAGGCCCTAGGAGAGATTGGAGCTGCAAGAATGAAGGTGCCTCACACTCTAGATCACTGTAATATGACCAAGACCATTGACCACCATTGACTGTGGGCTTTTATGTGAGCAAGCAACATCTCCTATTGAAATGTTTGTAAACATTCCACTAAAAAGTTTATCCATTGTAGCAGCTGTTACTACTCTAATACATGCTTTTTGTCTCTTTCCTGTTGGCAACTTGTGGATTACTTTTCAAAAGTATTCTTATCCTCTCTTAGAATTAGACAGGTAAGGTTGGAGACTAACATTTTCCAAATACCACCCCAAGACACACACACACACACACACACACACACACACACTTTCCCCTTGGTAGGCTGGCATTTGTCTAAAGACAAGTCTCAAGTGACTTCTAACAGAGCAAAGAAGGTCTGCTCCATATTGATTTCTCAGCCTATGTAGATATTCATTATGCAGTGTTGGGTGATGATGATGATGATAAAAATAATGATAGATAATTATAATATGGTTAGATTATAATACAGAATTATTCATAGTAGATAGAGAGGGATGTCAGTATGTTGAGTGAAGAGATAAAAGAAAACCTGAGAGATTGGGGGTGAGTGACAAAACGTCCACAAGAGAAACAAGGAGTAGGTAGTGAAGGTCTTCGCGTACCTGAATAAAGGTTTGGATTTCTAATACGTAAGTGTGGACTGACGGTCCCTGGGTGGTACAGGTGGTTTGCTCTCATCTACTAAAGGTTGCTGGTTCAAAACTACCCAGCAGAGTCAAGAAAGAAAGGCCTGGAAATCTGTTTCCATGAAGATTACAGCTAAAAAAACTCTACAGAGCAGTTCTACTTAGTAACACATAGGGTCTCCATGAATCAGAATCGACTCAAGGGCAATGCTTTTTGTCGTTGTTGTTGTTTTGCTATTTTAAGTATGCTCTTGACTGTTGTTGTTAGGTGCTAGCCAGTTGGTTATGACTCATAGTGACTGTGTACAACAGAACAAAATACTGTCTGGTCCTGCCCCATTCTCACAATCACTGCTATGTTTGAGCCCATTGTTGCAGCCACTGTGTCAATCCATCCTGTTGAGGGTCTTCCTCTTTTTTGCTGTCCCTCTACTTTACCAAGCATGAAGTACTTTTCCAGGGACTGGTCCCTCCTGATAACATGTCCAAAATATGTGATACAAAGTTTCACTATCCGTGCTTCCAAGGAGCACTCTGGCTGTATTTCTTCCAAGACAGATTTGTTCCTTCTTTTGGCAGTCCATAGTATATTCAGTATTCTCAACCAACACCATAATTCAAAGGCATCAGTTCTTCTTCAGACTTATTTATTCATTGTCCAGCTTTTAGATGCATATGAGGCCATTGAAAATACCCTGGCTTGGGTCAGGCACACCTTATTCCTCAAAGTGACACCTTTGCTTTTCAACACTTTAAAGAGGTCTTTTTTTAGCAGATTTGCCTAATGCAATATGTCATTTGATTTGTTGACTGCTGCTTCCATGGGTGTTGATTGTGGATGCAAGTAAAATAAAATCCTTGATAACGTCAGTAATTTCTCCGTTTACTATGATGTTCTTATTGGTCCAGTTGTGAGGATTTCTGTTTTCTTTATGTTGAGGTGTAATCCATATTGAATGCTGTAGTCTTTGATCTTTATAAGTAAGTGCTTCAAGTCCTCGTCGCTTTCAGCAAGGAAGGTTGTGTCATCTGCGCAACAGTTATGAGTCTTTCTCCAATCCTGATGCACATTCCTCTTCATATAGACTAACTTCTTGGATTATTTGCTCAACATAGAGATTGAATAAGTATGGTGAAAGAACACAACACTGACACACTTTTCTTGACTTTAACCCACCTAGAATCCCCACGTTCTGTTGGAACGACTGCCTCTTTGTCTAAGTACAGTTTCCTCGTGAGTGCAATTAAGTGTTCTGGAATTCCCATTCTTCACCATGTTATTGATAATTTGTTATGATCCACAGAGTCAAATGCCTTTGCATAGTCAATAAAACACAGGTAAACATTTTCCTGGTATTCTCTGCTTTCAGCCAAGATCCACCTGACATCAGCAATGACCTCCCTCATTCCACGCCCTCTTCTGAATGCACTTGACTATCCGTGCATAAATACCACCTCCTCAGGGAAGCCTTCTCTGAGCCGTTCTAACTTGGTTCTCTCTATCCTTGAAGTATGCTTTGTTTTCCTTCATCACATTTATCACTCTTTCTTCTTCCTGTCTTCTCCAGTAGGACACAAACTACCTGAGTGTATGGATTTTTGTCTTACATGTCAACTGTTTAGTCTCATGACCCAGCACACTGTCTGGCACAGTGTAGGCACTCAGTAAGTAGTTGTTGAATGAGTAGACAGGAGGGCCTTTGGCAGGTTTGTCTCTCCCTGTACCTAGACCTCTCCATGCCAGGAAGGGTGATCCCCCAATGGGAAATAATCCTGTTGGTCCTGAAGTGGATATGTACCTAAACATTTTATAGGGTGGGTCTTATAAGTGCCATATATTTCTTTGAGGCTCACTGGTTAATTTCTCTATAAATAGGTGCAATTGCATAGTGATTGTCAAGTTGTCTTGCTAGAATAAGTACACATTAACTAACCTTTCCTCAAACACGAAAGTGTGGTAGTATTGGTAACTTGAGGACTCATCTTTACACTATCCTCAAGTTGGAAAGCTCACTGTTGAGCATGCTAATTTATATATGTAGATAGAGATAGAGATATAATTTATAGATAAAGATATAATTTATACATATATATAATTTATAGATATAGATATAATTCATATAGATATAATTTCTGTAGATACAATTTCTAGATATATATATAATTTTTAGATATATACAATTTATAGATATAGATATAATTTATAGGTATATAATTTATAGATAGATATCTACATATATGTATAAGTAAACCAAACTCTTTGCTGTCAGGTTGATTCCGAGTCATAGCAGCCATATAGGACAGAGTAGAACTGCCCCATAGGGTTTCCAAGGAGCAGCTAGTGGTTAAGAGCAGACGAGCTCTTAACCACTGCACCACCAGGACTCGCTCTCTCTCTCTCTGTGTCTCTCTTTATATATATATATCTACATGCCTACTCTCACTAGATTCACTTATCATCCTAAAGCAGTTTCTTCCTGCC
The DNA here is from genome assembly GCF_000243295.1 of Trichechus manatus latirostris. Lineage (NCBI taxonomy): Eukaryota > Metazoa > Chordata > Mammalia > Sirenia > Trichechidae > Trichechus > Trichechus manatus. The sequence continues at coordinate 5,686,206 of NW_004443938.1, read as the reverse complement.
AACACATAATTTTATCTAGAATTCCTATTTTGGAGTAAAGAAAGTACTTCTGTTTCTAGAATGTCTTTGAACATCATATCATGGACTTAATGTGAACATATTAACCTAAAATTATGTATCATTTTCCAAATCCTTTTTCTGAGCCAGTGTGTCAACTTAATAAATAAATAGATGTTTAAGGAATTCAAGGAGGATAAATTTCAGACAATGGTGACACAAATAAAGGAAAACAGAAAATAATAGATCCTGCAGACTTTTAAGACCCCAGACGCTACTCACCAAAGTGGCATGTAGAACATTTTCTTTATAAACCTTGTTATGCCAACTGACCTAGATGTCCCCCAAGACTATGGTCCCCAGGCCTCAGCCCCAGCTACTCGGTCCCTCAAAGTGTTTGGATGTGTCTAGGAAACTTCTGTGCTTTTGCTTTGGTCCAGTTGAGCTGTATTGTGTGTTGTTCTTCCCGTCACCAAAGTTGACACTTGTCTACTATCTAGTCAGTGATTTCCCCTCCCTCTCTCTCCCCACCTCGTAATCATCAAAGAATGTTTTTTTCCTATGCGTAAACCTTTTGTTGTGTTCTTACAATAGTGGTCTCATACAATATTTGTCCGTTTGTGACTGACTTATTTCACTCAGCATAATGCCCTCTAGACTCATCCATGTTGTGAGATGTTTTGTGGATTCATCATTGTTCTTTATCTTTGCATAGTGTTCCATTGTGTGTTTGCACCATAATTTGTTTATCCATTCATCTGTTGATGGGCATATCGGATGTTTCCATCTTTTTGCTATTGTGAATATTGCTGCAGTGAACGTGGGTGTGCATCTGTCTATTCACGTGACAGCTCTTATTTCTCTAGGGTATATTCCTAGGAGCAGGATTTTTGGATCGTATGGTATTTCTATTTCTAGTTTTTTAAGGAAGGGCTATTATCATTTTCAAAAGTGATGGGAATTGCAACCATTGTCACAAAACAAAGTATGTATAAATTTTTGAATCAGAAAAAACAGAAATAAATGGTGTTTCCACTGACAATAATAATAATAGGTATTTTTCTCAAGAGTTTTTGCTTGAATGTGTTAAAGTCGAATATCTTACCACAGGGAAAGCTAATATCTGGTCCTCATCAATATAAACAAAGCTGTTCAAGGGGAGACCTGAAATACATCAGGCACAGGAGTGTCTCTGTAAACAGAAGCTCGTCACACATCTACTGCAGATAGCCTTGCACTTTGTGGAGAGAACCATGCTGGGGACCTCCACGGAGCAAACTTCACAGAAGACCTCACGGATTGTAAACTGCTTGTTTACTTCCGTAAGCAGTGTTAAAGATTTTAGTATTCTAAGATTTTCTTTTAAAAGAAAATCTTTAGTATTACAAGACTGTAACTCTGTTTTTTAATCTGTTCATTCAGAGGTAATCAAGTTAGCAAAAATGATTCATTATAACCATACTCCCAGGAGATTGATTTATAAACCTGAAATCCAGTATACTGGTTGATGATGCTAGCTATAGCTGAAGAAATAGTGAGTACCTGTGGTATGATAAATAGAACCCTTTCCTAGAAGTCGGGCTTCCCGACAAATTTATCTTCAGAACAACATTCTTTATTTCACTTAGTTCACCTGTTGTAGTTTGCTCTTAGGTAATTCTCCCCAAAATTAAAGACATTGAAATTACCTGGCATACTTTCTGTGATACGAAGCTATGAGCCCTGGTGGCATAGTGGTTAAACATTCGGCTGCAAACCAAAAGGTCGGCAGTTCAAATCCACCACCCTCTCCTTGGAAACCCTATGGGGCAGTTCTGCTCTGTCCTACAGGGTCACTGTGAGTCGAAATCGATCGGAAGGCCGCGGGTTTGGTTTTGGTTGGTATCATCAAGGTCAAAGACTGTTCTATCAAGTATGTTGTTGCTTGCCATTGAGTTGATTCCAACTCATAAAGACCCTTATCCAATCTTCATAAGTTTACTAGACCATTAGTTAGAATTGCAGGCAAATCCAGCATTTAGTGCAAAAAGAAATAAAAATCAGTTTGTAGTTGATATAAGTTCAAAACAAATGCTACGGTCAATAGGAATGTTTATTCCTTCCCATGAGAAATTATCCCTTTGTCTGATTCATGAAAGTATTTTTATAATGATTTCTTCTTTACATAAATTGTGTATAATAGCTCACATTGTCTTTCAAACCAAATGCATGCAATCAATTCTGCAGCCATATCCAGTGGATCAAGAAATTACTCAAGAAAATGGAGCAAGTGTATTTGAAAAACTGAGTGTTCTTAGCTTCAGATGACATTATCAATTAAAAGTGCAATGCTAATAGTCACAGATCTCCCGAACTTAGCACTCAACTGATCTGCCTTGTGATATGAAACCTGGTTTTACTAAACTCTAGGTATGTAAATATTGATTTTTTTCATGAGTCAGGTTTTCACTGTGAAGTCTAGAGTTGAATTTTCAATGCAGAACAAATTAAGATATTAGAAGCACCGAGTAGATTGGATATGTCTGAATTCATGAAAAGGGCCTATTTTAAAGGTGGTTCATTTAACATCTTGAAATGATGAGTTAAGTATTTGCTTATAGAAACTGTATGTTGACGTGCGTGGAGATTTTTCCAAAGACAAAACGTCTGAGCTGTAATAGGATAAAAATACTGATACTAACAACTATTTATTGAAAATCTTGATGTTAGTTAGAATTATATGCCACTGATCTATACTAAGTGCTTTATATACAATATTTTAGTGTAGAGTAGATATTATTAGATTAAAAAAAAAACCTTGTTGCTGTCGAGTCTATTCAAACTCATGACAACCTTGTGTGTTACGGCGTAGAGCTGTTCCATAGAGCTTTCAAGGTTGTAATCTTTATGGAAGCAGACCACCATGCATTTCTTCTGTGGCACTGCTGGGTGGGTTCAAACCACCAACCTTTAAGTTAGTAGCTGAGTGTCAACTGCTTGCATCACCCAGGGACCTATTAGATAATACCATCCGTTAAATGGTATGTGTTGCTATTATTCCTACTTGGCACATGAGGAAACCGAGACTAACAGGGTTTTTATAACTTGCTCAGTTTACAAACTCAGTAAGTGGCAGAGTCAGAATTTGCTTATACTATCTTGTATCTAGGAGTCCCGGTGGTGCTGTGATTAAAGTGCTTGGCTGCTAACCAAAAGGTTGGTGGTTCAAACCTGCTTCCACAAAGATTTACAGCCCTGTGGAAACCCTGTGGGGCAGTTCTACTTTGTCCGTTAGAGTTGCTATGAGTTGGAATCGATTCGACGGCAATGAGTTTGGTTTTTGATCTTGTATGTTGGATTGACACAGTGGCTGCAACAATGGGCTCGAACCTACCAAAGACTGTGAGCATAGATGGTGCAAGACCAGGCAGTGTTTGTTCTGCTTTCCGTGAGGTTACCATGTGCCAGAGCCAATTCAACAGCAACTAACAACAATAACAACATCTTGCACATGAAATAAAGATACCCTGTCCTGTTGATTTCCAGCGCCATCTGGCCCCTTTCAAACTTGACTGAAAGGAACACATTTTTTAAAATTGATCATACGGTGATACAAATAGCTATGAGGGGTGGGAGTGAACTTTCCAGACTATTCTGGATAATAGCAAACTTTGGCGGCCATGACGGGAGGGACTGGCTGACTATTGAGTGGCCAGATTGATTTCTGGTCTTTCAGGTGGACCAATTCCATGATATCTCACCACTATGAAATGAGGACATGCATAAATAATTGAACATGTAACTTCACCTTCACTAGGAATTGTGACAATTTCAAATTACATCATATAGATCAATGGAACACAATAAAGAGTCCAGAGGTAGACCCACACATCTGTGACAACTGATTTTAGACAAACCTTAACATAAATTGAACCACAGATATAGACCTAAGTGTAAAGGTAATGCTATGAAATGTATAGGAGAAAATGTTCTTGACTTTGAGTGCATGAAGATTTCTTAGCTATGACACAAACTTTATGAGAAAAAATAATAAATTAGACTTAATTCAAATTTGAAACTTCTGCTTGTCAAAGACAGTGTTAAGAAAATAACAATTCAAACCACAGACAGAGAGAAGGTTTGCAATACACCTACCTGACTATAAGTATGGTATCCAGAATATGTATAGAATTCTTGCAACTCAATAGTAAGAACACAACAACCCAGAGAAACTTGGCAAAGATTTGAAAACATTCCACATAAGTACCTATAAAAATGGTCACCAAGCACATGAAAAATTCTTGACATGTTTAATCATCAAAGAAATTCCAATTAAAACCTCAAAGAGATAACACTACATATACACTAAAGTGACTAAAATTGAAGACCGCCAAAACCAAGAGCTGATGGTGATGTAGAGCAACTGGAGCTTTCACACATTGCTTTCAGAAAGCAGTCTGACAGTTTCTAATAAAGTGAAACATGCATTTACCTTATGATCCAGCCATTCCACTCCTAGACATTTACCCAAGAAATAAGAAAGCATATGCTTACACGAAGACTTTTAAACAAATATTCATAGTATTCATATGCAGGAAAAAGTTGGGTAGTGAAAAAGGAAAGATGGAATTGATGCTTTTCAACTGCGGTGTTGGGGAAGAATAGTGGATATACCTTAGACTGCCGAAAGTATGAACAAATCAGTCTTAAGAATGTTCCTTGGAAGCGAGGATGGCAAGACTTCAACTTGCTTACTTTGGACTTGTCGTGAGGAAAGACCAGTCACTAGAAAAGGACGTCATGTCTGATAACTTGGAGGTTCAGCAAAATGAGGGAAACCCTCAGTGAGATAGATGGACTCAATAGCTGTAACAATGGACTCAAGCACACCAGTGATTGTGAGGATGGTGCAGGATCGGGCAATGTTTCCTTCTGTTGCGCATAAGGTCACCATGAGTGAGAATTGGCTCAAGGGCAACTAACAACAGGGTGTATATGTTAAAATATTTACTGCAAGGAATTGTCACACAAGGTGTGGGGATCGCTGAATCAAGTCCAAAATCCATAGAGTAGGCCATCAGCAAAAACAGGCTGAAACTCTAGCACCAGCTGAAGCTGCTATCCACAGACTGAATTTCTTCTTCCTCTTTCTGTATTTCTGAAATCAGAAAGGAAAACACTTATGAACTCGTAAAGCCAGCGTTAACCTTAAAAAATCTAGACAAAGACATCACGAGAATTTTAAATTATGGACTAATATTCCTCAGACAAGGATCCCTGGTGGCTCAATAGATAAAGGCTTAGCTGCTAACTGAAGAGTCAGTGGTTAGAATCCACCCAGAGGCTCATTGAAAGAAAGACCTGGCAATCTGCTTCCATAAAGATGACAGCCTATGAAACCCTGTAGGGCAGTTCTCCTGTGAATTGACTTGAGAGTCAGAATTGACATGATGGCAAACAGCAACAACGACCCTCACACACATTGCCAAAAAAGAAAAAGGAAACCTAATGAAGTGTGAACTTGCAAATCCAGAAATATAGAAAAAGGAAATTAAATTGTGAACTAGTGGTGTTTATTACAGAAATGCAAGGTTAGTTGAATATTTAAATAGCAATGTGGTTCACCATATTAATAGAACAATGAAAATAATTACATAAGTGTGTCAAGTAAAATGCAGAAAAACATTTAACAATATTTTACAGATATTCATAATAAAAACTCAGCAGGTATAGAAGGAAATGTCCTCAAATCGATAAAGATCATCAAAAAACTACACTTAACATCACACTTAAAAAGGTGAAATATTTAATGTCTGCTCTCTAAAGCTGAGAATAAGAAAAAAAAGTCTTTTCTCGACGTTTCTCTTCAACATTGCTCTGGAAGTCCTCACCAGTGCGGTAAAGCAGGAATTAGAAAAACATATGTCCACAAAAAGACATGTATAAGAATGTTCATAGCCCCTTTATTCATTATAGCTAAAAACAAGAAAAAATCAAAATGCTCATCAACAGCCAAATGTTGCTCTGAAGTGGAATCTGCTACTGATTCATGTAGCAAAACGAATTCATTTCAAAGCATTATATAAAGCAAAAGAAGACGAACACTGAGAAGAATATATTGTATGGTTCTATTTACTTGAAGCTCTCAAACAGGAAAAATTAATCTGTGGTGGTAAAAATCAGAATAGTGTTTGCCTCTGGAAGAGAAACTGAAAGGAAAGAGCCACAAATAAGCTTTCTACAATAGTGAAAATCTTCCATACCTTGATAAGGGTGTTGGGTACACAGGTGTATACATTTATTCAGCCCTAGTGGTGTAGTGGTTAAGCACTCAGCTGCTAACCCACCAGCCGATCCTCTGGAGAAAGATGTGGCAGTCTGCTTCCGTAAAGATTTACAGCTTTGGAAACCCTATGGGGCAGTTCGACTCTGTCCTATAGGGTTGCTATCAGTCGGAATTGACTCGAGGGCAATTGTTTGGGTTTGATTTGGTTTTATACATTTATTAAAACTTCTCTAACTGTACAATTAAAATCTGTGCCTTTCACTCTATGGAAAATTTGCCTCCAAAAATTAAAAAGAAAAGAACTGTAGACAAAAATTGAAACTTAACCTAACCCAGTTAATGGCATGGGTTATGGGTATTGGTTCTGAAACACGTTTTGAAGTATTTAAGGCCTGAGTACTGAGTAACTATACTGAGGATTAAAAAAGAAATCACGAAGTAAACATGGAAGAGTGAAAACAGTGAGTTCCAAACGTGATATACGTAACAGGAATCCATTAGCAGCCCACAGGAATGGGCCACACCACCTTGTCCCCTGATCTTGGCTGTCCAGGTGCTGCTGTTTCTAGCAATGGATGGAGAATGCTGTGCCCCTTCAACACCATGCTGGCCTCACCTTTGGGCCACCAGGCTGTGCGATCTGCTAAAATACATTCTCCGAGCCTCTCTTTTTCTGTTTTACAGGTCTCAAACTACATAAACGCCTCTCTGCTTTTGAACATTTGCTTTCTGCTTGACCTTTGCTTTAAGGCAGAAACGAGAAAAGGGTAAAGAGATATTTTTCTGGGTTTACCACTCAAAGGTAAAGAGGTGTTAATATATATATATACATAGTTCGAATTTTTCTAAAGCCATTAGGGCTGACTGTAGATGGCTTCTGGTGAAGTACAGGGTTGGGTGGAGGAGAGAAGAGACAACAGCAATGTGATTTTTCATTAAATTGAAGAAAAGCAGTGAGGAATTTGAAACGGAAAAAAGGTGAGGATGATTAGAGTTCTGGTAGAACAAGCTGATTGACAACTGCAGATTAAAGTTTATCAATTCATAATCAGAAAACGGTAAAACATTCCTGAGCTAGTTTTTTTTCAATATAACAAGTACATCCAGGAAAATGAAACCTACCAGTCTAATCAAATGTAGATGTGATGCAGACGGAAGCAAAATTTAAGGGCTTATTTTGGCCCCAGAATCGAGATCTATGAGACCTGAGATTTTGTTCTGGCTTTATCAATGTGCTCTTTAATTTGTCACTTGACCTTTGTTCCCCTTCATTTTCCCAAAATGAAGCAAGAAATGCTCATTCAACCACTAATATGGGTTGTCGGAATAAATATAGGCAATACAAAATTACCCAATTTTAGCACTTTGTAAGAAAAGCACAGCTAATGCACAGGCTGAAATATTACTAAATTTGCTTTATATTACATGAGAAATGAAAGAATCAAAGAATAGAAATTCTGCTTCAGGGAAACAAATCAAGAATTAGATAGAAACGTGTTTATGATACACACCTCCAAACATGGGAGAGAAAAAGCCCTCCGTTTTCATGTATGCACTGAAACAAACTGAACTGGCACTGAAATAATTAACTGGAGTTAGGATTTCATCCTCCTACGACAACTGAAGTCTTGACCTTAGAATGCGTTCAGCCCATTCCATCAGGAGGACTGAGGACGCGGAAGCGATGACAGGAATGTGCCTTCTCCTCGGTCTTTTCCTCGTATCTCACCCGTCCTCATTACTCGGGTGGATTGGTTGGTTGACTCCTGGGTCTTCCTAACTTGTGGTTTTTGTTGTTCTTTTTGTTTGTCAGTTTGTTGCTTGCACCATAAGCAAATGAGAGTCTTCTGGTTCCCATCTCAAGAAAGTAGATCTAAACTAGCTAATAAAACGCTGTTAGTTGCCCTCAAGTCCATTCCGATTCGTGGCGACCCCATGTGTGTGCAGAGCAGAACTGCTCCATAGGGTTTTCAAGGCTGTGACCTTTCAGAAGCAGACCACCAGACCTGTCTTCTGAGCTGCCTCTGGGTGGGTTTGAATCACCAATGTTTCAGCTAGCAGTCGAACGCTTAACCGTTTGTGTCACCCAGGGACTCCATAGCTAAAAAAATAGACTCACCAATTTTCAAGCTACTAAGTCTTTTGCGTGATCCTGGATTCAGTAGTCTGTGAATATGAATATTCTGAGAATTGCTGGTAAAGATCTTAATATACAGCCATTAAATGCAAGGCATCAGTTGGAAATTATTGCAGTATATACTTTATGAATTGCATTTTGTAAAATTATACAGGTTATTATATTGGTAACTTCAATTTTCTGATTCCCTGGTAATAAAGCTCCTTCACACAAAGTTGGCTAGGTTAAAAATATTAATTCCAGATATTAAAACAGCTACCTTTGCTCCAAATAATATGGGAAAACGGCATAGCAGCAGAGCAGGACAAAAAGGCCTACTTGGATCTACTTTACCAGATAATCACTAACATACTGTTAACAGCCAGCCATCTACTCCTTCCCACTGTGCGGGTCACAATAACGTATGTGAGGGCTTCAGTCTTTATGAACCCCCAAGCCCTGTGCATCCATATTGTCTGTCAGCAATTGTTGGACACTACGTTACAAGACCAGTACTCTTCTTGAGCTATCAGAACCCAAATGGATAAGGAGGAAAATGTGGAAGAGAACTCAATTCTTAAAAAATCCCGACTCACTGGACCAGTTGAGACTAGATGACTCCCTAGTTTCATTCAAACAACTCCTTCATAAGCCAGTTCTGAACATAAGTTGGATACTTCTTTAAGTTTTTTTGGTTTTCATTATCATTGCCTTTTATTACGTGTATCTTTATAAATCTGATCTTTATTTGTTTTGGGGGGTTAGAAACATTACATACAAAGTTCTATGAGTAAATATCTGAGAATAATCATATCAGCAAATTACCCACTGCAACATTTTATATAGTACACATTGCTAACGATATGATGTACAAAAAAAAAGGTCGTAAGTGCATTTGTCGTAACTCAAATACGTCATAAGTTGAGACTACCTGTACTCTTTAAACCTTGAACTGAAACTATTCCCTGAGATCATCTTTTAGCAAAATAATAGACTGGCACACAAAATAAAGATATTACCCATGAATGTGGTGCTCCAGTTAAAAAAAAAAAAAAATACTGTATGAGACAAAAAGGTCAACAATCACTCTAATGCAAAAATGAGAACATAAGGGGCAGGGAAACTAGAATACTGGAAATGGAACAACCAGAATGCAATTAAAGAGAACCTTGACACATTGTGAAAATGTAACTAATGTCACTGAACAGTTTATCAAATGGGGACCTAATTTACTGTGTAAACTTTCACCAAAACCCCAATAAAATATTATTTAAAAAAAAAGACCCAAATGGAAAGTAACCAAAATCCTACAAAAATGAGAATAGCTTATTTGTAGCACAAGAAAATTGCGTGATATGATTAGAGCTAACTTTTTGACACAGGCAAAACAATTATTGAATAGTTAAGAAAATAGCTGCTACCTCGGAGTGAAGCATTCAATGTATAAAAATAAGAAGAGTGTCTTAGTTATCTAGTGCTGCTGTAACAGAAATACCATGAGTGAGTAACTTTAATGGACAGAAATTTATTTTCTCATGGTTTAGGAGGCTAGATGTTCTAATTCAGGGAACCAGCTCTAAAGGAAGACTCTCTCTTAAGGCTCTCTCTGTCAGCTCCAGGAGAAGGTCCTTGTCTCTTTTCAGCTTCTGTTTCTCAGTTCCTTGGTGATCTTGTGGTTCACTTGCTTGCTTGCTTAATCTACTCTTTTATATCTCAAAAGGGGTTGATTTAAGACACACACTATACTATTGCTGCCTAATTAACATAACAAAGAAAACTCACTCCCAAAAGGGATTATAACCACAGGTACAGGGGTCGGATTTACAACACATATTTTTGGGAGACACAACTCAATTTATAACAAGGAAGGTGGGATACGGGGACCGTAAACAAAAGGATATCATTGCTGATGTCAGATGGATCATGGCTGAAAGCAAATACCAGAAAAATGTTTACCTGTGTTTTGTTGACTATGCAAAGGCATTCGACTGTGTGGATCATGACAAATTATAGATAACATTTTGAAGAATGGGAATTCCAGAACATGTAATTGTGCTCATGAGAAACCTGTACTTAGACCAAGAACAAGTGGATACTGCTTGGTTTAAAGTTAAGAAAGGTGTGTTTCAGCGTTGTATCCTTCCACCATACTCATTCAGTCAGTATGCTGAGCAAATGATTCGAGAAATTGGACTATATGAAGAAGGTGGCATCAGAATTGGAGGAAGACTCATTAACAGCCTGCATTATGCAGATGACACAACCTTGTTTTTTGAAAGTGAAGAGGATTTGAAGCACTTACTGATGAAGATCAAAGACCACAGTCTTCAGCATGGATCAAACCTCAACATAAAGAAAACAAAAATCCTCACAACTGCACCAATAAGCAGCATCATGATAAACAGAGAAAAGACTGAAGTTGTCATGGATTTGATTTTACTTGGATCCACAATCAATGCTCATGAAAGCAGCAGTCGAGAAATCAAAAGATGCATTGCATTGGACAAATCTGCTGCAAAGGACCTCTTTAAAGTGTTAAAAAGCAAAGATGTCACTTTAAGAACTAAAGTGTTCCTGACCCAAGCCATGGTGTTTTCAATTGCCTCATATTCCTGTGAAAGCTGGACAATGAGTAAGGAAGACATAAAAAGAAATGATGTCTTTGAATTACGGTGTTGGTGAAGAATACTGAATATGCCATGGACTGCCAGGAGAATGAACAAATCTGTCTTGGAAGAAGTACAACCTGAATGCTCCTTAGGAGCAAAGATTGCGAGACTTTGTCCCACATACTTTGGACATGTTATCAGGAGGGACCTGTCCTTGGAGAAGGACATCATGCTTGGTAAAGTAGAGGGTCAACGAAAAAGAGGAAGACCCTCAACAAGATGGATTGACACAATGACTGCAACAATGGGTTCAAGCATAGCAATGATCACGAGGACGATGCAGGACCGGACAATATTTCATTGTGTTGTACACAGGGTCTCTATGGGTTGGAACTGACTCGAAGGCACCTAACAACAACAACAAACAAAAAACAAAAAAACAGTGATGTTTTTCTCTTAAAGCCTTTCTAAAGTATATTTCCCAAAGCTATTTAGTGTGCCCTGTGTATTCTCTTAGGAATCCTTGAGTGGTGCAAACAATTAACATGCTTGGCTGTTAACCAAAAGGTTTGAGTGTTCCAGTCCACTCAGAGGCACTTCAGATTGAGTCCTGGCAATCTACTTCTGAAAAATTCGTCATTAAAAATGCTATGGAGCACAGTTCTACTCTTAACATACGTGGGTCATTATGAGTCAGAGTCAACTGGATGGCAACTGATTGGATTTAGTTTTGTGCATTCTCTTAAGCAGAAGGGCCAGAGTTCATGGAACTCATTCTTATAAGGAACAGAAGGATGTTGTTGTTGTTGTTAGGTGACGTCCAATCGGTTCTGACTCACAGCAACCTGCTGTACAGCAAAATAAAATACTGCCTAGTCCTGCGCCATACTCACAAGTGTTGTTAAGTTTGAGCCCACTGTTGCAGCCAGTGTGTCAACCCATCTTGTTGAGGATCTTCCTCTTTTTCGTTGACCTTCTGCAAGACTGTGTCATCTGTATACTGCAGGTTGTTAATGAGTCTTCCTCCAATCCTGATGCTCTGTTCTTCTTCTACTCCAACTTCTTAGATTATTTGCTCTGCATATAAATTGAATAAGTATGGTGAAAGGATACAACCCTGATACACACCGTTCCTGACTTTAAACCACCAGTATCCCCTTCTTCTGTTTGAATAACTGTTTCTTCGTCTATGTACAGGTTCCCCATGAGCACAATTAAATGTTCTGGAATTCCCATTCATTGCAATGTTATTCATAATTTTTTTATGATCCACACAGTCTAAAGCCTTTGTATAGTCAATAAAACACAGGTAAAATCTTTCTAGTATTCTCTACTTTCAGCCAAGATCCATCAGACTTTAGCAATGATATCCCTTTTTCCACATCCTCTTCTGAATTTGACTTGAATTTCTGGCAGGTCCCTGTCAATCTACAGCTGCAACTGCTTGTGAATGATCTTCAGCAATATTTTACTTGTGTCTGACATTAATAATATTGTTTGATAATTTCCACATTCTGTTGGACCATCTTTCTTTGAAATGGACACAAAAATGAATCTCTTCCAGTCGATTGACTAGGCAGCTGTCCTCCAAATTTCTCGGTCTAGAAGAGTGAGCACCTCCAGCTCTGCATCCTTTTGTTGAAACAGCTCAGTTGGTATTCTATCAATTCCTGAAGCCTTGTTTTTTTCCCATGCCTTCAGTGCAGCTTTGACTTCTTCCTTCAGTACCATCTCCTGAGCATATGCTACCTTCGGAAATGGTTGGATGTAAACCAGTTCTTTTTGGTACAGTGACTCTGTGTATTCCTTCTATCTTCTTTTGATGCTCCTGCATCATTCTACATTTGACACATAGAATCCTTCAGTATTGCAACTCAAAGCTTGAATTTTTTCCTCAGTTCTTTCAGCTTGAGGAATGCTGAGCATTTTCCTTTTGGTTTTCTAACTCCAGGTATTTGCACATTTCTTTATAATATTTTAATCTTTCTTCTCGAGCTGTTCTTTTTCAGCTCTTTTCTGTCATCATTTCTTCATTTTGCTTTAGCTACTCTACATTCAAGAGCAAGTTTCAAAGACTTCTGACAACCATTTTGGTCTTTTCTTTCTTTCCTGTCTTTTTAATGACTTCTTGCTTTCTTCATGTATGATATCCTTGATGTCTTTCCTCAGCTCCTCTGATCTTTGGTCATTAGTGTTCAGTGCATCAAATCTATTCCAAGATGCTCTGTTAATTGAGGTCGGATATACTCAAAGTTGTATTTTGTTTATGGTGGACTTGCTGTAATTTTCTTCAGCTTCAACTTGAACTTGTATATGAGCAATTAATAGACTGTTTCACAGTCAGCCCCTGGCTTGTTCTGACTGACGATATTGAGTTTTCCATCTTTTCTTTCCACAGAAGTAGTCCATCTGATTCCAGTGTATTCCATCTGGTGAGGTTCAAGTGTACAGTCGCCATTTATGTTGTTGAAAAAAGGTTTTTGCAATGAGGAAGTCATTGGTCTTGCAAAATTATATCAAGGGATACACAGAGTCATTTCTATTAGCAAGGCCGAATTTTCCAATGACTGAAACAAAGAAGGCTTTGTTTGCAACTTTCGCACTCCAATCACCAGTAATTATCAATGTTTCTTGATTGCATGTTTGATCAATTTCAGACTACAGATGTTGGTAAAAATCTTCAGTTTCTTCATCTTTGACCTTAGTGGTTGGTGTGTAAATTTGAAAAACTACTTGTATTAACTGGTCTTCCTTGTATGCATACGAATATTATTCTATCACTGACAGAGTTGTACTTCAGGCTAGATCTTGAAATGTTCTTTTTGACAATGAACATGATGCCATTCCTCTTCAGTTTGTCATTCCTAGCATAGTAGGCCATATAATTGTCAGATTCAAAATGGTCAATGCTAGTCCATTTCAGCTCACTAATGCCTAGGATATCGATGTTTATGTGTTCCATTTCAGTTTTGATGATTGCCAATTTTCCTAGATTCATACTCCATACTTTCCTCATTCCTGTTATTAATCAATGTTCTCATTTTGAGTAGTGTCACATCAGTAAATGAAAGTCCTGAAGGATTTACTCCATCCATGTCATTAAGGTCAACTCTACTTTGAAAAGGCAGCTCTTTCCCAGTCATATTTTAAGTGCCTCCCAACCTGAGGGGCTCATCTTCCAGCATTATATCAGACAATGTTCCACTGTTATTCCTGAGGTTTTCATTTGCCAATTTTTTCAGAAGTAGACCTCCAGGTCCTTCTTCCAATTCTATCTTAGTTTGGAAGCTAAGATAGAATCAGTAATTGAATTTAGTCATCTAGAGCTGCTATAACAGAAATACCACAAGTGGATGGCTTTAACAAAGAGAAATTTATTCTCTCACAGTCCAGTAGGCTACAAGTCCAAATTCAGGGTGTCAGCTCCAGGTGAATGCTTTCTCTGTCAGCTCTGGAGAAAGGTCCTTGTCATCAGTTTTCCCTTGGTGTGGAAGCTTCTCTGAGCAGGAACCTCAGGTCCAAAGGACGCACTCTGATCTCGGCACTGCTTTCTTGGTGGTATGAGGTTCCCGTGTCTCTCTGCTCCCTTCTCTCTTTTATATCTCAAGGAGATTGGCTTAAGACACTATCTAATCTTGTAGACCTCATCAGTATAACTGCCACTAATCCATCTTATTACATTATAGTGATAGAGTTTACAACACATAGGAAATCACGTCAGATTATAGAATGGTACACAATCTTACAATACTGGGAATCGTGACCCAGCCAAGTTGACAGATATTTTGGGGGGACACAATTCAATCCATGACAGTTGGTTTTCTTTCTGCTCATCTCTTTTCTGGAGTAATGGAACATAGTCATAAAAATTAGACAACAGTAAAGGCGAAATTTAATTGTCCACATGGCTGAGAGCAGAAAAGGTGGTATGCTCAGTGCAGATAAGCTGTCCCCTGTAAAAGTTGAGCCTGCTAACATGAGAAGGAGTGTATAAAATGGGGGGGGGGGAGCAAATGACAGGAGAGTTATATTAGCAGAAACTCCTCCCTATGGAGACATGGAGAACAGTAGAGCAGAGGTGTGTGCAGACACGTAAGCCCCAAGCTGTGGAACAGTGCATAGGACATGCATACAGAATGCTTTGATGCACCCCATGTGGCTCAGCTCAACATCATGACAGCAATGAAGCTATTAGCTTATAGCGCATTTTTCTTCCTGGAATAATTTCCCTTGTTGATTTTGGCTAATATTGAACTTCAGCTTGAATCCTGGAATCCTATCAATTAACTCTATGTCGTAGTAGGACTTCAAAGTTCTCCAGAAAAAGAGTAAAACAACACAATGATCTTCCAATGCAGGTGATTCTGACTCCCATCTAGTGAGTTTCTTTATGCTTCACAATTTTCCTTCTCTAAAGGCATTCTAACTCTACAGGTCATTTGAGGACTTAATTTTTATGTCATTTCTTGGAACTTTGTCTTCCATAATAGCTGTCATTTATTTAAGTGGTAGAAAATCAAGTTAATATACCCTTGTCCCTCTAAAGAGAAAAAAAAAAAAAAAGTAAAAATTACTATGAAAAAAGTTAAAAAAAAAAAGAGAGAGATCACTTCATTTTGTTGTGTAACAATTGAGAGGAACAACAAGATGATGTATTGTCCATAGATAATTTAAAAGGGTCTGCTTAATTATCACCATGCCCTGTAATTCTAAACAATGTCTATAATAAGATACCCCTCCCTACCATGACAGACCACTCCCTCCACTGACCCCTTAGCCCCCCAATGCCTGTTCTATTGATTCTTGGGTTTTTACATCCAGAGATTCAATATTAGGTTAATCTCATGGTCAGTAGTTATGTATCGAGTCCAAGGTTTAGGTTCATGGTCTGAGCAGCATCAATCATAGTCCCTTTCCAGAAAGGGATATGGACAGTCTGAGCAACAAGTGTCTCTTTTTCTTAGATCTTATGGTTCAGGGACTTTATAAGCAAAGATCCATTGAGAACTGTCTTTCTCATCATGTGGAGAGAATGTGCCTGAAGATGAAGCCATCATAGAGATAAACAGAGCCAAGACATGAGAAGACAGACGTCTGATGGTATGTCTGATGCTAGAGCCATGGCCATTTCTGAAAGTGAGCCAGAATCTCACCTTGTATAAGTTATTGTTTTATATAAAACATTTCAAATTAATAAACTAATTATTTGACTCTCCTCTTCCAGTTCAAGACTCATCTTGTGCTCATAATAAGCCTGTCTTAGTTGTCTAGTGCTGCTATAATAGAAAGACCACGAGTGGCTTGAACAAACAAAAAATTATTTTCTCAAGGTTTAGGAGGCTAAAAGCCCTAATTCAGGACACTGGTTCTAGGGGTGGGCTTGCTCTCTGTGGGCTCTGGAGGAAAGTCTTTCTCTCTTCGGCTTCTGTTCCTTGGCTCCTTGGTGATCTTCATGGGGCATGACATCTTCCTCCAACTGTGCTTATCTTGCTTGCTTGTTTAATCTCTTTTATATCTCAAAAGAGATTGACTTAAGACACATCCTATGCTAATACTGTCTATTAACATAACAAAGAAAATCTATTCCCCAAAGGGATTATAACCACGAGTATAGGGGTTAGAATTTACAACACATATTTTGGGGGACACAATTCAATCCATAACAGAACCATAGAGGTATGCAGAAGAGGGCCTAGGAAAGAAGAAATGCTAGTGAATAAAAGTGTAGTATAATTTCTCTACAAGCACAGGAGGAAAAACAAAGAAAGAAATGCCAATTTCTGTTTTTCTGAGAGTTAAAGAGGAAATGGAAATAACTATTTGTTCTCACTTGGTAGCAACTTGATAAAAAAATGAAAGAATGAATGCCAACAGGAAGAGGATGAGGAATAAAGGAGAGTTCTTCTCTAGCGGACCAGGGACCACATGGGCAATGGAAAGTCAGAAGTTAGAGGAAAAACAACAAAGACAGCCACACGCACTCATTTATTGCAATGTTTCTCCTGGGTAAGGTGATGCCAGTGAATAATCCCCAAACCAAACCCATTGCTATCAAGCCGATTCCAACTCACAGCAACATTACAGAACAGGGTAGAACTGCCCCATAGAGTTTCCAAGGCTGTAATCTTTATGGAAACATATTGTCACATCTTTCTTCCTCGGAGCAGCTGCTGGGTCCTAACTGCTAACATTTTGATTAGCAGCCAAGCACTTTAACCACTGATTCACCAGGGCTCCTTCAGCCGGTGAATAAACCCCAAACCAAACCCAATGCTGTTGAGTCAATTCCAACTCACAGTGACCCTACAGGACAAAGTAGAACTGCCCCATAGGGTTTCCAAGAAGCAGCTGGTGGACTTGAACTGCCGACCTCTTGGTTAGCAGCCGGGCTTTTAACCACTGAGCCACCAGGGCTCCTCAGCCAGTGAATAGATGCTGGGAAATAATTTGGAATATCATTCTCAATCATTCTTTCACTCTCAGAGTCCACCTGAAGGGGAAAAGTCTCCTTCACTTCTTCAAGGGTATCATTGCATAGAGCTAGGATTGTGTACACATTAATTATGAGGGAAAAATTTATACTTGAGACTCACAACATGCAGAAAATGACTACAGGAAGAGGGAGAGATAAAAGTGCTAAGAGGGCAGCAGCAATGCCAAAGTGTGTAATTGGAGAGAATCTCTCCCAGGGGAGACATGTTCCAAGGAAAGCATGAGCTATGGCTGCACAGCTGGTAGTTCCAAATGGGAAAGATTCATCAAACAATCAAGTCAATGAGACAGTCTTGAAATGTCAAAGGGAGCTTTGCCCAGACTCTCCTTCAATCAGAAAGACCATGCTTGCCTTATAACCACTACAGTTTGACTTATAAGGAGCCAAAGTGTGCGGGGTACTGGTTTGAGCAAGTCAGAACACTGCGTGTGTGCTCTGTGTGCATTCCTGTTCTCTTGCACACGCATGTAAATAGATTAACTCAAGACATAACCTAATCCTGTAGATTGTGTCCTGCCTCATTAACATCACGGAGGTTAGGATTTACAACACGTAGAAAATTACATCAGATCACAAAAGGGAAGACAACCACACAATACTGAGAATCCTGGCATAGCCAAGTTAACACATATTTTGGGGGGACACAATTAAATCCATGACAGTCACTAAGTGACAAGCACTCTCTAAGCCCAGGGCATGCAATGATGGACAAAAACAGGCTAGGTCTCTGCCCTCGTGTAGCCTACTATCTAGGGAGGAAGCAGACAACTAACAACTGATCACAAAAACGTTGTTGTTAGGTGCTGTCAAGTCGGTTCTGAATCATAGCAACCCTATGCATAACAGAAAGAAATGCTACCTGGTCCTGCGCCATCCTCACAATCGTTGTTATGCTTGAGCCCATTGTTGCAGCCACTGTGTCAGTCCATCTCCTTGACTTCTACCTGTCTTTCACTGACCCTCTACTTTACCAAGTATGAGGTCCTTCTCCAGGGACTGGTCCCTCCTGTACCATGTCCAAAGTATGTGAGAGAGTTTTGTCGTCCTTGCTTCTGAGCAACAGAATGTTGTACTTCTTCCAAGACATATTTATTCGTTCTTCTGGCAGTCCATGATATATTCAACAGGAGATCCAACAAATTAGAGAGGACTGAAAGCTGAGTGCAGAAGAAGACCTTCAGTAACCCTACAGGTGATGCTGCTGGAGTCCAGCCAGAGATGCCAGCAATTGTACCAGGGAAGAGGTGAAGGAGAGGGTATGGAGGAGATAGGGTTGAATGAATTCACAATTCAGGTAGCAATAATCAGCCTCTTTCTTCAATTATTTTTCTTTGAGCAGTGGATCAATGAGAAGGAAAACTCTAGCGTATGCTTTGGACTTTTAATCATCATTGAAGGGTTTATGTTACTGTCCTTGTGGGTGGGGGCCCAAAGACACCTACCTAGGGTCAAATCTTCATTATATCACCATTTACCAAACTGTGATCCACTGAACAGTTTTGCACCACAAAACATATGCCCCATAAAAATAGCTCAGCTTATAAAAACACTGGGAACTCTCCCTGAGTATAGGAACAACTCCAAGGTCTTTCAATGAAAACCTCATTGACCTTCATTTAACCCATCATTTGCAAAATGTATTTGATCCAAAAATAATTGTTGGGTTTTTTGTTTAGTTTTGTTTTGAAAGCCTATTATCTTCCTTCTGGAACATTCATTACCCATAAATACTCTTTTGAGGATTGTGCTATAATAATTTATCTCCAGTTCTATGAGATTGTGATTTAAAGCCTTAATCGCCACTCTTTCTTAGAACTTCTACAGTAACACAAAAGGTTTCCAAATGCCTCTCAAAGATGAGAACTAAAGATTCACAGTCTCCTTCAGTGTAAATTGATAATACCTTGCCTTTATGTGTCATATTCTTTCTGCAAAGACAACATTGAATTTCCTTTTTCTTAGATTAGCAGAAAACACACCTTCCCTTTCCAGTTCCCACTTCTCGCCTGTAACACTTGCTCTCTTACGGAACCCAACGCTTATTAAACCGGTGGTTGTGCTCTGGTTTATTTCACAGGGACTGTTCCACTAACAGTATCGTTACTACACTAGCTTCTCCAACTCCTCCTTGTCATCTCCAACTTTATAACCAGAAATAAAAATTAGGAAAGGGAACATTTCAAGACAAAGGAGAAAAATAACAACTTTTTTTTCTTTTCTTAAATTTTCTCGCCTTTTTAACAAGTAGAAAATGAGAAAGGAAGTCTCTTGGTAACATTTCTCTTCCAGGCAGCACAAATAAATCCACAGACATTATCTCTTTAATTTTCATAGGTTTTCAATGGGGAAAAAAATGTTTTCCCCACTGGAGACACATGAATAGGGGATTTTTTTGTTGTTGTTGTTAAAATGTAGCATTATATTATTTACCAAAAGAAGAAAATCTATTCCTTCCTCCCAGTAGTATTACCTATTGACTATTTTTCATTTGCCAAACAGAATTATTTTATTCATTCCATTTTACAAAGATCCAACATTTGGAGGAACTAAACATGAATATTGCTTTCTTACACGTGTTTCTCATTCCCTACATCTAAATGTTCTCTCCCATTCGTAACAGTGAGAAACACTTCACAGTGACAGCAGTAATCACAATGGACTGGGTTCCGCTATGCTGTAGGTGTTGCAAGCACATGATCTCATTTAATCTTCAGTAAAACGTAGGTAGTTTTTATTACCTCCTTTGCACAGGTGTGGAAACTGAAACTAACCCAGATTTTACTATTATTTCTAGATCACGTGGCTGGTAACTGTTGTCAGGCTTCTAACCCAGATCTGACTCTTCCCAAAGATTTTCCTCATTCCTCCACCACCCTTCCTCCCCACTTACTGAATGAAAATAAACTACCCAAAAGTGTATTTGGATAAATTACTTCTTTGAGTTGTGTTTGTTTGTTCATTCATGGTCTTGTGATCAAATCATCAAATTGCTTAGAAAATAATTTTATTACTTTTATCTTGTTTAACTTCTATTTAGAATTGTTTTAATCTTCAGTGTATTAAGCATCTGTATTCCTGCCCCCTAATCACCGCTTTGCAAAGCCATAAAGTATTTTTTCTGCATATGATAAATTTCAGCTACTGCTCCAGGATCTTCTCTTTGTTGAAGAAGACATCTTAATGTCATATAATAAAAATAAACTCTCTCAGGATATCAATAATCATAATATAATGGTAGGAAAGGGTTAATGAATGACTTAATTAATATTTACTGTGTCGAGACTCCTTAGTAGCCAGGATGGCAAGACTATGTCTCACATACTTTGGACACGTCATCAGAAGGGACCAGTCCCTGGAGAAGGACATCATGCTTGGTGAAACAGACAGTGAAAAAAAGGAAGACCCTCAACAAGATGGATTGACACGCTGGCTGCAACAATGGGCTCCAGCATAGCAACAATTGTGAGGATGGTGCAGGACCAGGCAGTGTTTCATTCTGTTGTACATTGGGTTTCTGTGAGTCAGAACTGACTAAGGGGCACCTAACGACAACAACTGTCCCGGGCACTGTGCTAGAACTGCCCATAAAATAGTAAGCAAGACCCACTTTTTGTCTTCAAAGTACTTGCAGTGAAATAGGGCATACAGAGGGAGAACGAGCAATCATGGTGTGAAAAGTGAATGACGTTTACCATAGGGGTGCTCATGAGTTACTAACAAGAGCCAAATGACAGTGTCCTGGAGGATGTGAATGAAGGAACATTAGATCCAGAGACAGATATGAAGATGAACTTCAGACAGGAGAAGAGATGCCTCTTCTATTGTAACATAAGGAAGGAAAAATAAGTGGGAGAAAAGGGAGGTTTTTTTAGTCTGATGGTAAGAAACTGAAGGATTTCTGATATGAGTAAGCTTGCATTTCATCTGTGCAGTGTGAGGCAGTTGGAAGAGGATTTTGAGGAGCATGAAAAATTTTTAAGTATACTGTGGAGAATGGAAACAAAAGTTTACTAGGAAAATGAATAAAATTGCTACAGTCCAATGCCCAGTTGAGAAGGGAGATGACATGATCAGGAGATCAAGAGCCATGCAAGTGTTGCACAGCAAGGGAGGTAAGGGTATTGAAAGAGAAAGGTTAGATCAGTGAGTCTAAAGTTTAAAGAAGCCTACAAAGGACGTGAAGACAAAAGGAAGGTTAACAGACCTGAGAATAAATGAGGCGACAGGGGACTGAAGGTCCTGAGAATATAGATGGGCTCCTTTATTGTGGAAGGCTGTGTGAGAAATCTGAAAATATAAGTGATAGTTGAATGAAAATATGATGTGTGAGCAACTCTAGAAACTCAGAAGGTAGAATTTGACTGTGTCAGATCATCTGTCGATATGGGATCACTCAGGATGGTGAGTGGACTCCAGTGGAAAAGAACCTTGTAAGTTTGCTTCAAACTCTTCCATGAATGTTGAGCGTGTAGAATCCAGGAGATCTACAATGAGGAAGCAAAGAAGATATATGACACATGCCTTGAAAAAGCTGAGTTTGTTAAATTTTTTGGTGATTTTTTTTTGTTTGACTTGGCTTATTTCTTTAAGGCAAGCTGGATGAGTAATCATCTGGAAGGAGAAATGGAACATAAGAAAAATGTCAGGGTCGTCTTTTGAAACTGATGGATGTGAGCCTGAGGAAAAATGAGAATCAGCCTCTGGAGAATAGTCACAGACATCACAGATGTCACAGGGTCATCACGCACAGCTAGGCAGTTAGTAGGATGAAAGGAAAGAATTCCATAACCATTTTGTTAAGCATGGTAATGGAATTTGTTTAGGAATAGACAATTATTTTGTCTAAGGAATGCCATAAGAGGAGGTTGAAGAAAGAGTAATGAAGCAGAAAGAAGGACAGGAATGAAAATACGGGAAGATGCTAGAGGGTCAGCATGGTGACCGAGGATAACATGTTGCTGTTATTAGGTGCTGTCTAGTCGGTTCCGACTCATAGAGACCCTATATACAACGGAACGAAACAATGCCCGTTCTTGTGCCATCCTCGCAATCATTGTTACGCTTGAGCCCATTATTGCAGCCACTGTGTCTGTCCATTTTGTTGAGGGTCTTCCTCTTTTTTGCTGACCCTCTGCTTTACCAAGCATAATGTCCTTCTCCAGGGACTGATTCCTCCTGATAACATGTCCAAAGTATGTAAGACGTAGTCTCATCATCCTTGCTTCTAAAGAGCATTCTGGTTGTACTTCTTCCAAGACACATTTGTTCGTTCTTTTGGCAGTCCATGGTGTATTCAATACTCTTCGCCAACACCACAATTCAGAGGCATCAATTCTTCAGTCTTCCTTATCCATCTTCCAGCTTTTGCATGCATACGAGGCAATTGAAAACACCATGGCTTGGGTCAGGCACGCTTTAGTCTTCAAGGTGACATCTTGGCTTTTCAAAACTTTAACGAGGATTTTTGCAGCAGATTTGCTCGAGGCCATGTGTCATTTGATTTCTTAACTGCTGCTTCCATGGGTGTTGATGGTGGATCCAAGCAAAATGAAATCTTTGACAACGTCAATCTTTTCTCCGTTTATCATGATGTTGCTTATTGGCCCAGTTGTGAGGATTTTTGTTTTCTTTATGTTGAGATGTAATCCATACTGAAGGCTGTGGTCTTTGATCTCCATCAGGAAGTGCTTCAAGTCCTCTTCACTTTCAGCAAACAAGGTTGTGTCATCTGTATAACACAGGTTGTTAATGAGTCTTCCTCTGAACCTGATGCCTCATTCTTCTTCATATAGTCCAGCTTCTCGGATTATTTGCTCAGCATACAGACTGTATAGGTATGGTGAAAGGATGCAACCCTGATACACACCTTTCCTGACTTTAAACCATGCGATGTCCCCTTATTCTGGTTGAACGACTGCCTCTTGATCTATGTGCAGGTTCCTCATGAGCACAATTAAGTGTTCTGGAATTCTCATTCTTCTCAACGTTATCCATAATTTGTTATGATTCACATAGTCAGATGCCTTTGCATAGTCAATAAATCACAGGCAAACACCTTTCTGGTATTCTCTGCTTTCTATTTCCTGGTCTTTGCACATGTCCTTGTAATACTTTACTTTGTCTTCTTGAGTCACCCTTTGAAATCTTCTGTTCAGCTCTTTTACTTCGTCGTTTCTTCCTTTTGTTTTAGCTACTAAACACTCAAGAGCAAGTTTCAGAGTCTCTACTGACATCCATTTTGGTCTTTGCTTTCTTTCCTGTCTTTTTGATGACCACTTGCTTTCTTCAAGTATGAGGACTAAGGTGCGTCTGACCCAAGCCATGATATTTTCAATAGTCTCATTTGCAGGCATAAGAGGGATGGGGACTGGAAGGCTGGTGGAGACAGGAAACCTGGTAATAGGGAACCCATGGTTGAAAAGGAACAGTGTTGACATGTCGTATGGTTAACCATTGTCATAGGGCAATATATGTATTAACTGTTCAATGAGAAACTGTTTTGTAAACCTTCATCTAAGGTACCAAAAAAAAAAAAAAAAAGGAATTATCTCTGTGAGACCAAATTGACAACAGCAACGCAAAAGGTTTGATGGGAAGCCTAGCAGGCAGTGAGTTGAAGATAATGGTGATGGAATAATTTGGAAAAGGACAGTGAGAATAGCAGCAGCACAACTGAAAGAATGTAATTGATGTCACTGAATTGTGCATGTAGAAGCTTTTGAAATGGCGTAACTTTGGCTATGTATATTTTCACCAATTAAAAAAAAAAAAGGTCCTCCAAGGTTGAGAAAAGAGAGTGTTGACATGTCGTGGGGTTGTTAACCACTGTCATAAAACAAAATGTGTACTGACTGTTTAATGAGAAATTCTTTGTTCTGTAAAACGTCATCTAAAGGACAATTAAAAAAATTTTTTTTTGAATTGTGGATAAGCGGAAGGGTGCTGAGGACTCTGGGAGAAGTTAGGTAAATTCTGGATTGATGGACCTCTCTCAAATGTCCTCTTCCAAGTAAACAAGCCTGAAACGGATTATTTGGTTTTCAGAACTCTCACATTGTGGCATCCAATGAGGTAGACTATGGTATCTCTTAGTGGAGAAGCATCCGTTGATGGTTCTTTTGATTTCTTGGTTCCCAAAATTATTCCCACCTCCCTTCTTCTGAGGATAGGTTCTTTCTCAGCTATGCAAGCCATGCAGGCACTAATTAGCACATCAACAGAATGTATGTGAACATAGAGAAGTGACGAGGAGAAAGAGTCTTGCTGGCCAAATGTTAGATAACCCACCACATGGTGAAGTTAGCTATGAGTTGAGAGAGAGATGGGAAATGATATAGGCCCATTAAAGAAGAGTGGATTTTTAGTGCACTGACTATATGAATCAAGGAACAAGAGTAAGGAGAGCAGAAAATAACTTCATAAAACCCTGGAGAACTGACTGAAGATGGAGAGCTGAGACTGTGATCGTGGTGTTCAATTTTCCTGCTGTTTTCATTTTCCAATCGTTGCTCCATTGTTAGCATTTGATTGCCTTCTTTTTATCTGTCATTTACCTACTCTCTATTACTCCTTTTTACAAACAAGCTATTATTTTAATCACAGACTCAAAAACTTAGGAGATTTCAGAGATCATCTAACAGAACTTCACATTTTATAGATGAAGAAACTGACTTCAGGGGAGATTACATAATGTGCCAAGGTCACACAGCTAAGACATGGTCAGAACGGTTTGCACTCCACTATTAACCTAAAGATTGGCCCCTCGAACCCACCCAGCAGCACTACAGAAGAAAGGCCTGGCGATCTGCTTATGTAAAGATTATAGTCAAGGAAACATTGTGGAGCAGTTCTGCTCTGTAACACATGAAGTCACCATGCGTCAGAATTAACCAGACAGGTTTGATTTCCTGTTAACTTCCAATACAGTGTTCTTCCAAACGACTTTATTAATTTAAAAATGTTGAAACTTTTCAGCTGATAACTCTAAAATCATATTTATCCATAACTTTTAAAAAATAAAATGTTCAGTCCATTTAATGCAAAGTAAATCTGTCATTCTTTTTCCCCCCCAAATTCTTTGGTCAGTGACCAAGTCTTAACAGATCATTTTCCATACACAAGGGCATGGTGTAAGGTGAAGTGTGTGTGTGTGTGTGTGTGTGTGTGTGTGTGGAAAAGGGAAAGGTGGACATAGACTACAAATGCAAAATAAATAGAGGACAAAATTCCTAACCTCAAGAAACTTAAAATATGTTCAAGGAGAGGTGGCATGAAATGACAGAACAATTACAAAACACTTTATCAAAATTACATAGAGCATACTGAATATATAAGCCAGAAGTCAATGAAAGGTCAAGGAGCGATTCTAAATGATGATGTTCCACAAAGCAATATAAAAATCACAGATGAGAAGCCATGCATCCAATGGGTGGCAGCAGCATGTAAATTACTCACAGAAAAACTTCAGTAAAATCCATTCGATACAACTCATTCTGGCATTGCACACTATTCTCTCAGGCTTTCGGCCAGCTTGGACAGGAGAACCTGCTAGAGGTGTTATTCTCTTCAAAGTCACATTGTCTCTGTCCTTTGATCACTTGGACTTAAGGTGTATTTGACCCTGTTCTTCTGTGCTCTGGCTAGTAGCTGTCATTCTGTCACGAGAAGAGTTTAATGTGAGTCTCCCACAGTGGAGCTTTATTCCCTATTTATTTTTGTCATTTCTCCTGGATTGTTCTAGAGTTTTACCAATTCCTTACATATATTTTTTTTTCCTTTGACTTTTCACTGACCTCATAAGCTTTATGAAGCCACATTATTTCTGCTTCCTATTTTTTTGCATCTGCCTTTACCGCTCTTACTGTTCATATTCATTAATTCTATTTTCCCCTGATGCTTCTGTGTTAGGTTTCTACTGCAACCCTACTCTACATGTCTATTTTAGTGCTTTATCTTCTAACCTCATTTTGCCTCTCCATGGCTCTTAACCACTGTGCCATCAGGGCTCCGTTTCCTTGCCCATATCAGACCTCTGTTTTCTTTTCTTTTTTTTTAATTGTGATTTAGGTGAAACTTTACAGAGCAAATTAGTTTCTCATGAAACAGTTAAAACACAAAGTGTTTTGTGACATTGGTTGTCAACCCCATGATGTGTCAACACACTCCCCTTCTCCACTCCAGGTTCCCTGTTTCCATTCATCCAGTTTTCCGGTCCCTCCCTTCTCGTCTTTGCTTTTGGGCTGCTGTGCCCATTCGTCTCATATACATGATTGAACTAGGAAGCTCGTCCCTCAAGTGTGTTATTGTTGGCCCTGTAGATCTGGCTAATCTTTGGCTGAAAGGTGAACCTCAGGAGTGACTTCAGTACTGAGTTAAAGTGGTATCTGGGGACCATACTCTCGGACTTCCTCCAGTCTCAGACCAGCAAGCCTAGTTGTTTTGTGTGTGTGTGTGTGTGTGTGTGTGTGTGTGTTTGTGTGAATTTGAATCTTGTTCTACATTTTTCTCTTGCTCTATCAGGGACCCTCTATTGTGATCCCTGCCAGAGCAGTTGGTGGTAGTAACCAACAGACTTCCATTTTTAAGTTATTACATCTTATCTCTGAATATAACTTTCAAAAAGCTCAGAACATACTCCCCTTGTGTTTGTACTCCGGAAAATTGAAATGTATACATTTCTTCATCACATTGACTAGAGAAAAAATACTGATGTAAGAGAAGCATTTGGGTGCCTAATGCACTAGTTTCTTGAGGTTAACTAGGTACTCAAAAGCCTCTTGATTCGCACACCCCTATCCAGATCAATGATACTAAATCAGAGAGTTTAGCGTGTATCATCAACAGTGTGCACAAATTCCCTAAATCTCTGGCACAAGTCACCTCCACATCTTTTCACAGCACTGCCATGTGTATCCCAAACGTACTCCCACTCCTACTTCTAGGTGTTGGAGTATTGGTAGGAAAATACGCAGAAGGGCTCATACCCTTAGGGACAGTCAAGGTTTCCAGCTCTGTTTCCTGAGCACTTACGAGCCCTCAGTACAGCACTTGCCATAGTGAATTAAAAATGTTCATGGACTTTTCTGCCTCTCTCATTAAAAATTCTAGTGAGACCTGAGGAAGGCTTTGTTAATTTTTTTATACCCAGCACTAGCACACTGCCAACCCAGGGTATGGAATGAAAGGCTAATGAATGGACGAACAAAGATATGAATGATTGCCTAGTGGAAATTCAAAGAGTACTTTAAAATTTGAGATTCCAGAAAATATGAAGCACCAGGTATCGAGGTAGGCTTGATAAAGGATCACCATTTCTCCATAAAGCTGGTGGTCCCCCAAATGCAAGGAGCATGGTCAGCCTTTTTGAGGTCACGTTTTTTGGTGAAACTACACACATTGGTCCACTGAGCCCTGAGAAGTCGATTATAAAATTAAATTTTGAGCTGACTCAACTCTGCTCAGTGAGAAGACGAGGAGGACAGCCTCTGGCATCAATTCCTTTAACACTAATTATCAGACCTGCACCAGATTAAATTCAGAAGAGAGTAGCCAGGTCAGGCAATCTACTTAAAGCTTAATAGAACTTAATTATTCATTGATCAAACTCATTTATAGCTAATTAAAGTTTTGTTGCTTTAGAAAATACAAGGTAACTTGGGTTACGCCCCTGTCTTTGGAGGAGTACCTACTGCAGAAGCAAATGGAACTATCAGGACATATTGGTTACATGAATACATGTTTTGACAACTGACTTGTCCATTTAAGGCATGATTGTTTTAGTTTACTTTGCTTTTCAAATGCAGTTTCCATAATACTTCTAAATTTTGATAACTTTCGTAGCTGTAAAAATATAGCCTGACTTCAGACAGACAAGACTTATGTACACTGAAACAAAATCACAGAGACCGAATTTTATGTAGATAACTATTACAGTTTTATGAAGCATAATCAATTGTGCTTCATCATAAATATTTATAACAAAAAAACTAAAACTTTAGACTTACTATGGGAATTCCAGAACACTTAATTGTGCTGATGCGGAACCTGTACATAGACCAAGAGGGAGTTGTTCAAACAGAACAAGGAGATACTGCATGTGTTAAAATCAGAAAAGATGTGCGTCAGGGTTGTATCTTCTCACCATACTTATTTAATCTGTATGCTGAGCAAATAATCAGAGAAGAAGAATGGAGCATCAGGATTGGAGGAAGACTCTTTAACAATTTGTGATATGCAGATGATACAACCTTGCTTGCTGAAAGTGAAGAGAACTTGAAGCACTTACTAAAAGTGAAGAGGACTTGAAGCATTTACTGATGAAGATCAAAGACCACAGCCTTCAGTATGGATTAGCCTCAACATAAAGAAAACAAAATCCTCACAACTGAACCAATAAGCAACATCATGATAAACAGAGAAAAGATTGAAGTTGTCAAGGATTTCATTTTTCTTGGATCCACAATCAACATCCATAGAAGCAGCAGTCAAGACATCAAATGACGTATTGCATTGGGCAAATTTGCTGCAAAAGACCTCTTTAAAGTGTTGAAAAGCAAAGATGTCACTTTGAGGACTAAGGTGCCCCTGACCAAGCCATGGTATTTTCAATTGCCTCATAAGCATGCAAAAGCTTTTCAATGAATAAGGAAGCTCAAAGAAAAATGGATGTCTTTGAATTACGGTGTTGGTGAAGAATATTGAATATACCATGTACTATCCAAAGAAGGAACAAATCTGTCTTGGAAGAAGTACAGCCAGAATGCTCCTTAGAAGTGAGGATGGCAAAACTTTGTCTCATGTACTTTGGTCATGTTGTCAGGAAGGATCAGTCCCTGGAGAAGGACATCACACTTGGTAAATTAGAGGGTCATCAAAAATGAGGAAGACCCTCAAAGAGATGGAATGACATAGTGACTGCAATGATGGGTTCAAACACAGCAAAGGTTGCGAGGATGGCGCGGGACCAGGCAGTGTTGCGTTCTGTTGTATATAGAGTCACTGTGATTTGGAACAAACTCGATTACAACTAACAAAAACAGTAACAACTATGGAACTGTCATTTTACTAATTGTCATGTCAAACTTTCCTCCACTGCCATTGACTCGATTCCAACTCATAGCGACCCTATAAGGCAGTGGAGAGTTTGTCATGTCAATTGATAAAACGGCTGTTCCTAAAATCCACAAAATGTCAGGATTGTTCACAGAGTGGTAAAGATTGCATACTTTGCCCTAGAAAAAGAACATATGCTTATCCTAAAAAAAACTTCCTGTGCATTTCACTTTTAAAAGTCGTGAGTTAAAATATGGTGCTTGAAATACTTCGCTTTCTTTTGTAAAGTGTTTTCTAATATTGTGCATATTTCAAAGTTATAGATTTTTGCTTTGGGGTAAAATTTAGTTTGTAAAAGTTTATCTTTGAATTCCTTATTTTCTTATTATAGCAAGATTGACAGTTTTATTTCCTGAGTCTATATATCCTCAATTAAAACCACTATCTTAAAATCCCAATTGCCATAAACAATAAGCCAGTATAAACAGACTTCACATTTTACTTGTTGTTAGGTGTTGTTGAATCGGCTCTGAATCATAGTGACCTTATGTATAACAGAAAAAAATGTTGCCGGATCCTGCACCTTCCTCACAATCTTGCTATGTTTAAGCCCATTGTTGCACATAAGGTCGGAGTATTGCAAGGACTAAACGTTAAATCTCTTTCTAAATTCATAAAGTGCTACATCGTTATTAGTTGCTATCAAGTCAGCTCTGACTCATGGAGACCTTCTGTATAACACAGGGAAACAGTGCCAAGCCCGGTACCATCTTCATGATCATTGCTGTGTTTGAACCCATTGTTTCAGCCACCTGTTGATCCATTTCATTGAGAGTGCCCCTCATTTTTGCTGACCCTCTGCTGTGGTTAAGAGCTCAGGCTGCTAACCAAAAGGTAGGCAGTTCAAATCCACCAGCTGCTCCTGCAGTTCTACTCTGCCCTATAGGGACAGTATGCGTCGGAATCAACTTGACGGCAATGGGTTTGGTTTGGGTTCTACTTTACCAAACATGATGTCTTTTTCTAGCAGTTTGTCTTTCCTGATGATGTCTGTGAAGTAAGCTAGACCAAGTCCCGCCATCCTCACTTCTAAGGAGCGTTCTTGTTGTACCTCTTCTAAGACTGATTTGTTCATTCTTCTAGCAGCCCATAGTATATTCAATATTCTTTGATGACACAGCAGTTGAAATGCATCAGTTCTTCTGGCTTCCTTTTTCATTGCCCAGATTTTGCATGCATACGAGGTGATTGAAAAGACCATGGTTTGGGCCAGACAACTTTATTATTATTTTCATTCATAATGATAGTAGTGACCTAATGTTTGGGTTGAAGCCATCAAGGTGCTATATCCTTATGGTTGGTGTTCACAAAAAAGCAACAGCCTCCCAAGTCTATAGTGTAGCAAATGGGTGTGCTCTACAGGCATACTTAATTTTTTCCTGAAAAACCATAAAAAAAAAAATATCATTTCTTTAAATCATTTTTTGGAAAATATATAGACTTAGTAAGGCCTTCACATGTTGCTGATTTGTGTACTTCCAATAGTTTTCTAGAATTAAATTCCATTAGAATTATCTGTTTATATGTTTTTCTCCAACCAAGCTATGAGTGAGACATATGTTTTCTTGTTCTTTGCACCCTGAAACTAATTAAAAATTCTGTGCATGAAAAGTTTCCAATAAATGTTTGTTGAAAAAATAATAAATGAATAGATGGGTGGATGGATGGGTAGATAGCTGTATGGATGGTTGGATGAATGGTTGGAAGGTTGATGGACGGATGGATGGTTGGATGGATGGATGCA
The DNA here is from genome assembly GCF_000243295.1 of Trichechus manatus latirostris. Classification (NCBI taxonomy): domain Eukaryota; kingdom Metazoa; phylum Chordata; class Mammalia; order Sirenia; family Trichechidae; genus Trichechus; species Trichechus manatus. The sequence goes on along the minus strand of NW_004443938.1, from coordinate 5,654,871 downwards.
GGAAATTGCTGCAATATGTTGCCCCATAGAGTTGGTATACTGATTGACAGATAGATTGGACCATCCAGCCCTATTCCCTTTTTGAAGATAAATAAAGCCCTAAAATAAACTTCCAAAAGATGTGGCCATATGTGATCATTTAAAGATCTTACGAAATCTCCTTTGAGTCACATAAAACCCTTTATTGCAGGAGACAAAGAGTCATTGTTGTTTCTCCTAATGAACATTCATAATCCTGAAGGCAATTAAATTCTCTCAATGTGAATTTAAATAACAGTGAGTCTTCAGAATTCTTTTAAAATGGTATCTAGCTACTCACTGAACTGGCTAGATAAGGTTAATTCCTTTAAGCAGAGAAAGTAACATGTTGGGGTCTTCCAGATACTTAACGTGAGAGCCACACACAAAAGAGACATCCAGAGGCCCTCAGAGGGCACTGCAGATCAAATGAAAAGGCTCTCAAATAGTTGGTTTATTGGTCAGAAATAGCTTCTGCTTATGGATGTAATATGCACTGTCTTAATGCCTTTCCTATACAATGATTTTTTCCCCCACTGCTTCCAAATGAAACAGATTCCCAAACTGATCATCAGTGAGTCACAATCTGCCTTATTTTATCATTAGCTCATTGTAAAGCTCTTTTAAGCAGGAAACACAAACAGCAACACAACTCAGAGCTGAGTCTAAGCTGCTTCTCTGGACAAGCTGAGCATAAACTGTATTTTTCTCTTTCTAAAAGATAATCAAATTTGCTTTGAAAAAGCTACAGCTTTATGCAAGCAGCAACAGAGGATGTCTTTAGTTTTCAAGCCTTTTTAAAAAATGAAAAAATTAATTCCCATTGATTTGGCAAAGAAAAAGAGAAGGGTTTTCTTTACTAAGAAAGGATTACAGATATTTAGTTTTTGGGAAATAGACACAAGTGAAAAATGGCACTCAGGCACCACACTGTGTTGAGAATTGGTAATCAGTGCCCAATTTTGGAAGAAGTAAAGGCACAGTAATTGGCAGCTATTGCAGATATGTTTCTTTCCAACTAACTTCTCATATATCCTCCCTCAATTGGATTAAAGCCAGCTGCTGTACATCCAAAAGAGAACTATTTTACACAGGAGAGCATTATAGTAATAGTAACACTCTATATAAAAGAGAAGTGTACCACCCTAGTGTTTGTCACTAACATTTAGGAAATGGAATTTTCTTATGATTTAAATTAATTAATGGATACCTTTCAGGAATTCTCAAGGAATTAAAGTATAAACAAATATACTCTAATACTGGATCAACTCTTTTGACAACTGTGGAAGGTAGCTATACTAGTTTCCTAGGCTGCTGTAACAAAGTACCACAAACTGGGTAGCTTAAAACAACAGAAATCTATTTTCTCACAGTTCTGGGAGCCAGAAATCCAAACTCCAGGTGTCATCAGGGCCATGGTTCCTCTGAAGGTTTAGGAGGAGGATCCTTTTTCACCTCTTCTGTAACCCCATGCATTCCTTGGCTTGTGGCAGCATCACTCTAAGCTCTACCTCCGTCTTCACATGACGGTCTTTCCTCTATCTCGCTGTATCTGTTTTCCTTTGTAAGGACACTAGTTATATTGGATTAAGGTGCCTCCTGTCCAGTATGACCCCATGTTAACTTCACTGATAACGTCTTCAAAGATCCTGTTTCCTACCAAGGTCACATTCACAGGTACTGGGGTTAGGATTTTAACCTGTCTTTTGGGGGAACAAAATTCAACCCCTAACAGCATCTAGCAAGTCCATCAAGATGTGAGCTTATGGGACAGAGACAAATAAATGAGCCCTGCCTCCCAAGTCTGGTCCATGAACTCCGTCCTAGCAATTGATGAAGGACACAGACACTGCAGCCACCTTCTCCCCAACCCCCTTCTCAGTGTCTCTCAATCATTTCAGGATCTTGCAGGAAATCAAAGTTATCTTTAAAAGTATGTACATCTCCAGCTGGGACGCTGGAGGGTATGGGAGTTTAGATTACATTTTTATTTATCCTGAGAACTTCTTTTGCAATTATTTTTTAAATAAGTTCTGTATGCATTCCCTATATATTTTTATTTTCACTACCGAGCCCAGAATATCTTTCTTATGATGTTCCCTCTTGGAAATCCCTGGAACAGGTGGGCATTTTGAAATGGTGTTTAAAGGGAAGGATTTCACCAGCATCATGGATGGTATGAGTGAGTTGGCACAGGTCAGAGAGCAGTAGGAGATCATTATCATCGTAGATTGTCTGTTCTCTCCTTCAGGTCATCTCATACCACGAAGGAAAAAAGAAGGAAAAATGTCTTGAAGTGCAGTGCAGTCAGAAGCATCCCTTCCATGTAAACACAGCCTGAAGCCATCTTAAATGGCACCAAGAAAGTTGTATCAGAGGTTCAGCTGTCGCTCTTAATAGGCTATAATAATACTAAATACTGTTGCCTTTTGATAACAACCACCCAAATTTTTTAAAAATTATTTTAAATACCTCAGGAAAACTTCTATCATAAGTGAAGGCCATTAACATGTTTGTGAGGCATTGGTGGCTCAGTGGTAGAAGTCTCACCTTCCACATGGGAGACCCAGTTCAATTCCCAACCAATGCACTTCATGCACAGTCACCACCCAACTATCAGTGGAGCTTGCATGTTACTATGAAGCTGAACAGATTTCAGCAGAGCTTCCAGACTCAGGCAGATTAGTAAGAAAAGCGTGGCAATCTACTTCTGATAATCAGTCAATAAAAACTCTGGTGAATCACAACAGACCAATCTGCAACTGATCATGGGTATGGTACAGGACCAGGCAGCATTTTGTTCTGTTGTGCAGGGAGTCACCATAAGTCAGGGGCCACCTTGATGACAGTTAACAAAAATAACAACAATATTAACATGTTATTCCTCGTATTCTCTCATCAGCTTCAGCACAGTTAAACACCTTTCTTTCTGGAACACTCTTCCAACTGTACATGGCAGCTGACTCTCAAGTAGCTGTTTCTGCCCTGGCAGCTCTTTCTCAGTCTTCCGTGATGATAACTCCTCTAACTAACCGTCTTAGTTATCTGGTGCTGCTATAACAGAAGTACCACAAATGGGTGACTTTAACAAACAGAAATTTATTTTCTCAGAGTTTAGGAGGCTAGAAGTCTGAATTCAGGGTGCCACCTCTAGGGGAAGGCTTTTTCTCTCTGTCGGCGCTGGAGGAATGTCCTTGTTTCTTTGAGCTTCTGCTCCTGGGCATTCTTCGCGTAGCTTAGCATCTCTCTTCTCTATCTCTGCTTGCTTGCTTGTTTAATCTCTTTTTTATATCTCAAAAGAGATTGACTCAAGACACACCCTACCCTTGTCTCATTAACATAACAAAGACAACCCATACCCAAATGGGATTATAACCACAGGCATAGAGGTTAGGATTTACAACAGATATTTTGGGGAGATGCAATTCAATCAATAACACTAACCATGAAACCTTGGCAATACTCAGGACTTAGACCAAGATAGGTCCTTTCTCTTCACCTTATTCTCTCACACTCATGCTTCCCCCTCCCCACCCAAAGCTGCTCTTTCAGGACCCTTCATCAAAGGAAATAAAACCTCCATCCTCCCAGGTGTTTATACCTGAAACCAGATACCCATCCTCAACACCTCCTTTCTCAGCTCCTGTAACGAATCAATTTTCTCTCTTTAAAATACACATGCTGTGCCAACTTCTTGCTATCCGCATGCACAACTCTGCCCTGATTCCCTTCCTCTCTTATCTGGGCCACTGCAGTGATCCCCAAATGATTTTCTGCAGTGATTGCAATGATTCCCACCCTCTAGAACCTATTCTCCTTATAGCAGCCAGAGTAATCATTTAAGATAGCACATCTGACCACATCCCTCCTGAATTCCCATTGCATTATCCATATCCAAACGCGGCATTCCCTGGTCCCTGTCTACCACCAGAGTCTTCATTCCATGCCACTATCCATCATATTTTTAAGCCCTTGCCTCACTTGCCTTCTTAGTTTTCTAAACCTGCCAAGATCCTCTCATATTCTCCTGTCTCTCTCTAGAACACTCCTTATCATCTTTTCTTCTGGCCAAGTCCTGCTCATCCTCCAACCTCTGGTTTCAGGCCTGGTTGCACAGTAGTTAAACACTCAGCTGCTAACTGAAAGGTCACTGGTTTGAACCCACCAGCCACTCCACAGGAGAAAAATGTGGTAGTCTGCTTCTGTAAAGATTTACAGCCTCAGAAACCCTGTGAGGGCTGTTCTACTCTGTCCTATAGGGTTGCTATGAGTCAGAATCTACTTGACAGCAACAGTTCCTCACAAGAAGCTTTCTTAACAAGCAGGATGAAGATAGATCCCCTGCCACACAATCCAAACACCTTGTACTTTTCTTCTATTACTCTTATCAACATTGAGTTTGTTTGTAAAATTATGGGCAAACTGCATGACAGTAGAATTCAAGTCCGCCTTTTCTTAAATCTTCATTTCGCTAGTACCAAGGCATATAGTAAATACCGACAGAAGAAATGCATTAATTAATGAATAAATCAGGAGCCAAGTGTATTTCTTAAGAAAAGAGCTGAGGAAGAAGCAACCATGCCTTGATACCTTGGTGTTCTAATATTCTGATGATTAATAGAGGATGTGTGTGAAATACATCGATCTTGATAAACCTGGAGAAATAATTAAATAGATAACAACATGAGTTGGGCCATCCTTATATGTCCTAAACATTAATGTATTACTCTATAATAGAGGTTTTATATAGATAGTGAAACAAAGTACTTTGTACTCTTGAAGTATATTTAGAGAATTACTCTAGTGTCTATTTCTTCAGACATATGAAAATATATAAAATATTAAGTAACACAAACTAAAATGAAGAATTTTCTACTTTAAATCATACCTCTTTTCTGGTATTTTTCTTAAATAAATTCCAATGAAGTTTCCTGTACCACATTTGGCTGTGTTATTTTTGTTAACACTATGTACCAATTCAAGCCAGATTCAGAAGAGGACGTGGAACAAGGGATATCATTGCTGATGTCAGATGGATCCTGGGTGAAACTAGAGAATACCAGAAAGATGTTTACCTCTGTTTTATTGACTACGCAAAGGCATTCGATTGTGTGGATCATAACAAATTATGGATAACATAGTGAAGAATGGGAATTCCAGAACACTTAATCATGCTCATGGGCAGCCTGTATATAGATCAAGAGGCAGTCGTTCGAACAGAACAAGGGGATATTGCGTAGTTTAAAGTCAGGAAAGGTGTGTGTCAAAGTTGTATCCTTTCAGCATACTTATTCAATCTGTATACTGAGCAAATAATCCCAGAAGCTGGACTATGTGAAGAAGAATGGGGCTTCAGGTTTGGAGGAAGACTCATTAACAACCGCATCTGCGTTATGCAGACGACACAACCTTGCTTGCTGCAAGTGGAGAGGACTTGAAGCACTTACTGATGAAGATCAAAGACGACAGCCTTCAGTATGGATTACGCCTCAACATAAAGAAAACAAAAATCCTCACAACTGCACCAGTAAGCAACATCATGATAAATGGAGAAAAGATTGAAGTTGTCAAGGATTTCATTTTGCTTGGATCCACAATCAACACCAGTGGAAGCGGCAGTCAAGAAATCAAAGGAGTCATTGTATTGGGCTAGTCTGCTGCAAAAGATCTCTTTAAAGTATTAAAAAGCAAAGATTTTCACTTTAAGGACTAAGGTGAGCCTGACCCAAGCCATAGCGTTTTCAATTGCCTCATATGCATTGGAAAGCTGAACAATGAATAAGGAAGCCCGAAGAAGAATTGACGCCTTTGAATTACGGTGTTGGTGAAGAATATTGAATATACCATGGGCTACCAGAAGAACGAACAAATCTGTCTTGGAAGAAGTACAGCCAGAATGCTCCTTAGAAGTGAGCATGGCAAAACTTTGTCTCACGTACTTGGTACATGTTGTCAGGAGGGATCAGTCTCTGGAGAAGGACTTCATGCTTGGTAAAGTACAGGGTCAGTGAAAAAGAAGAAACTCCTCAACAAGATGGATTGACAGTGACTACAACAATGGGCTCAAGCATAACAAGGATTGTGAGGATGGCACAGGGCTGGGCAGTGTTTCCTTCTGCTGTACGTAGGGTCACTGTGAGTCGGAACTGACTTGATGGCACCTAACAACAACGTGTACCAACTTCTCCGTGGGAACAATAGTTTTTAAAATAAAACTCATTTTTTTAGGCATTGCACTTTATTTGACTTTCATCCTATTTTTATCTTTTGAGCCTCTTTTTCTTATCAACTTTATTGAGGTATATTTTACATATCACAAAATTCAGCCATTTCAAGTGCAAAATTTCCATGATTTTTAATAACTTTCCCAAGTGGTACAATCATCACTGAAATCAGTTTGAGAACATTTTCACGTTCCCAGTAAGATCCTGCATGCCCATTTATAGTTAATACGCATTCCCACCTCCTGCCCTAGGCAGCCACTAATCTACTTTCTGTGTCTATAAACTTCATACACATAGAATCATACAACGTATGGTCACTTCTGACAGGCTTCTCTCATTTAGCAAAAAAATTTTCTGGGAGGGACTTGTTTTAAAACTACTTCAATACCTTTTGAGTTCAGCTGGCAACCGTACCATGTCTGTCATATCTCAGATACAAACTCAACCCCTTGGATTACTGTGAAGTCAGCTATTCCCACACCCATTATCTTGCTTCAAGGAAAGGAGACAAGAGTATTTCCATTTGTTCTATATATTGACACCTTTTTTGTGCTGCTAGATATTGACATTTTGACCTCCTATGACTTCCTTCACTAGGATTATGGAAGATTCTCTCTGTCATCAATATCTGCTCACTCCTCCCCATCATGATTTAAGAACACTCTGTATTCACTGGGATTCTTTACCATAAAAGGATCAAACCCAACGTCAACTGGGGTGTAGATATGGAAGGGTTCAGTATCCCAGGCGGCAAGCCATAGTATCAGGACTTGTGCAATCTCTCTCTCTCTAGTGCTTGACTCTGCTTTCCTTTGATTAGCTTAATTCTTAGGGAGGCACTCTTGACATGGCCCCAATTGGGTTATCTCCTATAAACTTAGCAAATTAGGCAGAAAAAGGCCCTCTTACCTAATAGAAAATACCTCTATCAAAAGCCCTGCATTGGCCCAAAGCAACTAAAACAGTGATCCCTGAACTAACCATCCTGACTCTGACTGGCCAAGCTTGGGTCAGTAGCCCATTCCTGGAACTGGAGCAGGGTTAGACTTACAAAAGCACATGGCTTGACAGTATAGCAGTTGGTCCCTGTCTTAGTTTGCTAGCACTACCATAACAAAAAATACCACAAATGGGTGGCATTAACAGACAGTAATTTATTGTCTTCTCGTTTTAGAGGCTGAAAGTCCAAATCAGGGCATAGGCTCTAGGGAAGGGTTCTTCTTTGTCTCTTCCAGCTTCTGGTAGCTGCCAGCAATTCTTGGCAGTCCTTTGCTTGTAAACAGTCCTCGTATGGTGTCTGTCTTCCACCTGTGTGTGACTTTGTATCTATTATGCTTTTTTATAAAGCACTGCTAAGACGGGATTAGGTTTAGGACCCATCTTACTCCAGAATAAGCTCATTAACACAGCAAAAGGAAGTCAGTATTTCCAAACTGGGTTATATTTACAGATACAGTGGTTAGGACTTCAGCATAACTTTTAGGGGGACAAAATTCAATCCATAACAGTTCTCAAAGGGAATTCATGAGCTATTACCAGAAAAACTGTCCCGGGGGAATTTTATTTTTAAACAAATAAAGAAATGTTCTAGTTCGTCATGCATAAACACATTTAGTTTATTGAGGGGTAGTCGTGGCAAAAGCTCTAAGCTCTGGTTGCTCAGTGATTAAAGTGCTTGACTGCTAACTAAAATGTGGGCATTCAAAACCACCAAAAGTTCCATGGAAGAAAGATGTGGCAGTCTGCTTCTGTAAAGATCACAGCCTTGGAAACCCTATGGGACAGTTCTACTCTGTCCTGTAGGATTGCTATGAGTCGGAATTGACTCAACAGCAGTGAGTTTTGGGTTTTGGGGTTTTTTTTGCTTTGTTTTTTTTTTTTTTTTTTGTTTGGTTTTTAGCCACAGCACAGCACACAAGTAAGACCCTCAAGACATTCATACACAACTGGAGGATCAGGGCAGGATAAAGTTAGCCCCATAATTAGAGTCCAAGTCTTCAGCTCTCAGGCTTTAACGAGTGGTCTCAGGAGGAAGGTTTTGACCAGTGTTTCTTAGTCAGCAGAGATCCTTGTAGCTGGGGTCCAAGGACCCCAGTGGCAAGCAGAAACTCTGCCAGAGCCTCAGTCTTCAGAGAAGGTCAGAGACTTTGATGGATGGGGAGTCACTCTGCCTCTGCCTTGCTCTTGTTGGAAGAGTAGAAGCCCAGAGTTTTTATGCAGTTTAGTTTCTTCTAGTCTTACCTGCTAAGTGTCTATCAAGGACATCCAGATCCTATTGTATTAGGGTGACTTATATCATAGCTCATAATCAGAAGGTTACTCAGAATGTCTAATGTAGATAAGCTGAAGGTTACATCAAACTGCATCACAGCAAAGCAGTCATTCACAACATGAGAATTTGTCTTGTCAGTTTCAAATTGCTCACAGCTCAGCGTAAGTGTTGAAGTCACACATTATGTGTTTCACATATGTGGTTTGAGATCACTACATGTTAAGCATACATCACAAAACCAGGACTTGGATGCTGAACAGGTCCAGATAGTAAATATTTTAGGTTTATGGACCATACAGTCTCTGTCACTGTTCCTCAACTCTGTCAGTATAGTGCAAAATCAGCCATAAGCAATATGTGAACCAATAGTCTTGGCTGTATTCCAGTAAAGCTTTATTTACAAAAACGGGCAGCTGGCCCGATTTGATCAACAAGACGCAGTTTGCAACCACTACTCTATGTCATCAACAGGACCCACATCTAGGGAAGGTGGGCATGGCTGGAACTCTCTACTAGACAGCACAGTGTATGCTTTGTAAAAACTGTACTCTATTGCATTGCACAAATCTTCTGCAAAAGACCTCTTTAAAGTGTTAAAAAGCAAAGATGGACCAAGCTTTGAGGACTAAGGTTTGCCTGACCAAAACCATGGTGTTTTCAATCTCCTCATATGCCCGCGAAAGCTGGACAATGAATAAGGAAGACCTAAGAAGAACTGACGCCTCTGAGTTGTGGTGCTGGTGAAGAATATTGAATATACCATGGACTGCCAAAAGAAGGAACAAACGTGTCTTGGAAGAAGTACAGCCAGAATGCTCCTTAGAAGCGAGGATGACGAGACTTTGTCTCACATACTTTGGACATGCTATCAGGAGGGACCAGTCCCTGGAGAAGGACATCATGCTTGGTAAAGTGGAGAGTCAGTGAAAAAGAGGAAGACCTTCAATGAGATGGATTGACACAGTGGCTGCAACAATGGGCTCAAGCATAGGAAGAATCATGAGGATGGCGCAGGACCAGGTGGTGTTTTGTTCTGTTGTACATAGGGTTGCAATGAGTGAGAACCAACTCGATGGTACCTAACAACATCCATACTTTGGAACCCTGGTGGTGCAGTGGTTAAGAGCTCGGCTGCTAAGCAAAAGGTCAGCAGTTCAAATCTACTAGCTTACCCTTGGAAACCCTATGGGGCAGCTCTACTCTGTCCTATGGGATCGCTATGAGTTAGAATCAACTCAATGGCAATGATTTTTTTTGGTGTCCATACACTGATGCAAAAGCCAATTCAAAGTTCTCCTTTAAACATTACCAATGAACAGGGTGCCACTGATGAGCAATTACCATGCAAATAACAACAGTCGTTAATCTCAAATTGAAAGGACTGTCAACTCTAACCTTTGTGTTTACTCTGACTTGCACGAGGATGGCAAAAAATGAGAAGATATCAAAAGAACCTAAAAGCTCTTGCTTCCCTATATCTAATTAAAACCTGATCTTTGCTGTAATTTTCAAACGTTAATATTTCTTTTATCCAGGAAAACTGCATAAGTTCTGCATTACTAATTGAGAAAGCTAATAATTTCTAGAGAAGGAAGGAAATTTAAGCCTTCTCACATAAAATTTAAATATGAGAGATAATTTTCTAGCTCATATTTCTAAGACTTTTATAATAAAATACCACATAAAAGTAGAGTTGTTAAATTTTATAAAACTATAGATTCCAAAACACATATTTCATGGTCTGATATTTGTACTTTACAGCTTGTGGTGGTTAATTTTACAATCGTATGAGACAATTCCTTAAAATAAATCTCTTCTCTCTCTCCCTTCCTCTCTCTCTCTGTCTCTCTTACTCTCTTTCTTTCTGTCTCCATCCATCCATCTATCCATCCATCTATCTACGTATATGTGTTTGTTTGTATATGTGTTTGTGTGTGTGTTTATTATTGGTTCTATGTTTCTGGAGAACCCTAAGACACAGCCCAGATCCATTTATAAATACAACTATTTCATTATCATAAATTTGTGTACTGCTAGTATTTACAATATTATGATGTTATTATAATATTAATATTATATTATGATACCATTATAATATTATGTTAAGGATTGAATTGAGTTCCCCAAAACTATGTTGAAGTCCTAACCCCTGTGCCAGTGAATGTGATCTGTTTAGAAATAGAGTTTTCTTTAGTTAGGATAATTAAGTTATACTGGAGAAGGGTGAGTCCTAAACCCAATCCGTGTGACTGAAGTCTTATAAAAGGGAGTGCAGACGCAGGGAAACAGATCACAGAGGAGACACTATGTGGAGATGAGGCAGATGAATCTATAAGCCAAGGAATGCCAAAGACTGCTGGAAACTACTCTTAGCTGAAAGATACAAAGAAGGACTTTCCCCTACAGAACGCCCTGATTTGGGCTTCTATCCTCCTGAATTGTGAGGAAATAAATTTCTGTTCTTTGGCATGTCTGAGCACACCAGAGAGAACTCACCTTCTAGGGTTTGATAACAAGTTCTCTATGTGGTCGCGCAGTGGGTAAGAGCTCAAGTGTTAACCAAAAGCTCAGCAGTTCGAATCCACTAGCTGCCCCTTGGAAGCCCTATGGGGCAATTCTACTATATCCTATATGGTTGCTATGAGTCGGAATTGATCTGATGGCAATGGGTTTAGTTTTAGTTTGGATGTGGGTATACTAATAGCTATCAAAGTTCACTGGATTGTGAAAAGCTCAAATGAAACACCTTATTTAAAAGCATAAAGTAAACTCTAAAACTCCATATGAGCATAATTTTAATTATTCAAGCAAGAAACTATAGCATGCATAATTTTGGGTTCCCTCTGAAACATTGCACAGTTCCTTGCAGATGGTAAATTCTTGACAAGCAGCAGCTCACTTTTATTTGAAAGTGGACTTTGTATACAGTGGAGAAGGCAACTTAAGCCGTCACAGTCTTCAAAAATACAGTGATCACCAACTGGCTGAAGAAACAAAATATTTAAACATAATGAAAACAACGTATCTTGTAGGACAGAATTTTCCAAAGTGTGTCCTGTGGAACACTCGCCTCATTTGTCCATCCATTGAATCAGGGCTCTGTGCTCCAAAACAAATGTAAAATGCTGCGTAGGGGAACCCCTACTTGAGGAATTACAAGGCAGATTAGGATATTAAAATCTCTGAGAAATCCTATGGTAAAGAAAGCTAATTAACATTATTTAAATCAGCAACTCCCAAATGTATTTGAGCGTATAACTCTGCCTTACCAAAACTTGTTGCCAACAAGTTGATTCTGACTCATGTTGACCCTATATGACAGAGAAGAACTGCCCCATAGGGTTTTCAAGGCTGTAATCTTTACAGAAGCAGACCGCCACACCTTTCTCCTGTGGAGCATCCGGTGGGTTTGAACTGCCAGACTTTTGATTAGCAGCAGAGCGCTTGACTACTGCACCACAGGACTCCTTAATTCTGCCTTAATGGAAAAAAAAATCAAAATTCCAAAGATGTCGTGTTCTTCTGGCAATGCTTTGGGAAACACTGCTCTATAGTCCCAAAAGTTACACAATTGAGAGAGGACACTGGGTCATGAGTTTCCATGCAGGCAAGTCAACTGGGAAAGGGTGAATCAGATCAGAAGATAAAGGTGCATTCCGAGTTTGGATAATGGGCCAATTAGGTGTGGAAGGCAGAGGCTGTGAGCTCTTAAAGGTGGGAGTAAACCAGGTACTCTTATGCTTATCAAAATTCCCATCGTAGTGTCTTCATGGGAATCCCTGGGTTGTTCAAGAGCTAATGTGATCGGTTGGCTGCTAACCAAATGATTGGAGGTTCCAGTTAACCAGATGAGCATGGAGAATAGTTTCTTGCTATCAACTTTCAAAAAATCAGCCTTTGGCAAAACTGGATATCCATCTGCAAAGAAATGAAACAGGACCCATACTTCACACTGTATACAAAAACTACTTCAAAATGGATCAAAGACCTGAATACAAAGCCTAAAACTATAAAGTTCATAGAAGAAAAAATAGGACCAGCACTTCAGGCCGTAATACATGGCATTAACAGGATACAAACCATAACCATCAACGCACAAACCCCAA
>NW_004443938.1:5635911-5640636 GCF_000243295.1 Trichechus manatus latirostris | reverse complement strand
TGACACACATGGAGTCACCAGGAGTTGGAATCAACTCCACAACAACCGGGTTTTTTTGTTTTGTTTTTAATGTCTTCACTCTGGCATATATTCAATACACATTTATTAATGAAATTCACAGAATTCTTAAGGCAGAATTCATATTAGGAGGTGTCTTAGTCATCTAGCGCTACTCCAACAGGAATACCACAAGTGGATGCCTTTAACAAAGAGAAATTTATTCTCTCACAGTCCAGTAGGCTACAAATCCCAATTCAGGGCATCAGCTCCAAGGGAAGGCTTCAAGTCCAAATCCAGGACATCAGCTCCAGGGGAAGACTTTCTCTGTCAGCTCTGGAAGAAGGTCCATGTCATCAATCTTCCCTTAGTCCAGCACCATCTCAGTGCAGGGACCTCAGGTCCAAAGGACGCACTCTGCTCCCAGCACTGTTTTCTTGGTGGTATGAGGTTACCCATTCTCTGCTTGCTTCCCTTTCCTTTTATCTCTTGCAAAATAAAAGGTGGAGCAGGTCGCACCTCAGGGAAACTCCCTTTACATTGGATCAGAGATGTGACCTTAGTAAGGGTGTTACAATTCCACTCTAATCCTCTGTAACATAAAATAACCATCATAAAATGGAGGACAACCACACAATACAGGGAAGCGTGGCCCAACCAAATTGATACATACATTTTTGGGGGGACATAATTCAATCCAAGACAGGAGGGTAGTGAATGGACTAAACTGGGTACAGCAGAGAAGTAGAATCTAAGGTCAGTAGGGAGGTAAAGGAAAGGTCTGGAAGGGAAGAAAGTCGATAATTAATTGAGAATCCGTGTGCCAGGCTGTATGTTATGATACTTGACACATTATCTCACATAAACCTGACTGTCATCCGATGGCATGTTAGTGAATGATTATATTTAATGATGTATTTAAGAGATAGATTTTTTTTAAAAAAAGGAAAGAGGTTCTGAGAATCACAGGGTCAAAGGAATGGAAATTACAGAAGCAGGATGTAGAAGGGGGAGTGGTGTCAAAATGTAGGTAAAAGAGTGCAAGGCGATAAGAAAGGGAAAGTGAAACTTCCTCTAGAAGAATTAGTGTCAAAGTTTTAACACTGTCGATCCTTGTTTTCAATAGTGCTGGTAGACTCCAGATTCCTGGGCTATTTTATATTACTGTTTCCTATAAAATTAACAAGAATTAAACATTTAGAATAATTACCATCGTTATTCTTTCTTTTTAAAACAAGATGCATCCTACTTCCCATTTTCTGGTCTTCTGATACCTTCTCAGGTCTCTATTCTAGGAATCTAAAAATAATCTTTAGTAGTTGAATGTGTTCCTTAGTTCAGCTGCAGCACTGCATTTCATGCCATCTGGACCCACTGATTCTATTTGGTTTGAATTATCCAAGGGGGCATCTACCTGAAATTCAACAGGAGCTATTTTTACAAAGTCTTCATTATTTCCTAATTTTCCAAACCACACTTCTTCCTTCTCCAGCACTTTAAAAGTAATGATTAAAGACACTAAAGGATTTACAGCTCTGTGAAATGCACTTCTCTGAGATGTCTCAATTCTAACAAGAAATGTCAGTAAAATTAGGCAGAAACAATAGATTTTCCATTTGTTAATTTTCCTGCCCATGCTTAACTAAAAGCCCCTTCAAAGATTACTTTGAAAGCCTTCATTTTCAAATCAGCAGGACACTGATTTATTTTCTTTGAAAGATATTTAATAAAACAGAGCCATAAACAATTATTTCAATAACTAATGGAGCATAGGTGAGCTTATAAGGCTAGAAGGGAAAACAATAAATGACTCTATTGATCAAGGAGTGAAGGCTTTCAAGAAAAATCTATACCAGTCAATGTAACACAATGTTCTCAGGTGCTACCTAGTCCCTACTCTCTTTGACCCTAGACACTGGCCCGCCATCAACAGGGTCAACTCTGACACAGTCTCTATACCTTTCCTGACTCCAAGAAATTTAAGGATTTTAACATTCCACCACCCATCTGTTAGTTTGTCATACTGTGGTGGCTTGTGTGTTGCTATAATGCTGGAAGAAATGCCACTGGTATTTCAAATAACGGCAGGATCATCCATGGGGCACAGGTTTCAGCAAAGCTTCCAGACTAAGACAGACTACGAAGAAGGGCCTAGCAATCTACCTCCAAAAATCAGCCAATGAAAACCCTGTGAATCACAACAGAACATTGTCTGATATGGTGCTGGAAAACGAGCCCTCCAGCTTGGAAGCTACTCGAAGTATACAGTGGCCGCAAAAATGGACTTGAGCTCACTAATGATTGTGAAGATGGCACAGGGCCAAGCAATGTTTTGTTCTGTTGTACATGAGGCCACCATGAGTCAGAGCCTACTTAACTGCAACCAAAAACAACATTCTAGCACTTGGCACCAAATCATACTCCCTTCAAAGTCCTGCTCAGATCTTGCAACCCAGTTTAGCCAGCTGGGCTTCTATCTTTTTCTTCAGGCCTAAGTCCTGGTTTAAGTCAATTTCCAGTACCTTGTCCCTCTGGGACTAGAGTCCAGTCTTGCTCTAAGCATCTGCCACCCACAGCTCATCCCTCATCGACATGGTGTTGGATTCCTGTCGCTGCCCCCTGCCCAAGACTGAGCTTATTGATTGAGGACAGACTTGCCTAAAACCCACTTCTGCCCACCTAAACTTCTACATGTCATGTGATGTAGATAACCATTGCCTCACTCTACCTGCAGAAGGCACCTCCCACCACCTCATGTCTGACAGCCACAGGGGCTTTTTGGCTGAACGTTCATCCTCGAATTGTCAGATGCTTTGATTCATGTGCCTTTGCTTTGGAGTGTACCTTTGCCATCCCTTCTGATGGCCACTCTAGAGAGTAAATTTCTTTTGGTGTTTGTCTCCCCAGCCTACTTTACCTTAATAACAGCCAGGCCAGGCTTGACTGCCATCTAAGCTCTAAGAACACTTGCGACACCTGCATAAAAATTCAACTGGCAAACAGCAGTGAACCATCAGCAAGTATGTAATTACTCAAATTATAACTGTGTTTTAAAAAATGAGTGTCCTGGTTTCCCTGGGATGCCATAACAAAATACCACAAAGTATTTTGGCTCTGAAGAACAGAATTTTTTTTTTTCTCATAGTTCTGGAGGCTGAAAGTCTGAATCAGGGTCTCGGCCATGTTGATTCCTTCTGTAGCCTTTCTTCTGGTTTCTGGTGTCTGCCGGCGATCCTTGGTGTTTCTTGGCTGCTGTTAGCTGCGTCTGCCTCCGTTGTCACAGTCACACGGTATCTCCCCTTTCTAAGACACCACTCAGAAAGGATTAGGTTTAGGACCCATTCTGCTCTATATGACTTCATTAACATAAAGAAATCTTCTATTTCTAGATAGGACCACAGTCACAGCTACAGGAGTTAGGACTGCTACATATATTTTCAGGGGAGGCACAATACAATCCTAGCAATGAGTGATAAGGTATGTGCAGACAGCTTTGTACAAGGTAGTGGAAGATATGCCGGGTGAAGAAATCACATGCTCAAGGATACAGAGGCTTAAGAGCTTAGAGGAGTCTTGCTGGAGCAAAAAGGATGACAGGGAATGTTAAACACAAAGCTGGCCAAGTAGGAAGAAACTTGGCCAACAGCTTTGTTCATTGTGATGCGGAATTTAACTTTTCTCCTGATGAATATTCTCCACAGAAAATTTTTGAGTAGGAAAATAATCATATTTTTTAAGTTATAAATATCACTCTGGCAGTGGTATGGAAGAAGGATAAGTGGGTAGCAGGGAGATGGGAAGCACAGAGAACAATGAGGAGACTCTTACAATTATCAAAGACAATGAAAATGAGTATATGAGTTATGAGTATAGTTGAGGCCATAGGAAGAGAAGTGAAAAATATTTCAGACAGACCATGGTATGGAGTGATTGCTTGTTTGGAGAAGAAGAGAGAAGAAAGACTGTCCAAGTTCCTGAGTTAGGTTGATATGTGGAGAAGTTGGTGAGCTTGTGGTACAGAAATCCACACATTCATTATTTTAACAACTATGGTGGACAGCTTTCAGCAGAGCTTCCAGGCTAAGACAGAGTAGGAAGAAAGGCCTGGTGATCTACTTCCAGAAATTAGCCAATGAAAATCCTACATATCACAAGAGAATCCTGTTCAACATAGTGCTGGAAGATGAGCCTTCTAGGTTGGAAGTCAGTCAAAATACACAGTGTCCGCAACGATGAACTTGATCATATCTATGATGGTGAAGATGGCGCAGGACGTGACAACGTTTTATTCTGTTGTACACGGGGTCGTCATGAGTTGGAGTCAACTTGACAGCAACTAACAACAACAACAGTAGCGTGTCTACACTATGAAAGGCACACTTGGAATATGCAGCTAGATACATGACTCGGAACACAGGAGAGACGTCTGGGTTGGGCACTCATGAACAAGTTAGCAGGGATTGAATGCTATGAAAACTGTAGGAAAAAAACAAGAAAAGTTTGTAAATTGAAGAGAAAACTGGAAAATGTACATTTTAAAGATTAAGTATTTTAGGAACAGCTGATTTAAATTTAAAAATTTCTAAAAGAATAAAACTTGAGGAATTGGAAAGAATTTATAGAGGGTCTCCGGCAAGATGGCGGTCTAGGCAGAAGCACCACGCCGTCCCTCCACAACAAAGATCCGAAAAACTAAGCCAAACAGAGAATCAACAATCCTGAAACCCT
>NW_004443938.1:5620278-5627164 GCF_000243295.1 Trichechus manatus latirostris | reverse complement strand
GGGGTTGTTAACCAATGTCATAAAACAGCATGTGTGTTACTGTTACATGAGAAACTATCTGTTCTGTAAGCCTTCACCTGAAGTACAATAAAATATTAAAAAAAAAAAAAAAAACTTGAGGAATTGATTGGACAATTGACACAATTGAATCTGGCCCAGGAATAATATAACAGTACTGTTTCGATGTTAAACGTCCTGATTCTGATCATTGCACTATGGTCATGTAGGAGAATGCCCTTGTTATTAGGAGATATATTCTTAAGCATTTAAGGGTAAACAATGTCACTTACACTCTAATGTGATTCAGAAAAATAAGATACACATACATATAAATATAGACATAGATATACTTCTTGTCTTTGAGTCAATTCTGACTCATGGCAACACCATGTGTTACAAAGTAGAATTGCTCCTTAGGGTTTTCTTGACTATAATCTTTACCGAAGCAGATTTCCAGGCTTTCTTCCATGGCGCCATTGAGTGGGTTCAAACCACCAACCTTTATGTCATAGACAATGCTAAAGCAAGCAAGATAAAATGTAAACAGTTGGTAAACCTAGATAAAAGATATACAGTTGACATTTATTGATTACTACAGTTTTCTAAAAAGTCATATAATAAAAAGATTTTATAAAAGCTTGAGAAATGTGGTCAGTTAGGTAAGGTTAAGAGGGAAGGAGAAATTCTTCTGGAGGCAAAAGTTTTAGTTGTTATAGGGTCACTATGAGTCAGAGTTGATGGCAACGGATTTGGTTTTTTTGTTTTGGTTTAATATAAGTAAAGAAAAAAAGTATTTTAATGTAAGGCATGTGAACTCTATCTCATTGTTTAATAATCATTCCTCAATCAGAAATAAAAAAAGAAAATAGTGTTATAGATATTGATTGTGTTCCCCCCAAAAAGATATGTTGAAGTCCTAACATTTGGTACCTGTGATTGTGGTTTTGTTTGAAAATAGGGTCTTTGAAGATGTTATCAGCTAAATTAACGTAACGTCATACTGGAACAGGGTAGGTCCTAATCGTATCTGAGTGGTATCTTTATTAGAAGAGAAGAAGAGATGCACAGAGACACAGAGGGAAGATGGCCACATAATGATGGAAGCAGAGACGGAGTGATGCTGCAGCTACCAGTCAAGGAAGGCCAAGGAACGCCTGGGGCCACCAGAAGTTGATAGAACCTTCACAGAGAGCATGGCCCTGCTGAAACTTTAAATTTGCACTTCCTGCCTTCACAATTGTGAGAGAATAAATTTCTGTTGTTTTAAGTCACCCACTTTGTGGTACATTGTTATAGGAATTCTAAGAAGCTGAAACACCTAGAAAAACATAAAAGATGGAGCTGGGATATTAAAATTTTGGGAGAAATCAGTATGTGGGAGACGTTGCCTGGGTATCGAGGATTTCTGGCAACTGCATGTTAAACATTTGTGACAAGTGCCAACTCTGATTGGAACAGGAGACACTGGGAGGCATTGGCAATGAGACTTCGAGAATGCCTGTCTGAGAGCTAGAGGGGATTGTTTTGCTCAGAGGCAGTGTTTATGGTCTCGTAAGAGCCCTTCTGGTCTCATCACTTTATGGTATGTTATTATGTGATTTGGCCATTCTGCCTTTGTCACATTCTTGTGTTATACATAAATATGCCCAAAGTAGGCTTAAATAAAGCAATCCAAGCATAGTAACTTTTCTATCATTTGCTTATTCTTGGGTGCAATAAAAGTCGTGATTGTCTTAAGGATTACACTCATTGTCCCCGTGCAAAAGGAAATTCTATCAGTTGCATGCTAGGTGGAGTTGATGACAAGGACAGGGGTGTGTCCAGGAAATGCGGTTTAGGACTAGAGCTGCACTCAGGGAGAGTCTGGAAGTGGGAACTGGTGAGAGACAGGTACTCACCATCTCCTGCCTCCCTTTCTTTTGTGCTTTTGTTTCAACCACCTTACCACAAACTAGTTTCCTTTTTGTGATCCACAGTTAGAATATTGTTTACCACAGCTCCTAGTTTTAATGAAATAAAATTTGATTACAGATAGAGTGTATCAAAATACATAATTTTCCTGCCAATTGATTTTCAACAATGATACCAATACCATTCAACGGGGAAAGAACAGTCTCTTTAACAAATGGTACTGGGATAGCTCAAAGATAGAAAATGTACTGGGATATCCACAGGCAAAGGAATAAAACTGGCTCCCTACCTCACACCATATACAAAAATTAATTCAAAATGGATAAAGGACTTAAGTATAAGAACTAAAACCATAAAACTTTTAGAAGAAAACATAGGGGTAAATCTTCACGGTTTTGGATTTCATAGTAGATT
This sequence comes from Trichechus manatus latirostris, assembly GCF_000243295.1. Taxonomy (NCBI): domain Eukaryota; kingdom Metazoa; phylum Chordata; class Mammalia; order Sirenia; family Trichechidae; genus Trichechus; species Trichechus manatus. The sequence continues at coordinate 5,624,839 of NW_004443938.1, read as the reverse complement.
CTTAGATATGACAGCAAAAGTGCCAGCAACAAAAGAAAGAATAGAAAAATCAATCTTCATCAAGTGAAAAATATTGTACATCAAAGGATATTAGGAAGAAAGTGAAAGGACAACCTATGGAGTGGGAGAAAATATTTACAAACTATATATCTGATAAGGGTCTAGTATTCAGAATATATAAAGAAATATTATAATTCAACATCAAAAGCAAACAACTCAATTTAAAAACGGGCAAAGGATCTGAATAAACATTTCTCCAAAGAAGAAATACAAACTGCCACCTTAAAAACACATGAAAAGATGCTCAACATTATTGGTGATTAAAATAATGCTCATCAAAACCACAAAGAGGTAACACTTCACATCTACTAGGATGTCTATTATTAAAAAAAAAGGAAAATAACAAACATTACGGGGAAATGTGGAGAAATCAAAACCCTTGTACAATGCTGGTGGGAATGTCAAACGGTCAGAGATGTGGAAAACAGTTTGGCAGTTTCCCAAAAAGTTAGACATAGAATTAGTATATGACGAGCAATTCCAGTCCTCGATAGATACTCAAAAGACTTGAAAGCAGGGACTCCAACAGATACTTATACACCAGTGTAAACTGCAGCATTATTAACAATAGCCAAAAGGCGGAAACAACCTAAGTGTCCATCAACACATGAATAAACAAAATGTGGTATATAAGTATAATGGCATATCATTCAGCCAGAAAAAGGAAAGAAGCACTGATACGTGCTTCAATATGGATGAACCTTGAAAACATTAAGTGAAAAACGCTGGTCACGAAGATCACATGTTGTATGACACCATTGATATGAGATACCCAGGAGAGGTAAAGCCCTATAGACAGCATTCAATTGATGGTTACCGGTGGCTGCGGGGGGATGGGAAGTGGGGAGCAACCACCTAATGAGCACAGGGTTTTCTGTTGGGGAGATGAAAATGCCTTTGCAGCTAGACAGAAGTGGTGGTTTCACAACCTTATGAATGTACCAAATTCTACCAAATTGTTTTCTTTAAATCTTACGTCAATTTCATCTCAGTTAAAAAAAGAAAGAAAAATATACATTTTTCCTCATTTTATTACTGATCTGAGTTTCCATTTCCACTTGGTTGTTGTCTCAGTCCTCTAGTGCTGCTATAACAGGAATCCCACGAGTGGGCGGCTTTAACCAAGGGAAATGTATTCTCTCACAGTCCAGTAGGCTACAAGTCCAAATTCAGGGCGTCAGCTCCAGGGGAAGGCTTTCTCTCTCCATTGGCTCTGGAGGAAGGTCCTTGTGATGAATCAGTCTTCCCTTGGTCTGGGAGCATCTCAGCGCAGGAACCTCAGGTTCAAAGGACACGCTGTGCTCCCGGCACTGCTTTCTTGGTGGTATCAGGTCCCCCTGTCTCTCTGCTTGCTTCTCTCTTTTATATCTCAAAAGAAATTGGCTTAACACACTATCTAATCTTGCAGATCTCATGAGTATAACTGCTGCTAATCCATCTTATTACATCATAATAGTAGAGTTTACAACACATAAGGAAATCACATCAGATTACAAAATGGTACACAATCATACAGTACTGGGGATCATGACCCAGCCAAGTTGACAGATATTTTTGGGGGACACAATTCAACCCATGACAACTGTGAAAACATTAGACATACTCAACAGCCACTTCTGGTTTAAAACTCAATGTCTTTTTGGTAAATAGTCTATTCAAGACTTTCAAGAATTTAAACCATGGTCACTTCAATGACCCACCTCCTCCCATCTCATCCAGGGGTGACCCTTGTGGTATCAGTATGGCTTGGCAGCATGTGGAGGAAGCACTGATATAGTTTCTTCTTTCCTGATATGACTTGATATTGTTCATGGGTGAAATTATAAGTCATCTCTTCTCCCAGCTTGGACAAAACTTGGCAGTTAGTCCGGTGGGTGGTGACGGCCAGTCTTGCAGTTCCATTAGTCATCTCTCTGTGTTCCAGAAGCTTACCCATTCTTCTGCTGAGCTGGGTGACCACTCCACAGCCTTTGCTGCAAGGGGCTCCCTGCTTCACAGCCAATCTCTGAGTCCCACTGGGCACACGGGGACATGCCATCCTTGGAATGGCAGAAGGAGTTGGGGGCAAGTCTGTGCCCCTCTCAACCCTGGAAGCACCATGCTCTGACTGCCCTCGCCCTTGCCTACTTCTCAGTGGCTCAGAGGAGGCTCAGGCTGCTGTCCTCAACCGTGGGTTAGCAGCACAGACGGAGCCTGAGTCCCTGACCTCGTGCACCTGCCAAACCAGCCCTGGACAGTCCGCCTCCAGACTTCTATAGGAGAGAGAATAGAATTCTGTTTCGTTTAATGACTGCTTTTTCCTGCTATAGTTAGCCAAGCCTGATCCTGAGGGGCATGCCTGCTCTCTTATTCCATTAAGTTAATAGAAACTGTACCCTGCCTCTCTTCCTTTGGAAAGTGAAGTGACTCCTAATTTCCCTTTCTTCAAATCCTCTCATCCAAAACCCCTTCTCCTTCCTACAGCCTGGAGTTTATTTACATAATTTCAGGGTGTAGAGTGAAAATCTTGTTTTCTTAGTTCGCCTATAATCTCCCATCTCCTTAGTTTCTTATCAAACAAGAACATGTCATCTCCGATTCCGATATGAGCCCTGGTGGTTGTAGGAAGAAGGAAGCACTCGGTCTGAGGTCCCAGGTAATGAGGCAGTGCTCTGCATGCCGCTCTATCGTCCTCCTTCCAATTCCAGCCATGCTCGAAGCAACTGGCAAATCCCCAGAAGCGGGAACGCACTAGCCCAGATGGAGGTCTTGTCGGCTTGGTCCACACGGCTGGATGGAGCACGTAGGGACCTGCTGGGTGCTGGAGATGCAGTTCTGCAGAAGCATGACTGTTCAGACAACATTACACCTATGCATTGCAATGTTTTCTTTCTAAAACTACCCACAGGCTGTGGCTGCGAGGCGATGTGTGTGAACGTGTGTGTAACAATGTCCAGACCAGTTCTTGTAAACTTTATGAAGATGAGAAAATAATGCACTGGGAATCACTGAACAGGAAATTAGAAATGGGAACTGTGGTCTTGTGGGCCTGTTGTTGTTGTGCCATTACAGTGTATGCTGACTCATGACGACCCCATGTGTCACCGAGTACAACTGCTCCATGACGTTTTCTTGGCTGTAATCTCAACAGAAGCATATCACCAGGCCTTTTCTTCCGCAGTGCTGCTGGGTGGGTTCAAACTGCCAACTTTTATGTTAGTAGTCAAGTGCAAACTGTTTGCGCCACCCAGGGACCCTGAAAGAATATACTGTGCAGTGATTTCTTATAACTGTCTTCACTAATCCTTTCTAAGAGAACTGAAATGTGGATTAGTATGCTTTCTCTCCTCGGGTCTTCCCTGCGTCTACTCTTGCCTTACGCTAGCACATTTGTTCCTTACTTAGGGAACCCATTCCTTATTGCCTGAAGGTGTCATCCTTAGTTTTCCTTTTGCTCAAGAGCAGACATTACAGACAGACTGACTTAGGCTCTGCTTCCCACCATCACGATCTGCACTTTGCTGGGGGCCGGCTTCCCCAGTTAGCAGACGTGACTGCATGTCGTGTGGTTCTTCGTCCCATGCCAGTATTCTCTGCCAAGCTAGCAGCTTTTCTCTGACAAGACCAGTCTTCTCTGCTTCATGGTGGTTGGGACAAGCATTTTAAACAGCTTTCTTTTTTGTGCGTAGATTTAGGTCTAAGCTGGGCCTCTATCTGCTGGCACCAGTGAGTTGCATGACTACATTGTTAATCAGAAAATCAACACACCCGTTGATCTGCCATGTCATGCTTTTAATTTCAGTCTCACGCTGAATAGCGGTGTGCTTTGTGGTTCCAAGCACAGTCACGTGGTGAGTGCTTTCAACCCTTCATTCACTGATTTATCAGAGGGTCTCCTGGGCCACAGGTCACGGTTTTTTATAGCTTCATGGAGACCCAAGTCACAGGCTCTCTCTATTAGCGAGGACTCTGTTAACAGCATCTCTCCACCTGTTTTAAATTGAGCGAATTATCAGCTATGTATTATCCTTTCCTGGAGTCCTGGGTGGTGCAAATGCCTCATGCATTCACTGCTAAGCAAACGGCTGGAGGTTTGAGTCCACTCAGAGGCACCTTAGAAGAAAGGCCTGGTGATCTGCTTCTGAAAAATTAGCCATTAAAAATTCTATGGAGCACAGTTCTACTCTGACACACATGAGGTCACCATGAGTTGGAGCTGAGTAAACTCCAGGGCAACTGGTTGGTTTTTTTGTTTTTTTTTTTTTTTGGTTTGTTTGCGTTTGGGTTGGATTTTTGTTGTTTTGTTTTGTTTTGTTTTTAATTCATCCTTTCCTAATGAATGCAGAAATGAGACCAGCTAGAGCAAGCATCACAACTCCACCACAGCCCCATGAGAAGGCTACACGGACTTCTCCAAAGGCAACCACAGGCAGGGGGCCCTTCCCTCCTGTGTGCCAGGAATCCTGTGTGCCAGGGCATCCTTCCTTCCTGTGTGCCGGGGGGCCCTTCCCTCCTGTGTGCC
>NW_004443938.1:5592177-5620178 GCF_000243295.1 Trichechus manatus latirostris | reverse complement strand
TTCCCTCCTGTGTGCCGGGGGGCCCTTCCCTCCTGTGTGCCAGGAATCCTGTGTGCCAGGGCATCCTTCCTTCCTGTGTGCCGGGGGGCCCTTCCTTCCTGTGTGCCGGGAATCCTGTGTGCCAGGGGGCCCTTCCCTCCTGTGTGCCGGGGGGCCCTTCCCTCCTGTGTGCCGGGGGGCCCTTCCTTCCTGTGTGCCGGGGGGCCCTTCCTTCCTGTGTGCGGCCAGACAGCTGCTGCCTCTGGTTTTGTGTATCGGCCACGGTCCAGGCAAGCGTCAGAGCTCCCTCTCAGAGGGCCCGACTGAGAAGAGTTGGTAAAGCGGTGGGAAGTTTAAAGGAAATCAACAAGGGATGGAGAGGCATCCTGTGGCCAGCCACAGTGGGAAATTTACCACTCTGGGGCTGAAGGGGGGAAACAGTTATAGAAACCCAGACAGAAAGGCGTTGTGAGAGATAGCTGCCCAGGCAGGCCATGACCTGGCAGGGAAGGTCAGGGGCATGAACACCGTGACCTCACGCTCCATCTCATCCTGGTGGGTCCCACCGGCCAAACCCAATGGGAAGCCAGGGGACCTTGTTCCCACACACACAGGTGAGCCTCCGGAGGTGCCCAGCCAGGTGGAGACAGAGCCAGAGTGTGCCACGAGGAGCGAGTAGACACTAGGAACCAGGTGAGGCACCTGGTCAATGGCTCTGAGTCCTCACAGGGGGCTCACAGGGTCGTTTGTAATCCTGGAAACCAGTCCTGTCTTCCACCTCAGAGGCCACAGCCTTAATGGCCCATGCTCCAGGCTCCTACTGGGGTGGAAGGACCAGAGGGGAGGAAATGTCAAGATCCACAGGGTCCACTCATTCCCATGGGCTCCTATAGGTCCCTTGCCAGTGCAAACCTTTTGCATTCTACTACTAACCAGGTGGAGCTCTGGTGGCACAGTGGTTAAAGCACTTGGCTGCTAACCAAAACATAGACAGTTCAAACCCACCAGCTGCTCTGTGGGAGAAAGATGTGGCAGCCTGCTTCTGTAAAGATTTACAGCCTTAGAAACCCTAAGGGGCAGTTCTACTCTGTCCTACAGAGTTGCTACGAGTCAGAATCGACTCAACAGCGGTGGGTTTATTTCCCACCCCGCCTTGGTAGTAACTGTTATGGATTGAATTGTGTCCCCTAAAAAAAGTGTATCAACATAGCTAGGCCAGGATTCCCAGTACTGTGTGGTTGTCCTCCAATTTGTGATCTGATTTTCCTGTGTGTTGTGAATCCTAATCTCTGCCTGTGGTTAATGAGGCAAGATTAGTTTACGTTAAAGAGGATTAGGTGGAATGCAACACCCTTACTCAGGTCACAGCCCTGATCCGATGTAAGGAGAGTTTCCCTGGGGTGTGGCCTGCATCACCTTTTATCTTACAAGAGATGACAGGAGAGAGAAGTGAGCAGAGAGAGAGGGACCGCATACCACCAAGAAAAAATTCGCTGGGAGTGGAGTGTGTCCTTTGGACTTGGGATCCCTGTGCTGAGAAACTCCTACACCAGGGGAAGATTGATGACAAAGACCTTCCCCCAAAAACCAACAGAGAGAGAAAGTCTTCCGCTGGAGCTGGCACTATGAATTTGGACTTCTAGCCTCCTAAACTGTGAGAGAATAAATTTCACTTTATTAAAACCATCCACTTGTGGTATTTCTGTTAGAGCGACACTAAATAACTAAGACGTTAACCTAAAGGTTGATAGTCTGAACCCACCCAGCGGCACCACAGCAGAAAGGCCTGAAACCCCCTGGAGCAGGTCTACACTGGAACACGTGGTGTCACCACGGACTGGAATCAACTCAACATTAACATGTTTTTCTTGTTTTTTTTTTTTTTTTGTTGTTGTTGTTGTTGTTTTCAGTGGTGCCCCTAGGAGTCCCTGGATGGTTCAAATGTTTAAGGTACTCAGCTGCTAACTAAAAGGGTAGAGGTCTGTGTCCATCCAGAGGCACTTTGGAAGAAAGATCTGGCAATCTACTTCAGAAAAAATCAGCCATTGAAAGCCCTATAGAGTAGTTCTACTCTGACACACACGGGGTCGCTATAAGTTGGAATCAACTTGGTGGTAACTGGTTTGTGAGCTCCTAATGGTCAGAGTCTGGCTTTTGTTCCTGGTTCAATCCACAACTCCCTATTCTAGTGTTTGGTGAATATTATAGTCATCAAATGCTTCCTGAGATGATGAATGAATTTTTTTTTTCTTTTTAAAATAGGCTTTAGCCAAAGTACCTATATGTCCTAGAACTTCTAGAAGCATCCTTCCTTCAGATCTTCTTCCCCAACATTCCCCTTAAGCACATTTACATTTAGTAGACCGAGGGTCCTGGTTCTGAGCTCTGAAAACACCGTCATCATGGCTACGGAGACCTGGCTGCAGTATGCCAAATTTAAGCACTGAGGGCTGAAATGGCAACTGATAGCTTGCAGAATTCATGTATTACAGTTATCAATATCTTTGTTCAATGCCACATTGTAATACACTAGCCTTGAAACCAATTTTGTGTGATCAAATGAAAGTACAAAAATCAATTACCAAAGAAGGATTATTTTTGTATTGTAACCTCTTGCCTCCCAGAGTCATTCAAAAATCATTATAGACCACCACATTTTCAGAAATGCACTCCTTCACATCTTTCCTGATAGATTTTTCCTTACCAAAAAAAAAAAAAAAAAGATGACAATCTGTTTATTCAAACGTATTTGTTTTACTGTTATTTCAATCTGAATCCTCAGTGCTTCTCTATGTCGATCTTTACAAACTAGAGTTGTCAACTTTTGTCAGCTTAAAAGATAAGGAGTCAGTAGGATTCTCGTGTGGACTATTATAAAGCCACTTTTCTGTTTTATTAGTCTCATTAGCATTCCATTGCCCTTTAAATGTCGAAAGTTCAAGAGCACAGCTGTATGCATCATGAAACTATTTCTTCTCATTGTAATAAAACATGAAGATACAATACCCTTGGATGTACAGAAAATGACAGAGAAACAAAAAAAATAAGAATAGAAACAAGTTGGGTCTTGTTACTAATAAGAAGCTGAATTATTTCTGAGTCAAAACTTTGTCATTATTCTGCCACTGAGCTAATCGAGAAGTAATTTGTTAATTGGCACATGCTATTTTTTCTTTTAATTAATCATAATTAATGAATTATTTTCCAATTAATTATAATAATTGAATTGTTAGTCCAAGATGTGCTAAAATATAAGATGTGCTGCCTCTTTCTGTCTTGAGTGTTGAATAGCTAAAGCGAATGGAAGAAATCATGAAGTAAAAGAGCTGAATGGAAGATTTCAAAGGGCAGCTAGAGAAGGCGAAGTAAATTATTATGACATGTGCAAAGACCTGGAATTAGAAAACCAAAGGGGAAGAACATGCTTCGCATTTCTCAAGCTAAAAGAAAGGAAGAAAAAATTCAAGCCTCTACTTGCAATAATGAAGGATTCTATGGACAAAATACTGAAAGATACATGAGGCATCAAAAGAAGACAGAAGAAATACAGAGTCACTGAACCCAAAAAGAATTGGTTGATGTTCAATCATTATAGAAGGTAGTATATGATCAAGAAACAGTGGTACCGAAGGAAGAAGTCCAAGCTGCACTGAAAGCGTTGGTGAAAAACAAGTCTCCAAGATTGACAGAATACCAATTGAAACGTTTCAACAAATGGATGCAGAACTGGAAGTGCTCACTCATCTATGCCAAGAAATTTGGAAGACAGCTACCTGGCCAACCAACTGGAAGAGATCCATATTTATGCCTATTTCAAAGAAAGATGATCCAAATGAATGCAGAAATTATCGAACAATATCATTAATATCACACACAAGTAAAATTTTGCTGAAGATCATTCAAAAGCAGTGGCCGCAGTACATCGACAGGGAACTGCCAGAAATTCAAGTTGGATTCAGAAGAGGACCTAGAATGAGGGATATCATTGCTGATGTCAGATGAATCATGGCTGAAATCAAACAACACCAGAAATATGTTTACCTGTGTTTTATCGACTATGCTAAGGTATTTGACTGTATGGATCCTAACAAATAATGGGTAACTTTACAAAGAATGGGAATCCCAGAACACTTAATTGTGCTCATGAGGAACTTGTACATAGATCAAGAGGCAGTAGTTCAAATAGAAGAAAGGGATACTGCGTGGTTTAAAATCAGGAAAGGTGTGCATCAGGGTTCACCATATCTATTCAATCTGTTTGTTGAGCAAATAATCTGAGCAGCTGGACTACATGAAGAAGAACGAACAGGGCATCAGGATTGGAGGAAGACTCGTTAACAACCTGTGTTATGCAGATGACACGACTTTGCTTGCTGAAACTGAAGAGGACTTGAAGCACTTACTGATGAAGATCAAAGACCACAGCCTTCAGTATGAATTACACCTCAACATAAAGAAAACAAAAATCCTCACAATTAGACCCATAAGTAACATCATGATAAAGGCAGAAAAGATTGAAATTGTCAAGGATTTCGTTATACTTGGATCCACAATCAACACCCATGGAAGCAGCAGTCAGGAAATCAAAGGACACATTGCAGGGGGCAAATCTGCTGCTAAAGACTTCTTTAAAGTGTTAAAAAGCAAAGATGTCCTTTAAGGACTAAGGTGCACCTGACCCAAGCCATGGTGTTTTCAATTGCCTCATATGCTCGTGAAAGCTGGGCAATGAATGAGGAAGACAGAAGAAGAATTGATGCCTTTGAATTGTGGTGTTGGTGAAGATTGTTGAATATACCATGGACTACCAAAAGAAGGAATTAATCTGTCTTGGAAGTACAGCCAGAATGCTCCTTAGAAGAGAGGATGGCGAAACTTCGTCTCACATACTTTGATCATGTTATCAGGAGGGACCAGTCCCTGGAGAAGGACATCATGCTTGGTGAAGTATAGGGTCAGGGAAAAAGAGGAAGACCCTCAAAGAGATGGATTGACACAGTGACTGCAACAATGGGCTCAAGCATAACAGTGATCATGAGGATGACACAGGACCTGACGGTGTTTTGTTCTGTTGTATATAGGGTCGCTATGAGTTGGAACTGACTTGACGGCACCTAACAACAACAACAACCTCTTTCTGAAGTCATGGAAATCACATCGTGATATATAGCATCCTTCTTGCAGGCGTGCCTGCTACCTGCTAACAAGATGGGCATCGTTACCAATGTTACATTACTCTAAGTACAGGTAAGTGTGCAGGTAGAACATTGCCAAGATCTGAAAATCCACAGTGAGCTAACGCAACCACAGTAGACTTTTCAGAAAACTAGTGTAGGAAAAGAACAGAGAATAAATGAGTTGTGCTTTTTTTCCCAGTGTCTCAAATCCATGTTTAGATCATGTAACAAAGATGTCCAATGTGATTTTCTTCAATATTCTCAATGGCTGATCCTCAAGAAAGCAGATACAAAGATTTTCTCCACTTTATCTTGCTCTCCCTTAACAATTCTTTGCACTTTCTGAAATTTTAAATTCTTATTGTTTCTTCTTTATTTTCTCACCTGTATCCAAGTCCTTTTAGTTTTCCCTCCAAATATTTCTTTAATCAGTCTTCTTTATACCTCTCTGTCTATTGCAACTTTCCCAGTTTGTAGATCATCATAAATCACCATGAGTCTTTCAGTTACTTTCTCTTCTCTGACTCCTGATTGTCCCCTCTCTCTTTCATCAGCTGCTCTGTGATTAGAATTAGGTTTCTGAAACATAAGTCCAGGTATATGTTTTTCTTGTTGAATAATACTCTATTTCTTCTAATTGCCAACATCAATGATTACCAAACTATGGGGGGAAATACAATATACAAATAAATTTTCTCAATCAATCTGTAAAAAAAGAACAACTATCACCATGTGGTCAACAGATCTAGTCTCTTAGTTTTTTTGGAACTTTTTTCAAATTGAACTAGCTTAAACAATTGTTGTTGTTATTTGCTGTGATGTTGATTCTGACTCATAGCAACCCCATGTAACAGAGTAGAACTGCTGCATAGGGTTTTCTTGGCTGTAATCTTTACAGAAGCAGATTGCCAGGTCTTTCTCTCGTGGAGCCAGTGGGTGGGTTCGAACCGCCAACCTTCTAGTTAGCAGTCGAGAGCATAAGTTTTGCACTAACACGGCTCCTGCTTAGAACAAATTTATTGGTTTAAGTGTATAGGAAAGAGTGTAACTAGTCAAGAAAAAGAACCAGAGATTTCTACGGCTCTTAGACCCTCTTTCTTTCACAGTTACCCCCATTCTGCATTGCAGCCTTACCTTTTCTTTCTACAAGTTACTTTTCCCGAAGGCTGTAATGTTATCTTCTGGAAACTCCAGGACTCATGCTTTCAATGGGTTGCACAAGAAAGGAAAATATGTTTCTCTGATTGCAGGTCTCCCAACCTGGGAAAGATTCTGACTGGTTGAACTCAGGCATGGGGTGATGTGGTAGGCAGATCCCACTGAGACACAGTGTTCAAGTGGAAGCAGGAGAATCTTCTGAAACATGCGTCTCTTGTACAAGGAGGAGGCAGCCTTGTTGCTGGTGTCTCAGAACAAAGACTCCGCTATAAGAGGCACTTGAAATTCTCTATGTTCAAAGCAACCATCAAAGAGGGATTTTCAGTTCTCACCATAGAAGATTAGTCTATAACTAACCCTGTTGGAGGAAAACAGAAGCGTAAAACCTATACAAAATGCAGAAAACAACATTTTTAAGAATGTTGGAGAGAGACCATCCTTGTCTTATTCCTGATAATAGGGGGAAGCATTCATTGTATGGGAAGTAAGATCTTATCTGTGGGTTTTTCCTTGATGTCCTTTATCGGGTTGAGGAAGTTTCCTCTATTCCTAGCTGATCGAATGTTTCTATTATAAAAACATGTTGGATTTTGTCAAATGATTTTACTGCAGTTGATATCATCATATGGTTTTAAGGGATAATTCTAGTAATATAGTGTATTGCATTGATTGATTTTCAGATGTTAAACCAATCATAGTATGATAAATAAATCCCAATTGGATATGATGTATAATCCTTTTTATACGTTGCTTGATTTGGTTTGTTAGTATTTTGTTCAGGAATTTTATGTCTATATTCATAAGTAGTATTGGTCTGCTGTGTTCTTTTCTTTACATGTATGTCTGGATTTGGTAACAAGGTAATACTAGCCTCATAAGATGAGTCAGAAAGTGTTTGCTTTTCTATTTTTTGAAAAGTTTGTGAAGGATTGGTATTAAGTCTTTTATGGCAGGCTTGCTGGTAACAACTTCTCTCAGTTTTTATTTCTCTGGGGATGTCTTAATTTCCCCTTCATTTTTGAAAGAGACTTTTGCTGGGTATATAATTCTTGGTTGACAGTCTTTTTTTTTTTCCTCTCTCAGCACTTTGAATATGTCATCTGTCTGTCTTCTGCCCTCCATGGTTTCTTATGAGAAGTCAGCTGTTCATCTTATTAAAGGTATCCTTTGTACGTGATAAGTTGTTTTTCTCTTGCTTTTAATTCATTTTCTTTTTCTTTGACTTTTATAAATTTGACTACATTGTGTCTAGGTCTAGATCTCTTTGAACGTGTTCTACTTGGAGATTTTTGAGTTTCTATTCATCAAATGACGTCATTGAGAGGATAAAAACATAAGCCAAGAAGTTGGAGAAGCTATTTGCAACACATATATCAGAAACATACATAGCCCTCAAATCCAAAATATGTAAAACCAAAAAAACCAAAAAAAGAAAAAAAACTCGTTGCCATTGAGTCAGTTCTGACTTATAGCAACCCTGTAGGACAGAGTGGAACTGCCCTATAGGGTTTCCAAGGAGTGGCTGGTGGATTTGAACTACCAATCTTTTGGTTAGTGGCTGAGTTCTTAACCACTGCACCACCAGGGCTCCATCTCCCATAACTCAATGACAAAATGATCAAACATATATATTTTTTATATTAAAATATATATATATTTAAATGTATATTTTATATTAAAATATATATGTGTGTGTATATATATACATGATATAGGTGTAAAATGGACAAAGGTTTGAACAAGCACTTCATAAAAGACAATATCCAATGGAATAGTGCTTTATGGCATGAGTCACCAGGAAACTTCTAGTTATAACCACAATGAGCTATCTCAACACCCACCAGAATGCCTGAATAAAAAACCTAACAGGACAAATGGCGACAGGAACAGTCACACATTATCAATAGTAAACAGGAACCCACTTTGGAAAACAAGTGCCATCGACTAAAGTTAAACACTTGCACATCTTATGGCTCAGCTCCAATTCCACTCTAAGAAATACACCCAGCCTAAGTGGATGTGCTTGTACACCAAAAGTCTTGAACAAGACATACACAGTGTTCCTCAATTCAGGTGTATCTGATACTGTCTCATGGTAAGTAAGTTGCAGTATGTGAAAATTACTTGTGGGATACCATGGCATATTACAAAGTAATACAAATGAACAAACTACAGCTATAGACAACAACCTCAATGAAACCTTCAAAGAAAATATTGAATGAAAGAAGCTAGATACAAAGAATAAATAAATTTTATATATATATATATATATATAGTTCCTTTCATGTAAGATTCAAAAATTTAACAGGTAGTACTAATCCATGGAGATAGAAGTCAGGGTAGAGATTGCCTGTGGAGAAGGAAAGGTGGGGAGTGACTATAAGGGTCATGACAAGGCTTCTGGGGTATACATGACGTTCAATTTTGAGTCCTGGGAGGTGGATGAACAGGTTTGTGCCCCTGAGAGAAGTCATTCAGATGTACGGTTATGGTTGTGAACTATTTTGTCTGTTGGTTGTATGACAATAAAAATTATCAAATTGTTATCATGAGTTCATATTCTCAACTTAAACAAAATGAACTGGGTGTATGATTTCTTCCTATAGACCAGCAATTCCAAGCTCTGTTTAAAGACAGTGCAGTGTGATTGAGTGTTTCAGAGGTCCGCAAAGTTAAACTAATTTCATTTCTCGGAAATTCAAAAAGTAAACTTGATACTATGGTTTTAAGAAACAGTAAGAATATCATAAAATTTCAGAAAGAATTTGACTTGGCATCCCCTAAAATATAGAATGTACTACTTTAAATTCATGGAATGGCTTACCCTAGCAAATGTTGATGGAGCGAATTCCAACTTCCCAGAGTGAATTTTATGGTACTAACAACTTTGTAAATGATTTCTGGGCTAAAATATTGAATTAGTATTATTATCCTTCTGTGTGTCGTTAGATGTTTAATGAATGTTTCTTTACACAGATAACAATGGACCCTGTTATCCTGGTAGACATATGAAGGAAGCTATTCTCTCACCAAGTTAATAACCTTCTTTGCTTTAGTTCTCTTAAAATCCTTCCAGGAGAAAAATGCACGTACCTCTTTTTAATCTTTATGCCTCTCTAGGGCTTACATTATTTGCTAATTGCAGTACCCTGTTTTATCTACTTGGGTCCACCAGGATCAGAGACCTTTTTGTGACTTCTTCTCCGTAATACCAGACATAGATTGCTATTTATTATCAACATATATAATATGCCAGCATTGTCAAGGGGAAATTTCTCTTAGATGAGAGAATTTGCATAAAAATAGATGTTTGAATTTTTATTGTAGGAGACATGGCTACTCTTATTCTTCTCGGTTACAGAGTTAAAAAGTAAAACAGTAAAATCAGAAGGTGATGGGGAGAAGACTAAACCATTAGCCAATACATGCTCTGTTTTGGTCTAACCTGTAATGTAACTACTACAGCCTTAGAAATGAGTGCTAACTTAGATGAAAAGAATGTTATGATAACATCAATAGTTCAGAGAAGCCTTCATACGGAATCCAAAACCTTGAGGGTTTTTGCATTATGATTTTCTGGAAAACATTAACTTAAATTCATTCTGTGGTAATTTGAAAAATATTCAAATGAAACCTGGGGAGATTTATATTTTCCATGTGCATTTGTACCTTCTCAATATTTCTCACTCTCTCCCACCCTATAATCCCCACTTGTAAAATGGAGTATTTCCCTAAAAATTGAGGTATCTCTGGTCTGCAAGGACAACTGCCTTTTTCAAAAAACTTAATTATTTCCACTACACAGTGTATGGCAAGGTAGCCTAATGCGGGATCGGCATTCCCTGGGGTATGAATGCCCAACTTACAGACAACCGGTAGTTACAAACCAACCCCCATAAAGCCGATTCTATTAAAAATTCAAGGTACATACAGTGGTTCATAATAACAAACGGGTGCTAATTAGCCGCTCACATCAAAATGTTATTATTACTATGGAATAATTATGTTAAAGGTGTTTTAGTCCATCTGGAAGTCTTGCTTTAATTTTTTAAGCATAGAAAGACACACTATATACTATACACTAAGACAAATATTTGACTAACTGACGTTAGATATGAACCATACCTAACTGTTCTGACTTCTGTACAAGCTTAACATAAAGACAGACTCAGGAACGGCACTCCTTAGTAATCTGGGTACTGCCTGTATACCGATTGTTTTCATACTTCAGTGACCCTAGCCAAGAGTTACCCGTTCCTCGTAGAGAAACAAATTTGCATTCCTCTTGATACAGTATCTAGTTTCAGAAATAGTGCCAAAAACCACAAAGCATTCCCTGGCGGAGTTGTTCCAACACTGCAGCGTCTAATACAATCCATTAATGCCGTTCAACAGCTGTCACACCACACTTTCTATCACAACCAGTGTATGTGTGTGCAAGTGTGCGTACATGTGGGTATGTGTTCGCACGTGTGTGCATGTGTGTGCACATGTATGTGCTCGTGTATGCCTGTGTGTGCGGGCGCCTGTGTGCATGTTATTTATATTTTAGAGGAGGAAAATATCTCTCTTATAATCTGGAAAAAACAAACTACATTCCCTATGAACATTCTAAATACCTTGTTCTTGTATTGAAACCAAAGAGAAAGAAGAATTGTAGACTATTTCTTAGAGCGCTTTCTTAAGCAGACACCAGAATCATCACGATTTCTCCAGCCCACTGATCCTTGGCTGTTAGCCTGCCACTTTAAATAGAAAGCTTATATTTTGTTTTTTTTTTCTCTCTACCATGTCGTTACTTCTGTGAATTTTCATACTTGGGTAAAGCTATAAAAGGAAAGAAAAATTGCACCTGAAAATAGTTTACCTCTTTGCTGAATGTCTTTAGCTAATATTTCAGCTATCTGTGCTTTGAATAAGAGTTCTCCACCCACGTGGAAGGGCATCTCCATCTGCTTGATCTCCCGGAGATGAAGAGTGAGTGCCCGCCATAGAGTTCATGTCAGAGCAGCCGTGTGGTGTGTATATGGCTCCCACGTGTCCTAGGCTGGGAAATAATGAAGCTGCTTTGGTGTTCTTTTGTTTTTGATGCGGCTGTTTTAGCACAATTGGGTCCGAATAGAAAATAGAGGCAGAAAAGGCAACACGAGACAAAAGTAATTGGAGGGTTGTGTTCTAGGCCGACATATTTTTTAGTTCTTTTCCCAAGCTGGTGTTATTGTCAGGTTTTCGTCTCTCTGTTTCATTAAAAGGCACAAAAGTAGTTGAAATAACAAGAAAAAGGTGGCATTGATTTAAATTCTGGGCCCTTCTGTTGACACTTCAGAAGGAGTATCCATGCCCTTTATTTACTATAGATTTTTAAAATTCCAATATCTTGCCTATGAATACAAGTTATTTTATGAATTAATACTTCTGGACCATAGCCTTTCTTCATCATGCCAGCTTTTTCAGGCTGTCACTAACGAAATAAAACAAGGGTCAGAACAGAGTAAACACGGGGACCGAGAAAAGAAGAAAATTCATGCATTGCAATAAAGAATATCCAAGAGCCAAAGGGTCTGTTTCCCAGCTGGGACTTAGTCTTGCAATCTGAATTTTATCAACACACTCAGTAATATTCAGGCTGCCAGCAGAGATATTCCAAAAGCAAGAGAGAAAACCAGAGGCTGCAGCAGGAGACACCCAAACTCCAAAGTAAAATCGTAAACTATATCCAAACACATTCATCCCTGGGTTTGTGGTTTCCCTTCCTCTCTGGGTCTGAGAAGAGACCAACCAAGCAAGACCATACATTCTTCCCTAAACGGACGAGAGTTGCCGCGGCAGACCTCAGCGTGTGGCTACCGTGAGGCTCTTACCAAACAGCTCCGTGTGCCAGGCACTTGCAGGCAAGAGGCTGTTCGTTGTCAGCTGGTAGATTACTGGGATGAAAAGAACAGTTCTGATTTAAAAGCCAGACCATTATGTCAATGTCGCAGCAACTGTCACCCTCATCTGTTACTTAGATTCCGAGCCTCTATGCCTACGACTAGGTATAAAGTAAGAGACAGAGAGAGTGTTATGGATTGAACTGTGTTCCCCTAAAAGATATTTTAATGTCCTAATCCTTGTACTTGAGCTTGTTTGGAGAAATAGGGTCTTTATTCTAAGACATAGTAAAACCTATGAAAACTAGATTCTGTGTAAGGTGGAAACCTGTCAGAGAAGGCAAACGCAAATATTTCCCACTAAAATGAGCAATAGAAAAGTGGTGGGACTGCACCCTGTCAAAGGCGGAAAACTTGTGAGATCTGGGAAAACAAGGCAGTCCCTTCAAGTTCTGGCTCTCACAGGTTTCACTGTATTATTAGTTAACAAGATCATACCAAAGCAGGGGGGGCCCTGATCCTATATGACTGGTGTCTTATAACCCTTTCATTACCAAATTTTATTAATTTTTTATTTTTTGACGGCATGTGTTTTCAGTATTGGAATGCATGCTTACTAATTGAGTGTGTTTAAATTTTTGATTGGTAATATGGATTTTAAAAAATATAATCTGGTAATATAAACCACCAATAAGGCGAGTGGCACTATGGTGTCACCAATCTGTAGTATGGCAATATACCAATAAGAACTACATAGAGAATTTATTGCAGGTACCTTTCCATTAGGTTACATGGGGAAACTCTGGTTTTCGAAATATGACTCAGAAAAACCAAAACAATCCCACAGGAAAGCCATAACTATGCTTGCAAGCCTTATCTCACAGAAATAAAGGGAAAAAAGACAGAAGTTTACAAAACTAACACATCTAAGAAGCCTCCCCTAACAGAATGCTCAACCTACACAACAATGAGCTTCAACTCCGGTAGGCTGAGCTTCACTCATTTCAAAAGGACCCACCTGGATGCTAAAGCCATTAGAAACGAGGTGAAGAGGCATAAAAAGTGGCTAGTATACTATTAAACCAACAGTAACTCAAGAAATAAAAGAAAGACAGACATGAACACAGAGTCACACACGGGGGAAAGATGACACGTGAAGACACATCTACAAGCAGCAAAGGAATAGCAGGCTCACCGGCAGTCATGAGAAGGTAGGAGAGAAGCACACAACAGTTCTCTTCTCAGAACTCTTAGAAGGAATCAGCATGGCTGATACCCTGGTTTAGACTTCCCCAGAACTGTGAGACAAAACTTTCTGTTCTTTAAAGTCACCCACTTTATGATATTTTGTTACTGCCACTCTAGGAAAACTAAGGGAGAGACAGATGGAGAGGGTGAAGAGAGACAGAGAGACAGACAGACAGACCCCATCTCACTGGCATTTAGTACATAGGAAATTTAGAGCTTTGGATAGTAACTCCTAGGGAATTAACTGGAGAAGCCTATTTTAAAAGCCTTCAGTTAATGGTAATCTAATACATACATGTCTGAGTGCTTCATGTATGAGCCATCAATAAGGATTATGATCTCAGTTCTTTATAATAGTACAGTCCTTTCGAGTATTCAGAAGGAATTTCAATTGCCGATCATGTCACCTCTTGCCCTACGCTTGAAAGGGGCTGCGTGGGAATTTCACATTTATTGTCAGCGGTGTGGGCCTAGCGTCTCAGGGATTGTTAATGCATAGCTTGCATAGTTCACTTCTGCGTGCTCCTATGATTCTGATTTATTTTCCTTCTCTCTTCCGTCCTGTTTTCCTGTGATTTTATAAAACTTTAAACTTAACCTAAGTTCTTCTTTGGGAGGTAGAACAACAAGTAATAGAATCTGAAGGCCAGATGACTGAACAAAGGAACCATCTCGTGTCTGAAACTAGGATGGCATCAGAGGATCGTCAAGAATCCCTGCAGAAGGTCAACATGTCTGGAACGAGGTCATTGAACCCACCTCAAAAGGGAACTAACATTCCACAGATTCTTTGGACCCTGACCCTGTCTCCATAAAACCCTGTGATCAATCTCCAGAGGGGGAGGCAGATTTTGGAGGAGCTCATTCCCCTCTGTCTCCTGTACATCGATATACAATAAAACTCTCTCACTGCTCACCTCACCTCTGTCTCAGCATTGGTTTCTGCAGCAGGCAGCTCAGACCAGCATTTTGTGGTAACACTTATCAAATTTTGTATGATAGCAATCATATAAATCTGTTTATTTCATGTCTACATTGACAAATGATATGAGTTCAATGAGGAATTTAGACATCAAAATTATGCCGGAAAAAAAAATCCTAGGGAATTATCAAAATTAGTTAGGATAGAATCCAATAAATGTAAAAAAAAAAAAAAAAGTATAACATTTAGCAATAACTAACATCTAGTTAGTCCTTCTTACAATTACTCATCCACTCAGTACACTCAGTACTGTGTTACTCTCCACTCCAAAGTTCCTGCTGGGAGTTGGTGTTCATCACACTGTCTTTGGGTGATAGATTCTCACCCTTTTGATCCTTTTCCCAGGCCAATCAGTCAAACCCATTTCTCTTGCTCTCTTTGTTCATGAGCCCTCTGTTCATGAACCCCTCTGCTCTTTGTAAAAGTATGCTACAGTCATCAACATCCTTCATTCATGGATCAGTTAACAATTATACTCAGTAAAAGTAGCTTACTACACAGGGTCCTCCCTTTTCATAGTTTTGACCTAGTTAGAAAGTTAAGATTGATATGCTTCAAAACCGAACGAAGTCCAAAGGCAAATAAGTCATAAGAAGTGTGCCTTTATTCAAATCTTAGCCCTAAATGACCAAGCCAGTTCTCAACGCCTTCTTTATCCATTAATTTCTAAATATCATTTGGGATGGATATAGTAGGCAGATGGCTATTCTGAATACCTAAATAAAAGCCTGTAAATAAATAAATTCCAGCAAGTAGACTCTACCTAGACCCAGAGCCAAAATTATAAGGTGTTATGAAATGTTATGAAGGAGACTTTGTGGTGCAGTGGTTAAGGGCTCGGCTACTAACTGACAGGTCAGCAGTTTGAACCTACCAGCAGCTCTGTGGGAGAAAGACGTGGAAGTTTGTTTCTATAAAGATTACAACGTTGGAAACCCTATGGGGCAAATCTACTCTGTCCTATAGGGTCGCTATGAGTTGGAATCGACAGCAAAGGGTTTTTTTAATGAAATATTTTTGTGAGGATAGAAGATGATAGATTTGAATTTCTTTGAATAAGAGATAGAACGTATGGAATAATCTAATGGTTTAAGGAACCAAGAGATAGGTGCTTCCTAAGTGTTTTCTGACAACAAAGAGAGCATTAAGAGCTGTCTGAAGTATGTTCCCTGCACGTAACCTCCATAATTACCTTCTTGTTTTTAGCTAGTTAATTTTAGCTTGAAATTTGATATCTCCCAAAAGAGTTACTAAAAGTTATTTTCAAAGATAAGTAATGAGATTAAGGATATGGAAAACTCTAAAGGTTATTTCTCTAAGCTTTTATATGGGTTTAACTAGCTTAATGATTTCAAACCCCACTGCAAAGGATGGGTACCTTATTTCCTTTGATTCACAAGGGGGAATCTCATCTCTGATTTGGAAGAACAGCAATCACTCATTGGGGAAGGAAGCCAAGCAACTAAGGACAATCAAAAGACTGGCTTATTGCTGAATAAGCAACTCTAAAGGCACCTAGTGTGGATTTGAAAGAAAAATCAATAATTCCTCTCCTAAAGATGGAGCCCTGGTGGTGCGGTGGTTGAGAGCTCGGCTGCTAACCTAAATACGGCTTTATGATTAAGTATCTCTAATATTTCCAAACTCATGTACTGTCATATGGACATTTAAACACTCCAAAATAAACACATCTTCAGAGCAGAAATTTTATAATTAATTTAAATGGAAGGTGTACCTCTCAGTCATTGTTCTCGTTTGCACGCAACATAATCCACTCTAGTAGATTTTTACAGTTGGTAGTCTTTAAAAGATATTGGTGTGGACTTCTTGGCCCAGTCAGGTTGGAGTAAGAGACAGACAGCCAGCATTTACCCAACATTTATCCAACATAGTTGTTTCAAACTACGAAGCTGGACAAAATACTGGAAGCATGTCATCTAAATATCATCAGCTGAAAAGTCCCATATATCATCATCTGTCATGGATGTGTGTATCAGTTTGGCTGGGCCATGATTCCCGGTATTGTGTGATTTTCCTACGTGTTGTAAATCCTGCCTCTATGATGTTAATGAGGGAGCATGGATGGCAGTTTTATTAGTGAAGCAGGACTCAAACTACAAGATTGGATTGTGTCCTGAGGCAATCGCTTGAGATATAAAAAAGAGAAGTTAGCAGAGAGACAGGGGGACCTCATATCACCAAGAAAGCAGTGCCAGGAGAGCGTGTTCTTTGGACCTCGGGTCCCTGCCCAGAGAAGCTCCTAGTCCAGAGGAAGATTGATGAGAAGGCTGACAGAGAGAGAAATGCTTCCCCTGGGGCTGACACCCTAAATTTGGACTTTTAGCCTACTTTACTGTAAGGAAATAAACTTCTGTTTGTTAAAGCCATCCACTTGCGGTATTTCTGTTATAGCAGCACTAGATGACTAAGACATCGACTAAATCAGGTATGGGTGAAATTCCAATTATGATATATCCTGGGGGAAAATTCCCCTCCTTTTGTGGACCTGTGAACCTAGAAAACAAGTTATCTGCTTTGAAAATACAATGGTGGAACAGGGATAAAGTAGACATTCCCATTCCAAAAGGAAAACAATTGGAAGAAATAAAGGATCACCAGTCCCAAATAAGGAGCCCCGGTGGTACAATGGTTAAGCACTCAGTTGCTAACTGAAAGGTTGGTGGTTTCAACCCACCCAGTGGCTCTGCCAATATCTGCTCCTATAAAGATTACAGCCTATAAAACTCTATGGGGCAGTTCTGTCACATGAGGTCACTATGAGTTGGAATTGGCTTGACAGCCCCAAATAATATTAGTCCCCCCAAAAGTATGAAATCCAGCAGGGTAAATTCCTTTATGTTTCAAGGCCTTGGAAGAATACTCTGTGGCTCCTGGCTCCAGCGTTTACTGCCCAGACCCACCTTCCTTAACCCCACTTCCGAACAAAACATTCATCTACAAAAAGGGAGTCAACAAAACCTGTAGCTTGAGAGCACTGGTGGAATACCACTGTAACTGGGAGCAGGAGCCCAAATCCCCAGGAAAATTATACTCCAAACTCCACATCATCTGCCCTAAGTGACACCAGTCTTACTCTGCAGGTGGGAGGGCATCAGGACTGTAGCCTGAGGATGTTGTTGGAACTCCACTTCAGCTGAGGAGGAGAACAGGTCCACCTCTGTGCAAGGGGCAAGAAAACCAGGAACCGTGGTAGACACAGACAAAAAGAATACACAATGTCATAATGACAAGAAGGATAGCCGTAGTTTTCATGGGTCAGGAGTGAGGGAAGTGGTTGGCTGCAAGGGAATTTTTTTTCATTGATGGAAGTGTTCTATTTCATGATTGTGGCAATGGTAAATACTTTTTGAAACTCATTGAATTTAAATAAAAATCAGTGAAGCTTATTGTGTGTAAATTATACTTCAATAAAACTTAATTTTTAATAAAACACAACACGCATACACACACACACACACACACACGTCAACTCCATGATTCGAAAGCAATTTACCTAGATATCGTTTCTGAAGGTTTCTACCTGAACTTCAGAAAGAAGGATGCATTCAAACTTAAATTAAATAATATTTTTTTCTCAGTATGCTAAGATTAGTTATTGTGATTTGATCTACACACTGAGCCTATCTAGAATGTGCTGGCCAGTATGGTCCCTGTGAGTACTTGGGGTCTATTTAAATTTTAATTATTCAACAATTTTAAAAATTAAAAATCAATTTCCTCATTCACACCAGTCACATTTTAAGTGTTCAGTGGCCCCTGTAGAAAGTTCTATAGGATATTAATTTATAATTACAGGAAAAGTATTTTTTTCAGATCCAAATGGGAGAAAATATTGATACTCCTTTTTGTCCAGGCAGCTGATGAGTACAAGGAGCCCTGGTGGCACAATGGTTAAGTGCTCAGCTGCTAATCAAAACGTTGGCAGTTCGAACCCACTCAGCAGCTCTATAGGAGAAAGACCTGGTGATCTGATTACAGCCTGTGAAACCCTATAGGGCAGTTCAGCTCTATAGTACAGTCGAAGTAGACATATTTAGAAGTAGCCTATGCAGAGGTGGTAGAAAGTTAGAGTTTTCAACATCTGATAACTTTGGAGAGAGAGAAGCAGCAGTTTTGGAGGGTTCTTTAGAAGAACACAAAGTAGGTGATGATGGCATGTCGCCATTCCTGTCCCGCAGTCCGACTGTAAGTGAAGGTCTGTGAAGCTGTGAGCTGATGAAACATTGAAGGAGAAATGTGAAAGCAGACACCAGGGCAGGTTTGTGAATGCTCACACTATCCTCAAGGATCAAGTTTTACCGTCCACACTGCAGAGCCGTTCCATAGGCAAAGAATCAATGGTTCTCAACCTTTTTTTAATTTTTCTTTCGTTTTTTCTTTAATACATACACCTATAAGAAAAAAATGCAGAAATTATTGAACAGTATCTTTAATATCAGAACCAAGTAAAATTTTGCTGAAGATCATTCAAAAGCGGTTGCAGCAGTACTTGACAGGGAACTGCCAGAAATTCAAACCTGATACAGAAAAGGATGTGGAACCTGAGATATCATTGTTGATATCAAATGGATCTTGGCTGAAAGCAGAAAATACCAGAAAAACGTGTTTTGTTGACTATGAAAGGCATTCGACTGTGTGGATCATGACAAATTATGGATAAAAATGCAAGAATGGGTATTCCAGAACACTTAGTTTGCCCATGAGGAACCTGTGCATAGATGGAGAGGCAGTTATTCGAACAGAACAAGAGGATACTGTGTGGTTTAAGTTCAGGAAAGGTGTGTGTCAGGGCTGTATTCTTTCACCATACCTATTCAATCTGTATGCTAAGCAAGTAATCTGAGAAGCTGAACAATATAAAGAAGAACAAGGCATCAGGATTGGAGGAAGACTCATTAACAACCTGTGACAAGCAGATGACACAAACTTGCTTGCTGAAAGTGAAGAGGACTTGAAGCACTTACTGAAGAAGATCAAAGACTACAGCCTTCAGTATGGATTGCACCTCAACAAAAATCCTCACAACTGGACCAATAAACAATGTCATGATAAACCAAGAAAAGATTGAGATTGTCAAGGATTTCATTTTACTTGGATCCACAACCAGTGCCCATGGAAGAGAGTCAAAAAATCAAATGAAGTATTACATTGGGCAAATCTGCTGCAAATGGCCTCTTTAAAGTGTTAAAAAGCAAAGATGTCACTTTGAGGGCTAAAGTGTGCCTGACCCAAGCCATAGTATTTTCAATAGCCTCATTGTGCATGCAGGGGCTGAACAATAATTAAGGAAGATGGAAGAGGAATTGATGCATTTGAATTATGAAGACAATTGAATATACCATGGACTGCCAGTAGAACGAACATATCTGTCTTGGAAGAAGTACAACCAGAATGCTCCTTAGAAGTGAGGATGGTGAGACTTTGTCTCAAGTCTTTTGGACATGTGATAGGGAAGGACCAGTCCCTGGAGAAGGACGTCATACCTGGTGAAATAGAGTGTCAGTGAAAAAGCCGAAGACCCTCAGCAAGACAGACTGACACAGTGGCTGCAACAACGGGCTCAAGTATAACAACGATTGTGAGGACGGTGAAGAACCAGGCAGTGTTTTGTTCTGTAGTACATACGGTCGCTATGAGTTGGAACTGATTCGATGGCACCTCACAACAACACAAACGACAAGGGGTGTTGACATGCTCCCACCAGAAATAAAGTGTCTTTATTGATTTTCAGTTGTAGAGAGTTCATGGATATGAGTATTATTTACATGCAAAAATTATATTTCTTATGGACTTTCCATGGATTAAACATAACAGCTACCTGTAGTTAATTCATAGAAATTCCTGTCCTTTGAGATTCTAGGGGCTATTGCCATGTGTATCTCAAGTAAGCATAATATGCAGTGATGAATTGCATGTTAATGTCTTAGCCTTGTATAGGATCTGTTTTCCAAATTCCTCATAATATAAAGACTAGTTAGCTCTATTTTCCTTTTACATATGTTAGCGTTTTTATTAAAAACTATTAAGAAATATTGTAATGCAGTTGTTTTACTTTAAAGAAACTTGTAAGATTATAATTGTGGAGAAATTCAGTATAATACAATAGTTTGTTACTGGGAGCATTTTAAAGTAAATCTTTTATGGATTTTATTTCCTGTCCTTTCAAACTTGTGGAGCCATAGGAAATAAGTGGCCCTTCTCATTAGGCTTCCCATCATTTAAGAGATGAAACTGCCCATGGGAAGACTGGCATTTCTTAAGAGGTATTTATCAAGCCATTGGGTGTGTTTTCCATTTTTATAGTTGTCATGCTCCAAAGTGTCTGTAGAAGAGATAGTGAAATTGAAATTGGAACTGCCCTATCTCTCCATGGCAGCTGAGAGCTGCCAGGCTGGAGAAATTGTAATATGTATTTCTGACTCTCTTAAAGCAATGACTGAAGGTATCGCTAAGGGAATTTTTCTTAACTTCTGGGAAAAGACAGAATAGGTTAGAAGGGCCAAACTCCTTAACATACCATTGATGTCTATGCCATCTGACTTCAACATAACTTTCTGGATTCAACTATCATCATTTAACCTGCATTTCCTCAATGTTCCCTTGTATATCCTATGCTTTTTTACCTCTATGCCACTCCTCATGCTGTACTCTTGATCCTTTCCACCTCCAGCTCTCCTCTGACCATTGAAATTCTGCAAGGTAAATCTGCCGTAACTTTCTAATTAACATACTCAAAAAATTATCAGCAATTGTTATAAGCAAACCATTCTCTGGAGAACCTACATTTAGTCATATGTAATAGGGGTTATGAGTCACTGGTGGTTCAATGGTAGAATTCTCATCTTCCATGCAAGTGACTCCGGTTTGACTCAGGCAATACACCTCGTGTGCAGCCACCACCTGGCTATCAGTGGAGGCTTTCGTTTTGCTATGATGCTGAACAGGTGCCAGGGAGTTTCCTGACCAAAACAGACTAGGAAGAAATACCTGGTGATCTGCTTCTAAAAATTGACCCTGTGGTTTACAATGGTCTGATCTGCAACGAACCATGGGGATGGTGCAGGACCAGGCAGCATTTCGTTCTGTTGTGCATGAGATCGTCTTGAATCAGGGCTCTACTCGATGGCACCTAAAAGCAACAACAGCAATAAGGGTAATCAATCAATTAATGTTTCTCAAAAATGATTTATTAAACAAGTGTTCTGTGCGTATACCATACTACACTTTGGTTCCGCTAGTGTAACAGTAAGAGTACTAACAAAAATCAAACAATGTTTAAGACATGGTTTTATTTGACATTCACAAGTAAGAATACCCACTCCAGGATTGATACAATCGTTCAGTAACATCAAGGATTTGAGATGTTTTATCGTCCTTCATCACCATCCTTTCTGTGCGACTAGCATGTTATAGTAACAAAGCTATACTCCATCTCCAAACATGACTTCTACATTGCAGGCAAGAAAACCGGAAAAAGAAGGAGGTAACATCCATAATGGTGGAGTAAGGATCACTAAAATTAGGTTCCTCCATAAAAGCAATGAGAACACTAGAAGAGAAAGGTAAAATCAACTTTTTCAAAACTCTGGAAATCAAATAAATGCTTACAATGATCAAGGAATATTTAAGAAAAATGGGGAAATCTTGGTAAAAACAGTGAGTTTTTGGCATTTTGACTTTTCCATCATCCTCTCCCCACATCTACAGTAGCCTTAAAATTTCAAAATTCTCACACTGCAGGAGATATAAAAAACAGCAGCCTAGCAGCCACTGGAAGCTGCCTGAATGTGCTCACCTGCAGGGCCTGTCTTATTTAACCTCAAGGTTGTGTCATCTGCATATTTCAGGTTGTTAATGAGTCTTCCTTCAAACCTGAGGCCCCGTATAGTCCAGTTTCTTGGATTATTTGCTCAGCATATAGATTGAATAGGTACGGTGAAAGAATACAGCCTTGATGCACACCTTTCTTGACTTTAAACCACGCAATATTCCCTTGTTCTGTTTCAGTGACTGCCTGTTGATCTATGTAGAGGTTCCTCATGAGCACAATTAAGTGTTCTGGAATTCCCATTCTTCACAATGTTATCCATAATTTTGTTAGGTTCCACACAGTCGAATGCCTTTGCATAGTCAATGAAACACAGAATATCTTTCTGATATTCTCTGCTTTCAGCCATGAACCTTCTGACATCAGCAATGATATCCCTTGTTCCACATCCTCTTCTGAATTCAGCTTGAATTTCTGGGAATTCCCTGTCCAGGTACTGCTGCAACCAGTTTTGAGCTCTCTTTAGCAAAATTTTACTTGTGTGTGATATTGTATGATATTACTGATTTTGTTCGATAATTTTTGCATTCTATTGAATCACCTTTCTTTAGAATGGGTACAAATAATGGGTACTTATGAACATACGGAGCCCTGGTAGCATAGTGGTTAAGAGTTAGGCTGCTAACCAAAAGGTTGGCAGTTTGAATCCACCAGCAGCTCCTTGGAAACCCCATGGGGAAGTTCTACCCTGTCCTGTAGGGTTGTTAGGAGTCGGAATCGACTGGATGGCAATGAGTTTGTTGTTGTTTTTTTTTTTTTTTTTTGGAATGATCATACAGAAACAAAAATAATTATAAGGTGTCGTGGATTGAGTTGTGCCTCCCAAAAATATCTGTCAGCTTGACTGGATCATGATTCCGAGTGTTGTAGGATTGGGTAATCTGATGTGATCTCCTTATGTGTTGTAAACTTTATCACTATGATGAAGTTATGCTGATGAGGTTGACAAGATTAGATAGTGTCTTAATGCAATCTCTTTTGAGATATAAAAGAGAGAAGTGAGCAGAGACACATGGGAACCTCACACCACCAAGAAAGCAGTGCCGGGAGCACAGCGTGTCCTTTGGACCTGAGGTTCCTGCGCTGAGATGCTCCCAGACCAAGGGAGGACTGATGCATCACCAGGACATTTCTCCAGAGCCGACAGAGAGAGAAAGCCTTCTCCTGGAGCTGACACCCTGAATTTGGATTTATAGCCTACCGGACTGTGAGAGAATAAACTTGTCTTTGTTAAAGCCATCCACTTGTGGTATCTCTGTTAGAGCAGCACTAGATGACTGAGACATAAGGGAATGCTATAAATGATTGTATGTCAACAAATTTGATAATCTTGATGAAATGAGCCGATTACTAGAAAGACGCAAACTACAAAACTGACTCAAGGAGAAATAGAAAACCTGAATAGATCTATAAAAGTAATGGAATAAGTTAGTAATCAAAAAAGTACCCACAAAGAAAATCATGGTCCAGATGGCTTCACAGGTGAGTTCTACCTAAAAGGTTAAAGAATACCACAAGAGGTTTATATCCATGCAATGGGATATTATTTGGCAATAAAAAAAAGATGAAGCATTCATACATACTACAAGGTGGATGAACCTATAAAACATTATGCTAAGTGATAGGAGCCAGACACCAAAAGCCACATATTGTATAACTTCATTTTTTATGAAACATCAAGAATTGGCAAACACATAGAAACAGAAAATAGGTTAGTGGTTGCCAGGGGAGGCTACAGGGGAGGGAAGAGTAAAGAGTGGCTCCTAATGCAACAGGGTTTCTTTATGGAGTGATGAAAATATTTTCAAAATAGATAGTGGTGGCGATTGTGTAACTCTGAGAATATACTAAAAACCACTGAACTGTATACCTTAAAGTGGTGAATTTATGGCATGTGGATTATATCTCAGTAAAACTGTCATTTACAAAAAAATCTAAGAAAGAAGTGTGCAAATGATGAAAGGCAAATAGCTGAAGGAAGAAGCCCGCCAAGGGAGTACTTCAAAAACAATGAAATAAATCTTTTTCATAAGCCCCACCCAGCAAAATCACTTGCATTGTGTTGGCTAGAACCAGGTCCCTTGACTATCCATAACTGCATATGGCTGCCCTGGACAAGTTTAGGATTAGATTCTGGTGGTAACAAAAAGAAGAAATTGGTATTATATATTGTTGTTGATGTTTACAAAAATTATTTATTAATTAACTATGTTGTACTTTACCCTGTGCTATGAAAATAAAAAGATAGCGCTCCCTATTACAAGTCTTCATAGCACTGTGTACTTCTTTGTAATACTTGACACTATGGCGATTTGAAGTAGTTTGTATACTATTTAATTCGTGTCTGTATCCCCTCTTAGTACAGCCAAAATGCTCATTAGAAGCAAGGATGGTGAGACTTCTCATGTACTTTAGACATATTATCAGGAGGGACTAGTCCCTGGAGAAGGACATCATGCTTGGTAAAGTAGAGGGTTATCAAAAAAGAGGTAGACCCTAGATGAGATGGATTGACACAGTGGCTGCAACAATGGGCTCAAGCATAACAAGAAATGTGAGCACAGAGCAGGACAGGGCAGTGTTTCAGTCTCTTGTACATCAGGTTGCTATGAGTCGGAACCATCTCAATGGCACCTAACACTAACAACAACATCCCCTGTTAGAGTTTAAACTCCTCAAAGATAGTGTAATTGTTAATTTTATGTGTCAGCTTGGCTAGGATGTCTTGTCCAGTTCTCTGGTTAAACACTAGTCTCTATGTTGCTGTGAAGATATATACATGTGATTAACACGTACAATCAGTTGGCTTAAAGTAAAGGAAATTACCCTCCATAATGCTGGTGGACCTTGTCCAATTTGTTGAAGGACTTACAGGCAAAACTGAGGTTTCTGAGAAAAGAAGAATTCTGCCTCAATCCAGCCGAAGCACTGGCTTCAGTGGGAGGTGGGGAAGTGACCACACTACTGGAGTAAGCAGCTGAGGAAGGTCTAGGTAGCAGACATCATTCAAACTGGAGCCTTTGTGCTGCTTCCTGGCTATGGGTAGCCTTTGCAGTCTGTGGAAGGTTCCACTGCCAAAGCAGATGTAAGAAATCCCATGTTATTGTTGTTTGCTGTCAAGCTGGCTCTAACTCATGGTGACCCCAAGTACAACAGAATGAAGTGTTGCCCAGTCCTGCACCATCTTCACGATCCTTGGCATGTTTCAATCCATTGTTGTGGCTATTGCGTCAATCCTTCTCATCGAGGATTTCCCTCATTTTCACTGACCCTCTACCAAACATGAAGTTCTTTTCTAGCAATTGGCCTTTCCTGTGACAAGTCCAAAGTAAGCAAGACAAAGTCTCACCATCCTCTTCTAAAGAGCATTCTGGTTGTATTTCTTCTAAGACTAATTTGTTAATTTTTCTGGAAGCCCGCAGTATATTTAATATTCTTCACCAACACATTCCCTTAACAGTGTGTTTTTCTGACTTAGAAATTAGCAAAGATCCTCTTCTGTATGAAAACTACCTAGAAACTCCTTATAGGCATCTAGTTTTTATCAATAATTCAGAAGATTCACCATCAATAAGTGAAAAGTCACTGTAATCTCTGCCAAAGTTTAGCATTTCCTCTTTTACTTGTAAAAGTTACTGTATGATAATGGCATTTTGTACATTGAGCATACAGTGATCCACCTACCAAAGAAAAGTTTAAACATCTTTCTAAACACTCTTGCCCTTCCCTAAATATTTCAGAAGAAGGTTGTCTTGATCTGGGACCTTTTGTTTCTTCTTTAAAAAAAAAATGGATAAGAATATGTTTCTTTAAAAAAAAAAAAAAAAGAATACTATTGTAAATAAAGCAAAAACACCATGGAGTGGTATTACAGTGTTCTACTGATCAGAAAGTGCTCAGTGCATGCATTTAACAACATTACATCAGTGTTAGAGTAACAGCTACAATGAAAATATGATGTGCCAGGAAGAAATACTGAGCTCTCTCGTAAGCACCTTGTAAGAACAGCACAATGAGAAACTCTGAACCACTGGCCCTTAGTTCTTAGCATTCAAAATAGAACAGACACCAGAATCCAAAGGTCTCGAGAGAGTCAATGAATTTCTCAACACTTCTGAAAAATATCTACTGAAGTACCCTAAAGAAATCTATATGTGCTGAATAAACCCAGCAATGAACTTATTCAGTATGCATAGAAATCCAGTTATTTCTGAAAAACTACAGATTCTCATCTTGAGATTAAAAAAACAAATTACTGTGGAGTTTACTCCTACTCATGGAGACCCCACGTGTTTCAGAATACAACTGTGCTCCATACGGTTTTTAATGGAAGATTTTTCAGAAATAGATCACCAGGCCATTCTTCCAAAGCACATGTGGGCAGACTTGAACCTCCAACCTTTCGGTTAGCACTCAAGTACTTAACCATTTGCACCACTCAGGGACTGGAGATACACTGATGTTAAATCAATGGTGAAAATATATTCAGCGAGACTACACTAGACTGTGTTTTCTTGAGATCTTAACCTATACTGTATCAGTAGCTGTCTCGTCTACCTAGGACAGCACTCAGTTTATTTTGGTGCTTAATTTATTAAATTACTAAAGAGACTTGAAGTTCATTTGGAAGTTTGAAATGTAAGCTACTGGGTTACAAACTGAAACAATTTTCTAAAATAAGTACTTTATCTTGATAAAAATAAAAATATCTGTATGACTGTATTCCATTGGTCCCTGACTAATGTCTAATCCAACCTCTTACCAGATGGAAGAATATCCACAGTGGCCAGGCTGGCCACTTCCCAAGTGGAAGCTCCAGAAATAAAGTAATTTAGTTTCCAGGATTTTCAGTATTCCTGCTGTCTAGGCAGAAAAACCTCTTTCGAGTCAAAAAGCAGCATCTCGAGACTTCTGGCAAAATGGCGCTCTAGGCAGAAGCACCACGCCGTCCCTCCACAGCAAAGATCAAAAAAACTAAGCCAAACAGAGAAAACAACAACCCTGAAACCCTAAAACACCAAATGAAGAGATAAAGAACTCAGCCAAGCACCAAATGGAGTGAGAAAACTGACAGAGAACAGAGAGCAAGGAGAGATTCATGCAGAGGTCCCCTATCAACTAATGCAGCGTGGATCCACCATCTTGGACTCCTATTGGAGACCAGCAAATGGGGGTATGAGAAAGCAGCTTCAAGGAGCTTCCAGCGGGAGACAAAACAACCGGTAATTTGCGATATACGCTTTCCCACTCCCCAGCCTTCTTCACCCCCACTCAGCCTCCTCTGCTTTCCGTGGCCACAATCTCTTGACTGAGAAGCACCAGCTGCTTGGATTCCATCCACCAGAACGGGCCGGCTTTCTGAGTGCCATTTGTTGGCTGCTGGTGTTGCTTTTTTTCCGCTTCTTTTGATTGCTTCCTTACCTCTCACCACCTCCCCCTACTTTCGCTCAAATACCTGGCTCCGTGGGCCATCTTTGCTTCTTCCAGAGGGGCTGCGGAGCTCCATTCGAGTGTGGAGCTGCTTCCCAGTCTGGGCTGCCACACTGGTGGGATCCAGGGTTTTTTGATCATTAGTTTGTTTTGAAGTGTTTGTTCGTTTTCTTTTCCTTTTCTTGAATAGTGAGCCCGTTCTGGCCAGGTGGTGCTGCGTGGCTTGGAACCTACACCCTTGGCTTGCACAGAAGTGCAGAGAGATCCCTGAGGGCATTTCTTTTCTCGTTGGGTTTTTTTTTTTTTTT
>NW_004443938.1:5546700-5585633 GCF_000243295.1 Trichechus manatus latirostris | reverse complement strand
CTTTTAGCTCAGTGGTGAAGTCATTTCTGAGGTTCACTGTTCAGCCAGGGAGTGGACAGCCCCATAAAACCAAATGGGACTAATGAGGCACAGCAGTCCCGGGACAAGGGCCAGAAGGCAGAAGGGGACAGGAAAGCTGGTGATAGGGAACCCAAGGCTGAGTAAGGATATTGTTGATGTGTTGTGAGGTTGTTAACCATTGTCATAGAGCAACGTGCATACTAACTGTTAAATGAGAAACTATTTCGTTCTGTAAGCCTTCATCTAAAGTAAGAATAGCAGCACAATTGGAAGAGCATAGTCGATGTCACTGAACTGTACATGTAGAAATTTTTGAAATGGTGTATCTTTAGCTATGTATATTTTCACCAAAAAAAAAAAAAAAGGTCGAGAAGGGAGAGGGTTGACCTGTTGTGGGGTTGTTAACCAATGTCATAAAATAATATGTGTACTACTGTTTCATATGAAACTATTTGTTTCGTAAGCCTTCACCTGAAGTACAATTTAAAAAAAAAGCAGCATTTTAAATCAGGTCCAATATTCCAAAAGAGAAGTATGATACATTTTTATGAACCACAGGGGGAAAAAAATAACTTTTTTTTTTTTTGCTTCATACTTCTCCTTTTGTTGAATCTGATACAGTTAAATAAAATGATGAAGCTTCATTTAAAAAATCATTTTCTCTTTCTTAACAATCTAAATTTGCATCTTGCCCAGTGGACTTGTGAAGTCAATGCAAGAAAATACAAGTGTAAGTACAGTGAGAAATTGTGCTTCAGCTTCTGACAATCAAGAAGTCGAAATGCACAGGAATCTCCATCAGCTAATTCTACTGAGATTGGACACCACTGGGCTGCAATGATATTCTGTGCTTTGGAATCTGTGTACTCTTTAATGCAATCTCTCCTGCTAAAAATAACAGTAGAGATGTCAGGTGACATCTCAGAAAACTCATGGAGTGACAATTGAAATAATGGATATTTGTCCAGCACATCTCCCTTACAAGGCACTGGACTAAATATGAGGTGGGAAGGACAGATGCTACCGCTTGCCTTCAAGGATAAATAATCTGTAGAGGAGAGAGGATGTGAACATTTGAAAACTTAATTCATGATATAGGACATGGACAAAACATACGAGGAACAATGCAGAAAAGGAAATAATAGATTTTATTTTGTTTACTACAAAGCTTCAAACCAGTACAAACAGGTTCAGTCATGGCCTCTGAAGCAAAAATAGAAGAGTCCTGAACTTTTGGCAGCACTGTGGAGAGTGACACATATTCAAAGTGTGCAGTAGGTCGTCATCTTTGACCCGAGCACCTCTGTTTGCGTCTGCTCAAAATCCCACGGGCAAGAGATTTGGTTGCTATGCAACACATACGTTGCCCTTGTTTTGTAAGAGGGATATTAAGTTTCTAGCATGGCTTTGATCTGTAATTTGTCCCATTCAGGTTACCATTCTGGATCACTCAAATTCTAAAAATTCGGTTCTGTTCTGTTTTTGCTTCGGTAGCCATGACTGAACTGGAAGAACT
This sequence comes from Trichechus manatus latirostris, assembly GCF_000243295.1. Classification (NCBI taxonomy): domain Eukaryota; kingdom Metazoa; phylum Chordata; class Mammalia; order Sirenia; family Trichechidae; genus Trichechus; species Trichechus manatus. Next base: position 5,584,096 of record NW_004443938.1, on the reverse strand, counting down.
GGTTTGAAGCCCTGGTTTACAAATATTTTATTTAGTATTTTTTCATCAACATTCATAAGTCATATTGATCTATATTTTCCTTTTAGAGTATCTATAGGTGTCATGAAAACCCTGGTGGCATAGTGGTTAAGTGCTACGGCTGCTAACTAAAAGGTCAACAATTCAAATCCACCAGACGCTCCTTGGAAACTCTATCAGGCAGTTCTACTCTGTCCTATAGGGTCACTATGAGAGTCATTTTTTTTTCCACAGGTGTCAATGTTAATCTTGTTTCATAGAATGAGTTTAGAAGTTTTCCCTCATTTTCTAAGCTCTGAAATAATTTTTGTAGCATTGGGGTTATATGGTCTTCTAAGGTTTTGGTAGAATTTCCTTGTGATAGCATCTGTGCCTGATGCTTTTGTGTGGGGTAATGTCTTAACTTCTTCTTTTTCTTCTTTGCAAATTGACGTAAACTTTTTATTTCTACTGAGATCAACAAGGATAAATTTTTTGTTTAGTAGTTCCATTTTTTTGTTTTAAATGTATTTTGCTAATGTTGTTGAGAATATGCACAACAAAACACATATCAATTCAACCATTTCTACATAAACAATTCAGTGACATTGATCACACTCTTGAGTTGTGCAAGCATTCTCACCCTCCTTTTCTGAGCTGTTCCGCCACCATTAACATAACCTCATTGCCCCCTAAGGTTCTTATGTGTCATTGCTGTTGTCACTTGATCCTACGTAGATAGTTCTTAAAACAGCACAATGCTCAAGGTAGACAATTTTTACTAGTTTAGCTAAACTATTGTTCAGTTTTAAGAAGACATCAGGGGATATATTTTTGGTTTAAGCTTTAAAGATTATTTCAGGGCAACGGTTTCATAGTTTCATCCAGCCCCCGTGGCTATAGAGTCTGGAGTCCACAAGAATTTGAAATTCTGATTCTTTGATCAAAATGTCTGGTAATGGTAGCCGGGTACCATCCAATTTTTCTGGTCTCATGGCAAAGGAGTCAGTTGTTCATGGAGACAATCAGCCACACATTCCATATCCTCCTCCTATTCCTGACTCTCCTTCCTCTGTTGCTCCAGGTGAATAGAGATCAATTGTTGTGCCTTGGATGGCCGCTTGCAAGCTGTTAAGACCCCAGGCACTACACAATGAACTAGGAGGTAGAACAGAAGCACTAAACAAGTTATTAGGCCAGTTAACTGGGATGTCCCTTGAAACAAAGACCCTAAACCTCCAAACCAAGGAACCAAATCCCATGGAGTTTTTGGTTATACATAAGCAGTATCAGCAGCCACACTATTTTTTTTTTTTTTTGTCATTGTAAGTATGTCTATCACACAAGTTTTGCCAATTCAACATTTTACAGCAAAACAATGACGTCTTTTAATATGTATATTTAAGTGTTCTCTTATATTTCCAGAAAGTTTACTTGGATGGCTGTTTTAAATATTGATTTTTATCCTATGTTTTGTTTTATTTCTTCAAAAACTCCAATTATACCTATTTTGAACCATTTTCATGGTCTTCCCTTTCAACCACTTTCCCTTTAACCATTTTTACTTCTTATTTTTTTCATTTTCATTCTTCTAGTTATTTTTCTATCTTCACTATGTTCAATGTTCTTTATTATATTTAATTTTAACAGTTTAATCAATTCACCCTGGAGCACATAATTTTTTCTTCATTTTGAAATGGTTTTTGATACAGATAGCTACATAGACAGACAGATAGATAGATAGACAGATAGATAGATATACACTTATACCTATACTTATATATGTGTGTTGTTGTTGTGTGCCATTGAGGCTATTCCTGCTCTTAGCAACCCTATATAACAGAATAAAATTGCCCTATAGAGTTTCCTAAGCTTCAGTCTTTACAGGAGCAGATTACCAGGTATTTTCTCCTGCAAAACTGCTGGTGGTGGGTTTGAACCACTGACCTTTCAGTCAGCCACCAAATGCTTTGACCATTGTGCCACCAAGGCTCCATGTATATATATACACATATACGCCTATATATACACATATTAAAAAACCCATTGCTGTCGAGTCAATTCCGACTCATAACGACCCTATAGGACAGAGTAGAACTGCCCCATAAAGTTTCCAAAGAGCAGTAGATTCAAACTGCCGACCTTTTGGTTAGCACAGTCATAGCTCTTAACCACAGTGCCACCAGAGTTTTATATATATATATATATATAAAATCTTAAAGGTTTTTCAGGGTGTTTAATGCTTAGAGTGTTTTCTAACACTTTTCTTCTGCTTCATGGTTGTTTTGAGGGGAGAATTTTCATCAGTAGAAAATGATTTACGTTTCTTTTTTTTTTTTCCTTAGAGTATCTTTATATGAAGTTGATTTGATTTTTCTTCCTCATTCTTTAGCATTTGTGGACAATGTTTCTAGGTCAAAAGCCTTCTTCTTCGTTAGTTTAGCGAAGCACAGCTATTAAATGAATGACATTGGTATTGATGAAAGGAAAGGGTTGGTGTGTCTTGTCTCTTTGTTTCTGCAAATTCCTAATTTTCCCCCTAATCCTTCTTTCCCTATGCTAACCTATCTCTGAGAGGTACCACCCCTAGTATACAAGATTCTTCCTCAGAAGCAGTGTTTCACTAAAGCTACAAAATCCAGTGCTGCTGACTTTCAAATCCCTCCTCTTGTAGCCAGTCTCACACCACGTTCAGCAGCAGTTTAACAGTTGGTGTAGGACTTATTGCTTTCTGAGAGTGATTTTGTCTACATTTTGTTTTAATTTTCCTCCTCTTTTCTCTTTTCCTTGCAGTCTTTGAAGCCTCCCTTCCCTTTCTCCACACCCGGTAGCTTGCAATAATGATGGGAGATCTTTTCTTGTGTGTGTGAAAATATACACAACAAAGCATACACCCACTGAACGATTTTTATGTACAGTACATTGACAACGGTTACATACTTCGCATTATGTCACCATTCTCATCATCTCTAGCCATATTTTTTCACCACTGTTAACTTAGACTCTCTGTCCCTTAAAGTTCTCTCCCGTGGTTTAGAGTCACTCTTGTCCGTTTAGTCTCATATAGATTATTCTTTGAAAAAGCGTAATGCTCAAGGTGAACATTATTTCTCCCTTTCAAGACCTGATCATCTTCTCCTTTGAATTTTTTGTTGATACTATGTGGTTTAACTAATGAAGGCATGCTGAGTAAAGGACCAATTCATAATTTCCGTTATGAGTTATGGATTTTGATGCTCATTATCTGGGATCCCATGTGTCCCAGCTCACCCTAGACATCGTAAATCCTGTCGATATGAGTCAATGATAAAATCTTCTATTTATTTCTCTTTTTTAATTCTTGAAAATTGGCTAAACAGGAGTTAAAACATGAAGGCACCTGACAATGACTGCACATACATTTTATTCTGGTCTCCTTTTAATTTTTTTTTTCATGAAGCTTTTCAAAACATGGTATAATGCATTGCTCCTTACTCCAAAAGCAGTACTTACAGCCCAAATAAATAAAGCCAAAGGATTTTTTCTCTCAGGAAAATTACCACTACTATGTGTTCTTCATTATAACAAAAGCAGTACTAACAGCTAAGAAGCAGAAACAGGTGCCCAGGAATACTGCAGAACTGCTTACAGTGGTGCATCCCACCTGCTACATGTAAAAGAAATGATTGGGCCCTGAGACTGAATGCAGGGTAAGAATAACTTGTAGGAGTTCCAGTCTCTTGAGAAGTACCACAGCAATGCATTATCCCTTATTACAAAGGCATTATTTACTGTTCAGAAGCAAGAAAAGTGGTGAGACAGTAACACATGGAAACAATGAATGGCATCAAGGAGAAAATGGCCACTATAACTGAATGAAGACTGGCAGTAGCGTATTCTCAAGATAAGTACATTCTCAGGAGAACATAGTAACTGGGAAACATAGTGAGGAGGCTTATCTCACAGAAATAAAGGCAAACTTGTCAAAAATTTAACAAATTCACACAGCCAGGAGACATACCTAAGACAATGATAAATCTACAAAAAAATGAGGATCCAACTTAGGGTTCTTGCGTTTCACACATTTCAAAAGGCTCCCACCTTGAGGCTAAACGTGTTAAAATTGGGCTACCTCCTTTCCCAAGAACTCCAGAGGCATAAAAATTGTGTGGGGTACCATATGTCCCATGGGTCTTGAAAGGGTAATGAGCTAAACTGTTTAGTTTAAAGATGACTTCATGGTATAGTTTCAGTTGAAGGCTTATAAGTTATTTCCAGACAATACATTTGGGGTTCCTCTGGTTTCAGTGTATCCAGTGAGTCTAGTTTCCAATAAGAATTTGAAGTTTTGTGCCACATTTTTTCCTCCTTTTAGTCAGGTCAAACTACTTGGGTCCCTAAACAAAATGTTCAGTAATAGTAGCCAGCCACCATCCATTTCTTCTTGTCTCATGACAAAAGAAGCAGTTCATGGAGGCAATTTCCTTCTCTGTTTCCTAGGTCTCCTTTTTCCTCTGTTGCTTCAGGCAAATAGAGACCAACTGTTGTTTCTTGAGATGGGAACTCTTGGAATTTGGTGTTTATTTCTCTAATTTTATGTACATGAAATATAGCTATTTTATTCCTGCTAGAATTTATGATAATGGGAGTAAGGCTCCTTCGTAACTCTATGTTCTTTTGGGAGGATATGTGGAGATATCTGATTCAAGTCATTACCATAATCCCCAGACCCAAAGCTCACCCATTCCATTGCCTTCTGACATTAATTTCTGCTGAACTGTATGTGTTTCTACTACCATTCCTTTGTAGATATTCTGTTTTTTCTCTTTGGTAAATGTTTAGATGTTTATTTTCATAGTTGATGGTCCATTGTTATCTGATGATGTGCCTAGGTGTAAATTTATTTTTATTTATTATGATTGAGACCTGTTCTGCTGTTGCATACTGAAAGTTCATGTCTTCTTCAGTTCCAGAAAATGTTCACTCATTATATCTTTGAATATTGCTTTTTTCTATTTCTTCGTTTATCTCTTTCTGGAACTCTTATTTGGTATATGTTGGAAGTTCAATCCAACATCTGCATGCACTTTCCTTCCTTGCTAATAACTAAAGCTGAATTCTTGTTTTTGTACAAGGTTCCATAGCCATGTTAGTAAATTATAGCCAGTGAACAGGGAACTTGGAAAACCATTACATTTCTGTTATCAGTCACATTAATTTATTCTGAGCAATTAATGATGGAGGCAGATTAAAGAGTTACTTATTTAAAAAAAAACTGCACCCACTCCTCTCTTATCAACATTATCAGGTTCCAAAGACCAGGTTGTTACGCAAAAATCAGTGTTATGCAAAAATGGAGGATAGCCACATCAGATCACAAAATGGAGGATGACAGCATGATTACATAACTTCCAAGTTACATCATTACATAACTGCCAACTTACATCATCACTGACTGCCAAATTACATCATTACATAACTGCCAAACCACCAAGACTCAAGGACCAGCCAAGGTGACACGTAACCTGAACCATCACAGCCAGCATCACCCTTGCCTCACGTCTCAGTGTTTGTTACTGCCAGACATGTAATGTTAATATGCAAGACAGTCAGATAGTAGGTTTTTTTTACTATTGTCATAAACATAAAATGTTGGATAAAGAGATAGTAAGTGAGAAGCAGGTGCACTCTATAATAAGATAAATTCAAGTATTGATAGCAGATGCTCCATCAGCATCTCTTCAAATCAGACCACATGTTACCTTCTATGATGATCTGTAAAACAACTCATCAGAACAACAACAATTAATGTTGATCATAATCCAGAGGACAAGCTCATGCAAAATCAGAGATTTAGGGAGACAGCACTTGATCTGGAGAGAGCAGATCTTATGTTATATCCCAACCCTGCCACTTGCTGCTTGTGTGACCTTAAAAAGTTCAGTTAAATCCTCTTCCTTAGCTTCTACAGGTGTTACATAGATAGATTTATTTTAATAGAATAAATAATGTAAGTGCCTAGCACATTTCCTGAAACAATATTGGTTGAATCTGAACTGTTGTATCTGGCAACATTAAAAAGTGGTTCTGTGTGATTCTTCTCCTCCTCTAGTTCATCAGTTTTTTTTTGTTTTTAACCTTCTGCACTCTAGTAATGATGCCAGGCTACGCAAACATAAGGTAATGCTACAATGCTGAGAGTTTTGACGTCATTGAATCCAACACACTCATTTCAACAACAATTAAAAAAAAAAAAAAAGCAGTCTACAACAAGTCTAGATCCCCTGACTTCCTTCCTTAGTGGGTTTTCCATTTTCTCATATTGCCTTAAGGAGCCCTATTGGTGTAGTGGCACAGGTGCTCAGAGCGAACAGAAAGGTCAGTGGTTCAAACCCATCCAGAGGTGCCTTGGAAGAAAGATCTGGTGATCTACTTCTGTAAAATCAGCCACTGAAAACCCTATGGAGCATAGCTCTACTCTGACATGCAAGGGGTCGCCATGAGTCAGAGTTAACTCCATGGCAACTAGTACTGGTAAGCTAAACACCAAAAACCAAACCTGTTCCAACTCATGGTGACTCCATGTGCACTGGTACTGGTACTATAATTAAACAGGAGGTACTAATGGTTGAAGGAGCCCTGGTGGCACAGTGGTTAAGCTCTTGGCTGCTAACGAAAAAGTTAGCAGTAAACCTACCAGTTGATCTGTGGGAGAAAGATGTGGCAGACTGCTTCCATAAAGATTACAGCCTTGGAAACCCTATGGGGCAGATCTACTCTGTCCTATAGGGTCACTATGAGTCAGAATCGAATTGAGGGCAATAGATTTGTTTTTTTTTATTTATACTGCTTTCGATCATGCTGACTCAGAACATGCATGCAGCTAAAACCCTGGTATTTTGAAGTAGTTTCCCATGTCTGTTATATTTTAAATATCAGATATGTTTCACGTTTCATTTTTCCTAATTTTCTTTATGAAATTCATATAAGAAATATCTACAAATGCTAAAAACTGCCAAAAGAATGAGCAAATCTGTCCTGGAAGAAGTATAACCAGAATGCTCCTTAGAAGAAAGAATGGCAAGACTACGTCTCACATACTTCGGAAATGTTATCTGGAGGGATCAGTCCCTGGAGAAGGACATCATACTTTGTAAAGCAGAGGGTAAGCAAAAAAAAAAGGAAGACCTTCAAAGAGATGGATTGACACAGAGGAGGCAACAATGGACTCAAGCATAACAATGATTGTGAGGATGGCGAAGGACTGGGCAGTGTTTGGTTCTATTGTACATACAGTCCCTATTAGTCGGAACCGACTCAATGGCACCTAACAACTACAACTTAAATGCTAAATCAGTTCCAAATATATACACGCAAATTAAGGAGCATTCATCCACCTTAGCAACTAGTGCCTATATAACTTACTTTAAGGACGGAGGGATGCCAACAGATCTCCATTAACATTTAAGATAGAATATCTTCATTTTTTAATTTTTCTTATATAAGAAAACTCAGTGTAGCTGTCAAACTCCTAATTTACTCTGAAACATCAGCCTCATTCTGCTAATCACCCAGACGCTGCTAGAGTCTTCAAGACAGGCTGTAATATAGACAAAGAGATGAAGTGTATATGAAATGAGAGTAGCTTCAATCTTGTGTGCCAGAACATTTTTTATAAGTTTTTATTATAATCCCTCTTCTTATTTTAGAATCTTTTGTGCAGTTCTCCTCTCATTCTACGATGGACACTTCATAAAATGGAAAATTAGTAGGCAACAGATAAGGACTTGGTAATTATGTGACTGCTAGGTGGTAAGATTAGGCATCTATAATTTAAAGCAATCGCTGAGTAAGCCTGCTAATTTGTAAAGAGTAGGTTAAAAAAAAAAAAAAAACACCACTCTCCTGTCAGTTTGTCATACTGTGGTGGCTTGCAAGTTGCTGTGATGCTGGATGTTATACCACTGGTATTTCAAATACCAGCAGGGTCACCCATGTTGGACAGGTGTCAGCAAAGTTTCCAGACTAAGACAGATTGAGGAAAAGGACCTGGCAATTTACTTCTGAAAATAATGGCCAGTGGAAACCCTACAAGTAGCATTGGAACATTGTCTGATATAGTGCCAGAAGTTGAGCCCTTCAGATTGGAAGGCACTCAAAATATAACTGGGGAAGAGCTGTCTTCTCAAATTAGAGTTGACCTTAATACCATGGATGGAGTAAAGCTTTTGGGACCTTCATGTACTGATGTGGCATGACTCAAAATAAGAAGAAACAGCTGTGAACATCTATTAATAATCAGAATGTGGAATACATGAAGTATGAATCTAGGAAAATTGGAAGTTGTCAAAGATGAAAAGAAACACTTGAGGATCAGTATCCTAGGCAATAGTGAGCTGAAATGGACTGGCACTGGCCATTTTGAATAAGACAATCATATGGTCTACTATGCTAGGAGTGAGAAATTGAAAGGAACGATGTCACATTCATTGAAATGAAAACTTAAAGATCTATCCTGAAATACAACGCTGTCAGTGATAGGAAGACCAGTTAATACAACTATTATTCAAACTTATACAACAATCAGAAATGCCAAAGATGAAGAAATTGAAGATCTTTACCAACTTCTGTAGCATGATATTGATCAAACACGCAATCAAGATGCACTGATAATTAGTGGTGACTGGAATGAGAAAGTTGCAAACAAAGGAGAATCAGTAGATGGAAAATAGGGCCTTGGTAATAGAAATGATACAGGATATCACATGATACAATTTTGCAAAACCAACAACGTCTTCATTGCAAATATCATTTTTCAACATGACGGCTACTGTACATGTGGACCTCACAGGATTGAATACACAGGAATCAAATCAACTACATTTGTGGAAAGAGACAGCGGAGAAGCTCAACATCATCAGTCAGAACAAGGCCAGGGGCCGACTGCAGAACAGACCATCAATTGCTCGTGCAAATTCAAGCTGAAGCTAAAGAATATTAAAGCAAGTCCACAAGGGCCAAGTACGACTTTGAGTATATCCCACCTGAATTTAGAGACCATCTCAAGAATAAATTTGATGCATTGAACACTAATGACCTAAGAACAGATGCCTTGTGGGATGACATCATACATGAAGAAAGCAAAAGATCATTAAAAAGACAGAAAAGAAAACAAGACCAAAAAAGGACGTCAGAAGAGACTCTGAAACTTGCTCTTGAACTTTAAATAGGTAAAGAAAAAGGAAGAAAAGATGCCATAAAGTGCTGAACAAGATAATGTGCAAAGACTTGCGGTTAGAAAAGCCAAAGGAAAGAACACGCTAGGCATTTCTCAAACCTAAAAAACTGAAGAAAAAATTCAAGCCTTGGGTTGCAATGTTGAAGGATTTTACAGGCAAAAAATTGAGTGAACAGGCAGCATCAAAAGAAGATGGACAAAATACACAGATTCACTTACCAAAAAGAATTGTTCGATGTTCAATCAATTCAGGAGGTAGCATATGATCAAGAACCAATAGTACTGAAGAAAGAAAGTCCAAGCTGCATTGGTGAAAAACAAAGTTCCAGGAACTGATGGAATACCAATTGAGATGCTTCAAGAAACTGATGCCATGCTCAAAGCACTCACTCGTCTATGCCAAGAAATTTGGAAGACAGCTACCTGTCCAACGAACAGGAAGAGATCCATATACGTGCCTATTCCAAAGAAAAGTGATCCAGTGGAGTGCAGATTTTGTTGAACAATATCATTAATACCACATGTAAGTAAAATTTTACTGAAGATAATTCAAAATGGTTCCAGCAGCACATTGACAGAGAGCTGCCAGAAATTTAAGCCAGATTCAGAAGAAGGACAGGGAATGAGAGATATCATTGCTGATGTCAGATGGATGTTGGCTGAAAGCAGAAAATATCAGAAAAATGTTTACCTGTTGTCATGGATTGAATTGTGTCCCCGCAAAATATCTATCAACTTGGCAAGCTCATGATTCCCACTATTGTGTGATTGTCCACCATTTTGTCATCTGATATGATTTTCCTATGTGTCTCTAAGATGTTAATGAGAGGGGATTAGGGGCAATTCTGTAGACTCAATCTACAAGATTAATCTAAAATTTAAGCCAATCTCTTTTGAGATATAAAAGAGCAAATTGAACAGAGAGACTGGGGGCCTCGTATCACCAAGAAAGCAGTGCCCAGAGCACAGCACGTCCTTTGGACCCAGGGCTCCTGCGAGGGAAAGCTCCTAGTCCAAGGGAAGATTGAGGACAAAGACCTTCCTCTAGGGCCAACAGAGAGAGAAAGCCTTCCCTTGGAGCTGGTGTCCTGAATTTGGACTTGTAGCCTACTAGACTGTGAAAGAATAAACTTCTGTTTTTTAAAGTCATCCACTAGTGGTATTTCTGTTATAGTGGCACTAGATAACTAAGACACCTGTGTTTTATTGACTATGCAAAGGGATTCAACTGTGTGGATCATAATAAATTATGGATAACTTTGCTAAGAATGGGAATTCCAGAACACTTAATTGTGCTCATTAAGTGACCAAGGGGCAGTCATTCGGAGAGGACAAGGGGATACTGCACGGTTTAAAATCAGAAAAGGTGTGCGTCAGGGTTGTATCCTTTCACCATACTTATTCAATCTGTATGTTGAGCAAATAATCTGACATGCTGGACTATATGAAGAAGAATAGGACATCAAGACTGCAAGAAGACTTATTAACAACCTGTGATATACAGATGACACAACCTTGCTTGCTGAAAGTAAAGAGAACTTGAAGCCCTTATGGATGAAGATCAAAGACTACAGCCCTCAGTATGGACTACACCCTAACATAAAGGAATCAAAAATCCTCACAACTGAACCAATAAGCTACGTCATGATAAACAGAAAAAAGATAGAAGTTATAAAGCACTTCATTTTACTTGGATCCGCAATCGATGTCTATGGAAACAGCAGTCAAAAACTCAAATGACATATTACATTGGGCAATATGCTGCAAAAACCTTTTCATATTGTTAAAAAGCGAAGAAGTACCTTGAGGACTAAGGTGTGCCTGATCCAAGCCATGGTATTTTCAATTGCCTCATACGCATGCAAAAGCTGCACAATGAATAAAGAAGACCAAAGAAGAATTAATGCTTTTGAATTATGATGTTGGCAAAGAATATTGAATATACCATGGATTGTCAGAAGAACAAACAAATCTATCTTGGAAGAAATACAGCCAGAATGCTTCTTAGAAGTGAGGAAGGTCAAGACTTCCTTTCAAGTACTTTGGACATATTATCAGGAGGGACCAGTCCCTGCAGAAGGACATCATGCTAGGTAAAGTAGAGGGTCATCAAAAAAGAGGAAGACCCCCAATGAGATGAATTCATGAAGTGTCTGCAACAGTGGGCTCGAACACAGCAAAGATTGTGAGGATGGCGCAGGACTGGGCAATGTTTTGTTCCTTTGCACATTGTAACTACGAGTTGAAACTGACTCAGGCACCTAGCAACAAGAAAAAATATATTTCATTTGTGCTGACAAAATCTTTTTACAGTCCTCACTTGCCGTTGTCTACAGACACTTTTTCTGTTGCAAATGTGTCTTGACTATTCAAATATGCAAGTGTATTTGGCTAAGGATCAGTCATTAGTATAAAACCAGAATACACCAAGACAGAGCAAAATAGTGTAATATTGTAATACAAGTATAGTACCATAAACGAAGTTGTGGAATCTTAGATTTTTCTGACCAGGAATGGTCTAATTCCACCCTCCTATGCACTGCACTTAATACATTTGTAGTAGGGTTTTATTTCTGATCTCTGCTATGAATTGTTCCTTTCATTCTCAATTCTGGAGGATAAAGATCATTTTAACAAAAGCTCTGGGAATCTGATTGAAAGTAACCCCGCCTTCCAGAGGTCAGTCCAGCAGATTACAACATGGAAAGCCAATATACTAGTTTACTATCATGAGAAAATAGACAACCTTCCAATGAGCAGCAATCTAGGTTCAGCCTTCAAGGAACCTCCTTCCCCAGAAATAGGCCTAGTAGAAAGAATTGAGCGCTTTGCTCAATGATTAAGTGATTATCAACAAACACTGTTTTTTGAAGAGGATAAATAAATTTAGATTTATATATTTAATTGGTACTTTTAAACATGCCCAATAAAACATTGCTATAGAAAAGGAAGAAACTCTGTAAGAAATATTGGTATTCATAATTAGACATTAACCTGGCTACATACAAGGAATATTTTTTAAAAAATAAGCCTACATTAAAAAGAAAATCTCCCAAAGTCAAGTAAAACTAAATGCCTTTGTCAAGTTCATGGATTTCCAGTAAAAATTAAAATGAAAGAAAAAACATAATACCCTCCCTGCCCCCACCTTTCCACCATTTATGTCACCAAGGCCATCCAGGACATCATATTTTCAAAAAATTGACAGAGAATAACAATGATGTATTTTCCCTTAAGTTTGTGTATTTGTAGTATTGCAATACTACCATCAAAAGAGTCCATGGGCTACCAAGAAGTAAAATAAAAAGCAATTTATATAATAGAATAAAAATAATTACTCTGGAAAAAACAACAAATGTCTATGTTGTTATTGTTAGGTGCCATCCAGTTGGTTCAGACTCCTAGTGACTCCATGTACAACAGAACAAAACATACCTAGTCCTGCACCATCCTCACAATCGTTGTTATGCTTGAGCCCATTGTTACAGCCACTGTGTCAATCCATCTTGTTGAGGGTCTTCCTCTTTTTCACTGATACTCTATCTCACCAAGCATGATGTCCTTCTGCAGGGACTGGTCCTTCTCTATCACATGTCCAAAACACTTGAGACAAAATCTCGCCATCCTCACTTCTAAGGAGCAATCTGGTTGTACTTCTTCCAAGACAGATGTGTTCATTCTTTTGGCAGTCCATGGTAAATTCAATATTCTTCACCAGCACCATAATTCAAAGGCATCAATTCTTCTTCGGTCTTGCTTATTCATCGCCCAGCTTTCGTATGCATATGAGACAAATGAAAACACCTTGGCTTGGGTCAGGCGCACCTTAGTCTTCAAGGTAACATCTTTGCTTTTGAATACTTGAAAGAGGTCTTTTGCAGCGGATTTGCCCAGTGCAATGGGTCATTTGATTTCTTGACTGTTGCTTCCATGGGCATTGATTATGAATCCAAACAAAATGAAATCATTGACAATTTCAATATTTTCTCTATTTATCATGATGTAGCTTATTGGTCCAGATGTGAGGATTTTTGTTTTCTTTATGTTGAGGTGTGATCCATACTGAAGGCTGCGGTCTTTCATTTTCATTACTAATTGTTTCGAGTCCTCTTCACTTTCAGCAAGTAAAGTTGTGTCATCTGCATAACGCAAGTTGTTAGTGAGTCTTCCTCCAATCCTGATGCCCCATTCTTCTTCGTATAATGCTGATTATTTGCTCAGCATACAGATTGAGTAGGTATGGTGAAAGGATACAACCTTGATGCCCAGCTTTCCTGACTTTAAACCACGCAGTATCCCCTTGTTCTGTTTGAAAAACTGCCTCTTGATCTATGTACAGGTTCCTCATGAGCACAATTAAGTGTTCTGCAAATCCTTGAAGTACTGTCTTTGAAAATTTAAGTTCTGGGATTAGCACTTCTAGCCTAAATAACATTGAACAGTAACATAAAGAATTATCGTTTCACTTTGATTCTACCCTAGAATAAGCTAGAATCGTGCCGGGTCGCTGGTTCACATGGACAACTACAATTTAGGTCCCCAGGGAGCAGAAAACTGTTTACAAGGGTTTGACTTCTGAAACAGTTAAGTGCTTAACTACTAGCTGAAAGACTGGCCGTTTGAACACACTCAAAAGCATCTCAGAAGACAGACCTGGCGATCTGCTCCCAAAAGGTGACAGCCTTGAAAACCATGTGGAGCACAATTCTACTCTGCAACACATGGGGTTGCCATGAACCTGAATCACTTCAATAGCAACTGATCATTTACTTACTCACCTAATCACCTATTTTCTTATTTAAAGGATTGCTCACGTGTTTCCTAGTCTTACTCTTTGGTTATGAAAATTCACCCTTGTTTTTTAGAACTTCAAAAAGATCTTTTGCAGCAGATTTTCCCACTGCAATACATCCTTTGATTTCTTGACTGCTGCTTCCACAGGCATTGATTGTTGATCCAAGTAGAATGAAATCATTGACAGCTTCAATTTCTTCTCCATTTTGAATACTAAACTTCCTGAATGCTTTATAACATTTACTGAACTTTGGTCCAAGAATTGCTCATTATGATGTTTCCCCCGTGCACCCTTCCTGTGCTGCCACCTACACCTTCTTGTCCTTCCCACTGACTCCATGCAGAGAGCTAGGAGGACCCAGCAGCTTGAGTCCCTGAATCACTGCATAGAAGAGAACCACCCAATAATCAGCTACATGCACCTACTGACTGCTAAGTAAGTGAGAAGTAACCTGGGATTTATGAAGCTTTAACCTATTTTTGGATCTATTTGTTATAGTACCTAATATGCAATATATTGTAGAAATAATTGCAAAAAACAAATACAAATTCACCCGGTTGATCTTACATGAAAGCATACTTCAGAGATATTGCAGGTTCACTTCCAGACCACAGCAATAAAGCAAATATCTCAATAAAGAGAGTCATATGATTTTTTTTGTTTCCCAGTACTTACAAAAGTTATGTTTACACTAGTCTATAAAGTGTCAATAGTATTTTTTGTAAAAAACCAGTGTGCATACCTTTAATTAAAAAGTACTTTATTGCTAAAAAATGCTAACCACCATCTGAGCTCTCAGCGAGTTGTAATCTTTTTGCTCCTGGAGGGTCTTGCCTCGATGTTGATGGCCCCTGACTGATTAGGGTGGTGGTTGCTGAACGCTCGGGTGGCTGTGGCAATTTCTTAAAATAAGACTACGGTGAAGTTTGTCACAGCAATAGACTCTTCCTCTCATGAAAGATTTCTCTGTATTATACGATACTGTTTGACAGCATTTTACCCACAGTAGCCCTTGTTTTCAAAATTGGAGTCAATCCTCTCAAACCCTGCTGCTGCTTTGTCAACTAAGTTTATAAAATATCCTAAGTCTCTCGTTGTCATTTCTACAATGTTCACAGTGTCTTCACCAAGAGTAGATTCCATATCAAAAAACCACTTTCTTTGCTCACCCATAAGAAGCAACTCCTCATTGGTTAAAGTTTTATCATGAGATTTCGGCAATTCAGTCACATCTTCAGGCTCCACCTCTAGTTCTCTTGCTATTTCCACTACATCTGCAGTTAATTCCTCCCTTGAAGTCTTGAACCCCTCAAAGTCATCCATGAGGACTGGAATCAACTTCTTTCATCTCCTGTTAATGTCGATATTTTGACCTCCTTCCATGAATCAAGAATGTTCTTAATGGCATCTAGAATGGTGAATCCTCTCCAGAAGGTTCACAATTTACTTTTCTCAGGTCCCTCAGAGGAATCACTATCTATATAGTCTTACAAAATGTATTTCTTAAATAATTACACTTGAAAGTCAAAACTACTCCTTGGTCCATGGGCTGCAGAATGACTGTTGTTTTAGCAGGCATGAAAAAAACATTAATCTCCTTGTACATCTCCATCAGAGTTCTTGGATGACCAGGTGCATTGTCAATGATCAGTAATATTTTGAAACAAATCTTTTTTTTTCTGAGCAGTAGTTCTCAACAGTGGGCTTAAAATATTCAGTAAACCATGCTGCAGATAGATGTGCTGTCATTCAGGCTTTGTTGTTCCATTTATAAAACACAGGCAGATTGGAGTAGATTTTGCATAATTCTTAAGGGCTCTAAGATTTTAGGGATGGTAAATGAGCATTGGCTTCAACTTAAAGTCACTACTTGCATTAGTCCCTAAGAAGAGAGTCAGCCTGTCATTTGAAGTTTTGAAGCCAGGCTATGAAAGTCCTAGATGGCAATTCCTTCCAATATAACGCTATTTTGTCTACAATGAAAATCTGTTGTTTAGGGTAGCTACCTTCATCAGTGATCTTAGCTGGATCTCCTGGATAACTTGCTGCAGTTTCTACATCAGCACTTGCTGCCTCACCTTGCACTTTTATGTTATGGAGACAGCTTCCTTCCTTAAGCCTCATGAACCAACCTCTACTAGCTTCAAACTGTTCTTCAGCTTCCTCACCGCTTTCAGCCTTCATAGAATTGAAGAGAGTTAAGACCTTGTTCTGGATAAGACTTTGGCTTAAGGGAATGTTGTGGCTGGTTTGATCTTTTATCCAGACCATTAGAACTTTCTCCATATCAGCAAAAAGTTGTTTCGCTTTCATATTCTTCGTGTGTTCACTGGAGTAGCATTTTTAATTTCCTTCAAGAACTTTTCCTTTGCATTCATAACTTGGCTAACTGGCGCAAGAGGCCTAGCTTTCAGCCTGTCTCAGCTTTTGACATGCCTTCCTCACTAAGCTTAATCATTTCTAGCTTTTGATTGAAAGTGAGAGGCTTGTGACTCTTCCTTTACTTGAACATGTATAGGCCATTATAGGGTTATCAAGTGGCCTAATTTCAATATTATTGTGTCTCAAGGAATAGGGAGGCCTGAGGAGAGGGAGAGAGACGGAGGAACGGCCGGTCAGTGGAACGGTTAGAACTCACACAACATTTATCGATTAAGTTCATCGTCTTATATGGGCACAGTTCGTGGTGCCTCAAAACAATTACAATACTAAGATCAAAGATCACTGATCACAGATCACCATAACAGATACAATAACAATGGAAAAGTGTGAAATATTGCTAGAACTACCAAAACGTGACCCAGAGACATGAAGCGAGCCCATGTGGTTGGAAAAATCGTGTCAGTAAACTTGCTTGATGTGGGGTTGCCACAAGCCTTCAATTTGTAAAAAATGCAATATCTGCTAAGCGCAATAAAGCAAAGCCAGTAAAAAGAGGTACGCCTGTATAGAACTTCATTATATCACTTTCCAGAATTTGGCTATTGCATCCCTTATTTATAAGAATATGAATTGTTTCTCTTTTTTATTATAAACAAGGCTCTAATGTAACTATGCATATCGTTATAGATATATCTAGTAGAAAGTTTGGCCGTTTGAACCCACTCAGGGCACCTCTGAAGAAAGGCCTGGTGATCTGCTTTAGAGAAATCACGGTCTTACGAACAGTGAGGAACGTTCTGCTATGTGTACACGGCGTTGCCGTGAGTCAAAATTCACTCAATGGCATCTAACAACAACAGCAATCATTTCCTTGGGGAAATTTTTCTCAACCTGGCATTTTTAGGAAAAAAGGGAGCAAATATCAACAAATTGCCCCAAGAAAAGGTGTATAGATTGTCTCCCTCACCCAAAATCTATGAAAGTATATATGTTATTGTTGTTAGGTGCCCTCAAGTCGTTTCCAACTCATAGCAACCCTAGGTATAACAGAATGAAACACTGCCCGGTCCTGCACCATGCTCATGATCTTTGTTATGCTTGAGCCCATTGTTGCAGCCACTGTGCCAATCCATCTCGTTGAGGGTCTTCCTCTTCTTCATTGACCCTCTACTTTACCAAGCATGAAGTCCTCCTCCAGGGACTGATTCCTCCTGACAACATGTCAAAAGTATATGAGACATAATGTCTCCATCCTAGCTTCTAAGGAGCATTCTGGTTGTACTTCTTCCAAGACAGATTTGTTCCTTCTTCTGGAAGTCCATGGTATATTCAATATTCTTCACCAGCACCACAATTCAAAAGAGTCAATTCTTTTTCGGTCTTGCTGATTCATCGCCCAGCTTTTGTATGCATATGAGACGAATGAAAACACTTTGACTTGGGTCAGGCGCACTTTAGTTTTCAAGGTAAAAATCTTTGCTTTTGAATAGTTGAAAGAGGTCTTTTGCAGCAGATTTACCCAATGCAATGCGTCCTTTGATTTCTTGACTGCTGCTTCCATGGGTGTTGATTGTAGATCCGAGTAAAATGAAATTCTTGACAAACTCAATCTTTTCTCTGTTTATCATGATGTAGCTTATTGGTCCAGTTGTGAGGATTTTTATTTTCTTTATGTTAAGGTGTAATCCATACTGAAGGCTGCGGTCTTTGATCTTCATCAGTAAGTGCTTTAAGTCCTCTTCACTTCTAGCAAGCAAGGTTGTGTCATCTGCATAAGACAGATTCTTATTGAGTCTTCCTGCAATCCTGGTGCCACATTGGTCTACATATAGTCTAGCTTCTCAGAATATTTGCTCAGCATACAGATTGAATAAGTATGATGAAAGGATACAACCCCGACACACACCTTTCCTGACTTTAAACCATGCAGTGTCCCCTTGTTGTGTTTGAACGACTGTCTCTTAATCTATGTACAGATTCCTCATGAGCATAGTTAAGCATTCTGGAATTCCATTCTTCGCAATGTTATCCATAATTTGTTACGATCCACACAGTAGAATGCCTTTGCATAGTCAATAAAACACAAGTAAACATCTTTCTGGTATTCTCTTCTTTCAGCCAGGATCCATCTGACATCAGCAATGATATCCCTCGCTCCAGGTCCTCATCTGAATCTAGCTTGACTTTCTGGCAGTTCCCTGTTGATGTACTGCTACAACTGCTTTTGAATGATCTTCAGCAAAATTTTACTACAGTGTGATATTAATGACACTGTTCAATAATTTCCACATTCAGTTGCATCACCTTTCTTTGGAATAGGCATAAATATGGATCTCTATCAGTTGGTTGGCCAGGTAGCTGTCTTCTCAATTTCTTGGCATAGACATGTGAGCACTTCCAGCACTGCATCCCAGAGCAGCTTAGACTTCTTCCTTCAGTACCATGGGTTCCTGATTATATGCTACCTCCTGAAATGATTTAATGTTGACCAATTCTTTTTGGTACAGCGACTCTGTGTATTCCTTCCATCTTCTTTTGATACTTCTTGTGTAGTTCAGTATTTTTCCCGTAGAATCCTTCCTTATTGCAGCTCGAGGCTTGAATTTGTTCTTCAGTTCTTTCAGCTTGAGAAATGCCAAGCATGTTCTTGCCTTTTGGTTTTCTATCTCCAGCTCTTTGCACATTTCATTATAATACTTTACTTTGTCGTCTCAAGATTCCCTTTGAAATGTTACCAATCATTTAAAAGTGTTAAACTGATGAGTGGAAATTATATCTTGGTAATTTAATCTGTATTTCTTTATTATTAGCATTTCTTTATTAGTTCTTTTATTAGTCAGTCTATTTATTTCTTTTTCCTTGTGTTGCATTTCATTAATTCAAGGGCACACTGGAGTTTTTCTTATTAACTGATTATATCTTGCAGTTAAAATTGGCAGTGTTTGTTCTTTTTATAGAAAATAATGGTGCATCTTACAATTCCAATGAAATTTAATTTTGTGAATCATTTTATCACACCCTTTGACTATTTTTTTGTAGGCATTTACTTTATTTGTATAGATTCATGAGAATTCTTTATATTGTTTTTATTTTATAGAAATCCTTTGTGTACATGTGACAAACTTGTTTGTTGTTCTTAGATGCCCTCAAGTCAGTTCCGACTCATAGTGACCCTATGTACAATGGAATGAAACACCATCCAGTCCTGTGCCGTCCTCACAATCTTTGTTACGTTTGAGTCCATTGTTGTAGCCACTGTGTCAGTGTATTTCTTTGAAAGTCTTCCTCCTTTTCACTGACCCTCTACTTTACCAAGCATGGTGTCCTTCTCTAGCGACTGTTCCCTCCTGACACCATGTCCAAAGTATATGAAATGAAGTATCTCCATCCTCGCTTCTAAGGAGCATTCTGGCTGTACTTCTTCCAAGACACATTTGTTCTTTCTTCTGGCAGTCCATGGTATATTCAGTATTCTTCACTGTCTCAGTCTTCTAGGGCTGCTATAACAGAAATACTACAAGTGGATGACTTCAACAAACAGAAGTTTATTCTCTCACAGTCTAGTTAGCTAAAAGTCTGAATTCAGGGCATCAGCTCCCGGGGGATGCTTTTTCTTTCTGTGGGATCTTGACAAAGGTCCTTGTCATCAATTTTTTCCTGGTCTAGGAGCTTCTCTGAGCAGGGACCTCAGGTCCAAAGGACACGAAGTGCTCTCAGCACTGCTTTCTTGGTAGTATGAGGTCCCCATGTCTCTCTGCTCACTTCTCTCTTGTATATCTCAGAAGAGATTGGTTTAAAACAAAATCTAATCTTGTAGATTGAGTACTGCCTCCTTAACACAACTGCCGATAATCCTATCTCATAACATCATAGAGATAGGATTTGCAACAGACAGGAAAATCACATCAGATGACAAAATGTTGACAATCACACAATACTGGGAATCATGGACTAGCCAAATTGATACACATATTTTTGAGGGACACAATTCAATCCATGACATTCAGCAACACCATAATTCAAAGGCATGAGTTCTTCTTCAGTATTCCTTATTTATTGTCCAGCTTTCACGTGCATATGAGGCTATTATAAATATCATGGTTTGGGTCAGGAACACCTTAGTCCTTTGCAGCAGATTTGCCCAATGCAATGTGTTGTTTGATTTCTTGACTACTGCTTCCGTGGGCATTGATCGTGGATCCAAGTAGAATGAAATCTTTGACAACTTCTGTATTTTCTCCATTTATCATGATGTCCAAATAGAGGAATATAAATAACAAAACTGAGTTGAGATTTATGATAGAACGTGTGATATATTCTGTGCCTTTGTTTCTGTTTGGTTTTGTCTGTTAATTCTCCCACAGAGAAGTAGACTTGTACACAGTGGAAGACAAAAGCAACAAAATAGTGCAATTATGCAGGTAAGAAGGTATGAGGGAAAACATCGGTGGTTATAAAGATGAGTGATTTTAAGGGTGCTGCAAAACAATTTTAAAAGCTAACATTCGTTAAATGCTTACTACCTTACTACACTCCAGGCACTGTTCTAAGCAATTTCCCTATATTGATTTGTTTAATACTTACCACAACCTATGAGGTATGTAGATGCATGAATGGATGGATGGATGGATGGATGGGTGGGTGGGTGGGTGGGTAGGTGAATAGATGGACAGATGGTAGATAGAGAAAGAGACAGATGGAGAGAGAGAGGTAGGTAGGTAATAAGTAGGTAGGTAGATGATGGATGGATGGACAGACGGACAAACAGACGGACGGACAGACAGATAGATACATACATGACCAATCGATAGTGTCTTAGTTATCTAGTGCTGCCTTAACAGAAATACCACAAGTGGATAGCTTTAACAAAGAGAAATTTATTTTCTCACAGTCTAGTAAGCTAGAAGTCCAAATTCAGGGCACCAGCTCTAGGGGAAGGCTTTCTGTCTCTGATGGCTCTGGAGGAAGTTCCTTGTCCTCAGTCTTCCCCTGGTCTAGGAGCTGGAATCAAAGGACACTCTGTGCTCCTGACATTGCTTTCTTGGTGGTATGAGGTCCCCCTGTCTCTCTGCTTGCTCCTCTCTTTTATATCTCAAAAGAGCTTGGCTTAAGACAGTGTCTAATCTTCTAGATTTCATCAATATAACTGTTGCTAATCCATCTAACTAACATCATAGTGATAGGATTTACAACACACAGGGAAATCACAGCAGATGACAAAATGATAGACAATCGTACAATACTGGGAATCAAGACCCAGCCAAGCTGACAGATATTTTGGGAAGACACAGTTCAATCCATGACAGAAGATAGATAGATAGACAGACAGACAGATAGATAGATAGATCTACTTTTTAGTTGAGCAAACGGGGGTACAGACAAGTTACATACTTAACTCAAGGTCAAACCACTAGTAGAGGCAGGATTCAAACACAGGCAGCATGGCTCTGGAGCCAGAAATCCTAACCACTACTCTAGATGTCTAAGCATATTAGCTTAGTTAGCATGAAGTTAGCATGAAGTAGTTAAACAACAGTGACCATACATTTATGGGAGGGATGTGTGGGGGTGTATGTGTGAGTTTGTGTGTGTATGCATCTGTGCACACCTGCCCTTGCTTATGCTATTTGGGGGAAGGTGTAAGATGTCTGGAGGGAAATATTTAATGTTGTTACATAGACAGTATCATAAAGCTTCAAAACCAGGCCCAGCTTTCAGTCCATATCCCACCCTCCTCTCAGCCCCTTGTGGTAGAGAATCATGCAGAGGGGATACCAGGGGTGATGAGCCCAGAGCGGGGCAGCCTCAAGCACACATACCATATACCAAGAGGTGCAATTTCCACGGCAATGTGGAGCTAGCCTTTTCAGCACATATTAGAACACACAATCCTTGGCAGGAACCATCTATTAAAACTGCAGAGCGGAAGAATGTTGACTACACACCTAAGCAAAGATTGAGGACTTCCGGCAAGTATTTAATTATTCCAGCCCTGGAACGCACTGCACTTGAGGCAGAGGCGGGTATGGCAGGTGCCCTGGGCACCACTTGAAGAGGATGCCACTGAGCAGCTTCTATTAACCATCACAGTTTTCATCACCTGCTGTGAGAGATCATTCAGCAAGTTAAAACTAATACTTTTATACTTAAGTGCCTCCATGGGTCAAGGCGGACTGTGTGATCTTGCTCTGCTGAGTGTAGAAAGAGAAGAAACTGAAAAAAATGACTTTGAACTCATCATAGACCAATTTTCATCAGTGAACACAAGGAAGGAGTAGTAATTTTCACGTATTGCCATACTGTGTTAAGTAAAAGATTCACGAGCTCGACTTGTATTTTTGAGCTGATACTATGGTGACGTTATCTAAAAGATGGGTGTCAGAAGTTGGGACAGGGGCTCAGAGGTAAGTGTTGGAGTGTTGGGGGAGGGCAGAAGGGGGCACTTTCTCCATGGTGCAAGTTCAAGGGAGCGCCAGATGAGGTGCAGAATGACATTCCGAGGTGCCACAAATATGAAAGGCGCCTGATTGAGGCAGCCGGACAAGAGGGGGGAAGGCATTTCTGCCGATGCTTCGCTGCTATCAACATATATTCATCTTGAAATTGGTGTGTGTGGGGTGTGTGAAACTTAGACTTCGGCCCTGGGCACTCATCCCTCCTGCTAGGCCTCTGGCAGGGGCACGATTTTAGCTGACTTCAGAGCATTGGACAAGAACAATTGGATGGGCGCGGCAAGATCAGCAGAGCCCTAAAGAAACTGAACTGGATGAGAAGAGGCAATTCCCCTGGCGTCAGTTAAACATACGCCTTATGGCAGAAGAAACTGAGGAAAAGCAAAACTTCCACATGCTATTATTAGGAGCTGTTGCACTTAAGTCCCTGGGTGGAGCAAACGGTTAACACACTTGGCTGCTAACTGAAAGACTGGAGGTTTGAGTCCACCCAGGGGTGCCTCAGGAGAAAGACCTGGCAATTGACTTCTGAAAAACCAATCACTGAAAACACTATAGGGCACAGTTCTACTCTGACACACGTGGGGTCACCACAAGTTGGAGTTGACTCAACGGCAACTGGTTTTCTAGATGCACCTGAACATACCTAACGTCTGCAAAGTAACAGCTCTGTCGTTCTTAGCCCCGAGAGGGCTCTGCACCACTCTCAATAAACACTTTCTTTTCTCGGAGTTCTGAGGTGAAGTGGGCTCCACACGTTTTTTGAATGGACTGAGCTGGATGGAACTGACCTAAACCATGACAGCCAAACAGTCACAAACTGGATGAATCCCAGGGTTTTTTGGTTATGTTTTTTTATCTTTGTGGACGGTTTCTCTACTCAGTCTCCACTGAATATTATCAGCTTAAACCTTGACTATCTAAGGATTTCAGCAAGGAGCATCCACAGGCAAATGTAAGCTGCTTTGCAATTTAGTAAACCAGTCCAAGCTCTGCCTCTGCTTCTCGAATCCACATTTCTCAGGTTCCGAGGGGTCCTAATTAGCTGAAGTTAATAACATTTACTCAGATCTCCACTGTGGAGTAAGCCTCTTACAGCCTGAGGATAGAACATAATCTTCCATAATCACTAATCTTATCCTACAATGGCCTCCATCTCATTAGATGCAATTGCCCTATATCCGTGGCCTGGCAGAAGTCAGCTCTGCGAGAAAACACAGCCAGAGCCTGAATTACTTCAACTGGTGAAAGGTGCTTTGGAAAAACAACAAAGGGAACAACTTCCATGAATTTTCACCCAGACTCACCCACACAAGTCAAAATTTATTTGCTGAGAAGCAAAGTTTGGACCCATTTGCCCCTTGACTGATTTGTAAATACTCCAGACTTCTCTGTACAAGATTCTTTCCATACATTTCCAGTCCCTCCACCGCTTTGCTTCATCCTCTTTACTCTCTGAGGTTCAGTGGCTTTAACACCATGAACTGTAATGTTGTTGAAGAATATTAAATATGCCATGAACTTCCAGAAGAATGAACAAATCATTTCTTAGAAGAAATACAACCAGAATGTTCCTTAGAAACAAGGATGATGAGGCTGTGGCTTTCTTACTGTGGACACATCATCAGGAAAGACCAATTGCTAGAAAAGGGCATCATGTTTGGTAAAGTAGAAGGTCAACAGAAATGAGAGAAATCCTTCATGAGATACATTGACACAATGGCCACCACATTGGACTCAAACATGTCAAAGGCCATGGAGATGGCTCATGACTGGGCACCATTTCGTTCTGTTACACAGAAGGTCACTGTGAGTCAGAGCTGACTCGACGGCAACTAACAACAACACCACGCAAGGAGTTTGGGTCTTTGTATGACGGAGATTCTGGTCTCCCGTATCACCTCCGGACAGGTGTTCAGGTCCTAGTCTCCAGCTCAGAGGGAGGTGTCACTAGTCTTCCACACCTTAGCCCTTCATAGTCTGTAGGCTATAAGGGCAGTCAACGAAGAGGTCCAAGCTTACAAAAGTACATTTCATTTCAGCATGAGCATTATAAATTATTTTTGGCATGTGGAATTTTTTATAAAGGAGAATCTTACTAGAGCATTCTTACTTTATTTAATGGGACCAAATAGTAAAGCAAAATGAGTTTTAATTTCCAAGTGAATTTATACATCAAATAGTCAGAGGACTAGAAGGATCCTCAGTCCTATTTAGTCCATCCCCAGTCATGGTAGCCAGTCTCTAAGGTGGCCCCCATGGTTCTTCATCCTACTTGCACCAGAGGGGGTCCTTGTGACCAAGAGAATATGGTGGAAATGGTAGTCTATCATTTCTGAGATTAGATTATAAGAGACACTACAGCTTCTCTGTCTCTCCTTCTCTCTCTCTCTCTTCACTGCCTCTTGGGGAAGCCAGCTGCCATGTCTTGAACAGCCCCATGGAGAGGACCACATGGTGAGGAACTCTTACTAACAGACCCATGAGTGAGCCTAAAAGCAGATCCTCCACCCCAGGTAGGTCGTCAGGGACTGAAGCCCAGCTGACATCTTGACTGCAACCTCACAGCAAACCCTGAGCCAGAGTCACCCAGCTAAGCCATCCCCAGATATCTGCCCCTCAGAAACTGGTGAGATCGTATCTGTGTGTTGTCTTGAGCAGTGACATTTTGTAATCATTTTTTATGTAACAGTAGATACTTGACCCACAGGAGGAATCTGAAAGCCGGTCACCACGTCACTTGTCCTGTTAGCTTTGCCTCTTTGTCCCCTTCATTCATTCTCCCCACCCAAATGCAAGAGTTCTGGGAGCTGAAGCATTAAGAAATATTAAAAATGTGTATTCTCCAGATGCCTGTCTAGGATTACCTTACAGAAAGTATTGGGTTGCCATACTAAAATGTTCTTATAATTTATATAATTCTCTGAACAGGACACCTTGTTTTTTCAAAATAACCTAGCATGTGAATAGGTATTAATTAAGCAACCAAGGACAAAAAACCAATTAAGAATAGAATTTTCCCATCTAAACAAAATTCCAGACAACAGGAATTCTTAGATTCACCATGATATAGACTTAGATTATGACCTAATTAAGACTGTTCAATTGAATCCTAGGTTATTCCTTTTCTGTAGATAATATGAGTTAAGGGGTTTCTCCAGGGGCTGGCAATGTACCCAAGTCATTATTTTGAAGCCTAATTCTACCTTTGATATTATCCTCTCTGGAGTTAAACTGATAAATCAAGAGATCTGAGGACTGGGAGTAAACAGAAATGAGATTCAGTTTTTGGTCAAGAAAAAACTCCCCTATCCCCTCTTAACAATAGAAAATTGAATAAAATCTTGCCAGAATTCAAAAAAGCAATCCTGTGACGTAGACTGACAACGCAGGGGAGTGGCTAGAACGGTAGCTATGCAGAAGCTCTTCCCTGAAGTTTCTGTCGCTCTGCTTTTTCGGTTTGTTGCTGTTGTTACGGACAGTGACGTATGAAAATTCCAGTTGTAAAACCTGCTTAGGTGAGTGTGCGTTAAAACCCTCGCCTTCCTGGTCAACCAGAATTTTCATTGTGTCACAGAAAGAGATCAGCTTCGTGTGACAAGGCTCATTTTTCACAAAAACCGTAAGCTTTTTTAGAGGCTTGTAAATTCAATATTGATGTTTACAGATGCAGAATGTCACCAATTATTTCACACTATGAATATATACAATGTAAGATACCAAAAGGCATAGCAGAGATGGTACTTTCATGGAACTAATGTAGTGACTACATGATTTTTAAGAATTTTTCAAATTTATGCCTAGAATAGAAACAAGATTTAATATATTATTCTCAGACAAGGCTTCCTCCTCATAGGATGACGCCTGTGTCAGCATCACACTCTCAAACCCCACTCAGCATACAGGAGTGTATGTGGGGGTAGGGGCAATCATCATTTTAACAAGCTCTGGAGAACTCAAGTTTGAAAAGCTATACTCTAAGAGGTGACCCCTGGGTGTAATGAAAACAAAATATGTCTTTTACCTATTCTGACATTACTAAATGTTTACATAGATTGAGTGGAGAAAGGGAAGGAGATCTACTTTTATTTTCAGACCACTTTAAAAATAATTGGGGTAGCACCCTGTTCTTGAGTGTTGTATGCTGTTGAGTCAGTTCTGACTCATAGCAATCCCATATGACAGAGTAGAACAGCCCCATAGGGTTTCCTAGGCTATAATCTTTACAGAAGCAGATCACCAGGTCTTCCCTCCCATGGAGCTGCTGGTGGGTTCAAATCACCAACATTTCAGTTAACAGCTGAGCGCTTCAACCATTGTACCATCAGGGCTCCTTTGTTCTTGAGTGTCGGGCCCACATTTTATTCACTTTGGCCTACTCCATAGCACCTAACAGAGCTCCTTGCATATATCAGGTGTTCAAAATCCATGTGGTAGATGAGTAAGCACGTCAACGAATGAGAGAGGGTGATGAAACCATTTCCTTGTTCAAGTCCTGCTCTACTTCTTACCTTCAAGAATTTATCACTCCACTGGTGATATAACTGTAACTGAGCAGCCCAGTGAAAACAGTCTAGGAATGCAGAAATGCTCTCCCTCGAAAAAAAGTCACAGAGGTTGTCACCCCACCAGCCTCCCAGAGAGGCAGCCGTCTCACATCTCCTCTCACCTCTGCTTTGCCTCTGTGTGATGATAAGTCCCCTCTCCACCTGTTCATAATCAAGAACAGACACTGAGTGGTTGATGATGCAAACTTTATTCAAATTATGTCCTAAATCCAGCACCTTACCTGCTTCTTGCCTAAATGAAAACCACATGAAATCAATGCTTTGAATCTGGGAAAGGAAACGGAAGATGGCGACATGATTTCTTTCTTTATATCCAGTTTCAAGGCATATAACCTCTTTATCTTAAGACAAAGAAGACCTGGTGGTACAGTGGTTAAGGGCTCATTTGCTAAGTGAAAGGTCAGCTGCTCAAACTCACCAGCTACTCCGAGGGAGAAAGATGTGGCAGTCCGTTTCTGTAACGAGTACACCCTTGGAAACCGTGTGGGCAGTTCTACTGTGTCCTATAGAGTTTCTATGAGTCAGGATAGAAAGAAACAGAAGTGACAAGAACATGCATTTCTAGGCCCCTCTGTTTTCTATAGTGACTATTCACTTGGTCTCTCAAGACCTCAGGTCTAAGTGCAATTCTACTCTGAAACACGGGGCTGCCAAGAGTCGGAATCACCTCAACAGCAACTGGTTTAGTTTGGTTTTTGGTATAATATTTTTCCATCACCATCTGTCAATTTGTTGTCAATTTTGTCAATTTCTGTGTTGCTACGATACTGGAAGCTGTGCCATCAGTACTTCAAATACCAGCAGGCTCACCCATGGTGGACAGGTTTCAGCAGAGCTTCCAGACTAAGATAAACTAGGAAGAGAGGTCTGGTGATCTACTTCCAAAAATTAGCCAGTGAAAACCCTATGGATCCCAAAGGAACACAGTCTGATATAGTACTGGAATATGAGCCCCCTAAATTGAACAGCACTCAATATACACAGTGGCTGCAACAACGGACTCAGCAACGGACTCAAGCATACCAATGATCGTGAAGCTGACGCAGGACCAGGCAACATTTAGTTCTGTTGTACACGGGGTAGTCCTGAGTTGGAGTTGACTCAAGGGCAACTAACAACACCACCACAATGGATTAAAACGTCAGCATTTATTAACTATTGTAAAGAAACTAAAATAAGCGTGTGAGTGCCTAATTCTGTGACCATTCTGCTATGGGGCTATACCAACAAGCAAATGTTCCAGACTCAATCCCAGCTGTATGTCACTCAGCATTCTAACTCTATGCTCTTTTCTTTAAAATTTAATCATCCCAGTATCCTTCCAGAAATGCATATTCGAACCAACTATGGGATGCTCCTTTATATTTAGGACTTTCCGTAGTCTTTGAGTCCCTTGTGGCTCCACGTCAGCCAAATTTTGCAAAGCTCATGTCACCAGTCTTTGCTCTGTCTCAGTTTCAGAAGCCAACTGAGCACACTGTCATGAACATCACCTTTGAGAAGCTGGCGGGGAGGTGATTTAAGAGACAGCAGTGCATATAATGCATAAATTAGGAAACCATAAGATACATAGTTATGACAGCTAAGAAATGGAAAAATTGTACATTCGCAAAGAGAGTTGAAAATTGACAGGAAAGAGTACATCTAGATACTATTTTTACCATGCAATGAGCCTGTATTTTTGGATCGACTATTAGTTAGCTGTGTTAGCTTAGATAACTCACTCAACATCTCTGAGAACTATTGGGTGGGGGTTTGATTGGATAAACTGTCCAGTCTGATTCCTCTCAAAAACATGTTTGGTTCTAACAGTGCCTATGGACAGATCAGATCTATAATTCACAGGTGGGTTTATAATCTACCTCTTATCCTTTCACGGGGACAAAAAAAGCAGCGAATCCCTTCCCTTCTCACTTTGTTGCTCCCAACCCTGTGTCCCACTATTTCCATAATGAACTGCCCCTGTGACTCAGAAACAAGCTTGGCCTACCATAACATCATCAATATCACGAACAGTTCTCAGCAGATTAGCCCAGCACATTGACAGAGCGTCTGCGGGGCTGCTCCAAGACATCACATCAAAAACTCTTTCTATGCAAATTTGCAGACTGTAGATTGACAAGACACTTTGTCTAAGAGATTCCTTATTCTTATCTAGTAGCAGCAGCTGACAGGATACATTGTCAGAGCTGCACGCGGAGGTCTTGCGCCCCTTGATGTGGGCAGCCTTTGTTCGTTGATGAAGTACCATGCACAGATGAGTAACGAGCAATCTGAAGCAAACCAAGTGGGGCCATGTTCTCGGCAACCTGGACCTGTCAACCAGCCGCCAGAGCACACATTACATGTCATTCCTAGCTCTGGGCAAAGGGGCTGGTCTTCAAGTGGAGGTGATTGTAGGAACAAGATGCCATACTCCGCTCTATCCAGCCTTCTGCAAGTGCAACCCAGCACCCAATTTATAAAATCTGCCACAGTGAAACAGAACACTTGAAGACGAGGTTGGGAACGGTGTGGTTGGTAACAGAAATATGAGACAGACGTCATCTCATCAGTTTGAAAGTCCAGGTAATTATGGATTCTTGAGGTGGGAAAGATCTTCACCTCCTGAACTGGTGATCAAGTACAGCAAGGATTGCACACCAGGCCTATGGACTCAGAATCTTTGGGACACAACACAGGACAAGCTTCTGGGTTAGGGGGATGACCTACAAGTTTGAGAAGCACAGCCTTAGGGAAGACCAAGTGTGAGTCCCTGTCTTAGTCATCTAGCGCTGCTATAACAGAAATACCACAAGTAGATGACTTTAACAAAGAGAAATTTATTCTCTCACAGTTCGGTAGGCTACAAGTCCAAATTCGGAAGCCTTTCTCTGTCAGCTCGGTAGGAAGCTCCGTGTCAATCTTCCCCTGGACTAGGAACTTCTCCACACAGAAACCCTGGGTCCAAAGGATGCTCTTTGCTCCTGGCACTGTTTTCTTGGTGGTATGAGGTTCCCCCTGTCTCTCTGCTCACTTCTCTCCTTTATATCTCAGAAGAGATTGGCTTAAGACGTTAATCTTATAGATCTCATCAATATAACTGTCACTAATCCATCTCATTAACATCATAGTGATAGAATTTACAACACAGGGAAATCAGATCAGTTGACAAAATGGTAGACAATCATTACATTACTGTGAATTATGACATAGCCAAGTTGACAGATATTTTGGGGGGACACAATTCAATCCATGACAGTCCCCAATGTTGTTTGACTTGCCCAAGATCGTGAACCAAGTAACAGAGGTAAGACTAGAATTAAGCTCTCTTGATTCCCAAACAAGTGACTTTTCTTATTACTTTTCAGCAAACAAAATAAACTCAAGTTATGCAGACACCAACTCTTTTCTAGATGTTCTAAAATATATTCCTAGATCCAGAAAATCTCACAAAATTCTGGGTACAAATATCAAATTTGTGCACTATTGAATTACTTACACAGAATTGCATTTTATTTTGATGGCATCAGCTTACATTGTCATCTTTAAAATTAAAACTGCGTGAAAAGTATTACATTTCCGGGGAGCCCAGTAAGTAGCCCTCTCTTGCTCATGCAAAAGCTGAGCACTTGAGAAATTAGAAAATTAGGAAATAGGTGGAAAACCAACATATTATCTCTTGGCTGATAAACTAATATCAAAGAGTCTCCAGGCAATGTGATTACTAGGATTAGTTCACAGAGACAGGAGATGAGCCCAAACAATCCCAGGTAATATCGGAGGGCCAGTTCTTTCCCATTATTGTTGTGGCAATGGGGGTCCCCATGTAGGACCTAATAACTGAGAGGAGCAACGGAAACCTGTATCCCAGCAGGAAACTCACTCCCAAGAAAGAGAGGAAGAAGGAGCTGGCCATCCAAGCTAAGTTTTGCCTTCCACCAACTCACAAAGGAAACGAGGAGATGGAGAGAAACCAAGAGTATTTCTGCAATAAAAATCCTCCACATGAAGGCAAACTTCAGGAATTGGGGAAAAGCACTCCCTTCTAACAAAATTCACTGTTACTATTGTAAAGACATAATTTTGAGGACTGTGTTCACTAGACTACATAGAATGTAATTCTTTACGAAAATCACCAGAGTAAATTCTCAGCTGATATTAATTCCAGAAGAGTTTCAATTCTACACAGGTGGCCAGTGTTAGTTGCCAAATTCTGTTGTTGTTAGGTGTCATCCAGTCAGTTCCAACTCATAGTGACCCTATGTACAACAGAACAAAACACTACCCGGTCCTGCACCATCCTCACAATTTTTGCTATGTTGGAGCCCCACTGTTGCCTCTACAGTGTCAATCCATTGCGTTGAGGGTCTTTTTCTTTTTGCTAACCCTCTACTTTACCAAGCATGACATCCTTCTCCAGGGACTGGTACCTCCTGATCATTCTTTGTCACATGAGCAGCAAGAAAGTTTTGGGAGTCATTCATAGAATATGTGCAAAATAGTACACTTCCGTGGACTGAATTGCATCCCCCAAAAAGATATCTTGTGAAGTCCTAACTTCCAGTACCTGTGAATGTGATCCTGTTTAGAAACAGGGTCTTTGAAGATGTTATCAGTTAAGTTAGCGTGTTAAGTTAACTTGAGGTCAGACTGGAGTAGGCTGGATCCTAATCCCATCTGAGTGGTGTCCTGATAAAAGAGAAGGGACACAGAGACACACAGAGAGAGGGAAGACCGCCATGTGATAACTGAGTCATGCTGTATCTGCAAGCCAATAATGCCTGGGGCTACCAGAAGCTGGGAGATGAGAGGAAGGATCTTCTCCAAGAGCCTTCAGAGAGAACATGGCGCTACTAGCAATCCGAATATAGACTAGTAGCATCCAGAACTATCAGAGAATAAACTTTTGTTCTTACAAACCACCCAGTTTGTGGTATTTTGTTAAGGCAGCCCTAGAAAACTAAGACATACACATTTTTAGCTTTATCCTTGTCTGCAATTTGTTCACATCCTCCTCTCCTCCTACTCCTTCTCCTCCTCGTCCTCCTCCTCATTTTTTTCTCTTCCTTCTTCCATCTTCTTCTCCTAATCACTTAAAATTCTCACGTATTATCTACCCTTGAAAGCACCTTAAATGCATTTCATAACAAGTTGAGGTACAAAATAAGTAAATACTGGGTTTAGCATAGGAAGTGACCCTAACTTGACAGATGTTAAGCCCAAGAGCCATTTTCTAAGTGCTGTGGCACTCTGTGAACGCATTTCATCTTGAGTTCAGAGTTTCTGACAAAATCAAAACAAAACATTGAACCTCCCTTTCTGTATTGAAGCTATCATTCTATAGAAGCAATTATTCTCTCTACACTCCCAAGGCATATGAATTGCAAGTGTATTTCCCCAATTCAGAGATTTTGGTGGGTATTAGATGCCTATAAGGCATTTCAACCAAGGGTCAACAGGCGTCTCAAAGACAACGTGTCCTCAACCGAACTGGAGGTCTCCCTCCCAAATCTCTTCTCATAAAATTCCTTTTTCAGGGATCATGGAAATACCCCTGCCATTTACCGTACAAAGAAGCTCAGTTATCGACTCAGAATCCTCCCCTAAATGACATAAGTATAAGTAAAGATGATTATATATCAACATATCCTAAGAAACTTTTTTAAAACTAAAAATGACAATCCCTACTCATTGTTGTTGTTGTTAGGTGCCGTCGAGTCAGTTCTGATTCATAGCAACCCTATGCACAACAGAACAAAACACTGCCTGGTCCTGTGCCATCCTCACAATCATTGCTATACTTGAGCCAATTGTTGCAGCCACTGTGTCAATCCATCTCATTGAAGGTCTTCTTTTTCACTGACCCTCTACTTTACCAAATATGACGTCCTTCTCCAGGGACTGATCCCCGCTGATAACATGTTCAAATTATGTGAGATGTAGTCTTGCCATTCTTGCTTCTAAGCAGCATTCTGGTTGTACCTCTTCCAAGACTGATTTGTTCATCCTTTTGGTGGACCATGGTATATTCAATATTCTTCGTCAACACCACAACTCAAAGGCGTCACTTCTTCTTCTTCTGTCTTCCTTATTCATTGTCCAGCTTTCCCATGCATATGAGGCAATGGAAAACATCATGGTTTGGGTCAGGCACCCTTTAGTCCGCAAGGTGCATTTTTGCTTTTTAACACTTTAAAGATATCTCTTGCAGCCAATTTGCCCAATGCAATGTGTCCTTTGATTTCTTGATTGCTGCTTCCATGGGTGTTGATTGTGGATCTAAGTAAAATAAAATCCTTGACAACTTTAGTTTTCTCCATTTATCATGATGTTGCTTATTGGTCCAGTTGTGAGGACTTTTGTTTTCTTTATGTTGAGGTGTAATCCATACTGAAGGCTGTGGTCTTTGATCTTCATCAGTAAGTACTTCAAGTCCTCTTCACTTTCAGCAAGCAAGTTTGCATCATCTGCATAATGCAGGTTATTAATGAGTCTTCCTCCAGTCCTGATGCCCCGTTCTTCTTCATATAGTCCAGCTTCTCTGATTATTTGTTCAGCATACAGGTTGAATAAGTGTGATGAAAGGATACAACCCTGAAACACACCTTTCCTGACTTTAAACCACACAGTATCCCCTTGTTCTGTTTGAACTACTGCCTCTTGATCTATGTATAGGTTCCTCATGAGCACAATTAAGTGTTCTGGAATTTCCACTCTTCGCAATTTATCCATAATTTGATATGATGCACACAGTTGAATGCATTTGCATAGTCAATAAAACACAGGTAAACACCTTTCTGGTATTGTCTGCTTTCAGCCAGGATCCATTTGATATCAGCAAAGATATCCCTCATTTCACGTCCTCTTCTGAATCTGGCTTGAATTTCTGACAGTTCTCCGTCAATATACTGCTGCAGCCACTTTTGAATGATCTTCAGCAAAATTTTACTAGAGTGTAATATTAATGATATTGTTCAATAATTTCCGCATTAGGTTGGATCACCTTTCTTGGAAATAGGCATGAATATGGATCTCTTCCTGTTGGTTG
Source organism: Trichechus manatus latirostris (assembly GCF_000243295.1). Classification (NCBI taxonomy): domain Eukaryota; kingdom Metazoa; phylum Chordata; class Mammalia; order Sirenia; family Trichechidae; genus Trichechus; species Trichechus manatus. The sequence goes on along the minus strand of NW_004443938.1, from coordinate 5,549,655 downwards.
GCCAGGAAGCTGTCTTCCAAATTTCTTGACATAGGCAAGTGAGCACTTCCAGTCCTGCATCCATTTTTTGAAACATCTCAGTTGGTATTCCATCAACTCCTGGAGCCTTGTTTTTCACCAATGCCTTCAGTGCAGCTTGGACTTCTTCCTTCAGTACCATTGGTTCCTGATCATATGCTACCTCCTGAAATGGTTGAACGTCAACCAATTCTTTTTGGTATAGTGACTCTGTGTATTCCTTCCATCTTCTTTTAATGCTTCCTGTGTCATTTAATATTTTCCCCATAGAATTGTTCAATACTGCAACTCGAGGCTTGAACTTTTTTCTTCAGTTCTTTCAGCTTGAGAAATGCTGAACATGTTCTTCCCTTTTGTTCTTCCGTTTTGGCACATGTCATTAGAATACTTTACTTTGTCTTCTCTTCTATTCAGTTCTTTTACTTCATCATTTCTTCTTTTGCCTTAGCTACTCTACTTTCAAGAGCAAGTTTCAGAGTCTCTTCTGACATCCATTTTGGTCTTTTCTTTCTTTCTTGTCTTTTTGATGACCTCTTGCTTTCTTCAGGTATGACGTCTTTGATGTCATTCTACAACTTGTCTGGTCTTCCATCATTAGTATTCAATGCATCAAATCTATTTTTGAGATGCTCTCTAAATTCATTTGGGATAAGCTCAAGGTCATCCTTTGGCTGTCATGGACTTGTTCTAATTTTCTTCAGTTTCAACTCAAACTTGCATATGAGCAATTCATGGTCTGTTCCATAGTCAGCCCCTGGCCATTTTCTAACTGATGATATAGAGTTTTTCCATCGTCTCTTTCCACAGATGTAGTCAGTTTGATTTTTGTATATTCCATCTGCTGAGGTCCACATATATAGTCGCCATTTATGTTCATGAAAAAAGGTATCTGCAATGAAGAAGTCGTTGATCTTGCAAAATTCTGTCATGCAATCTCCAGCATTGTTTCTATCACCAAGACCATATTTTCCAACTACCAATTCTTCTTCTTTGTCTCCAACTTTTGCATTCCAATCATCAGTAATTATCAAAGCACTTTGATTGCATGTTCCATCAACTTCAGACTGCAGAAGTTAGTAAAAACCTTCAATTTCTTCGTCTGTGGCCTTAGTGGTTGGTGCGTAAATTTGAATAATAGTCTTATTAACTGGTCTTTCTTGTAGGCATATGGATATTATCTTATTACTTACAGCATTGTGCTTCAGGATAGATCTTGAAATGTTCTTTTTGACGATGAATGCAATGCAATTCCTCTTCAATTTGTCATTCCCAGAATAGTAGATCTTATGATTGTACGATTCAATTTTTAGATAGTATAAAAATTATGAACCATAAAAGAAAAAAAGATGATAAATAAATTGGTGAGAATGATTAAGCTAAAAACTAAAGTGGAAATTAAAAATATTTTTGAAAGTAAAATAATTTGTAGATTCTAGTAACTTAGAGCTTTTTATATAGTAGTTTTCAGCAATGTTAATGATCACGTATCTGGACAGTAGAAATGCAGTGTAAGAGAGAAAAACATTTTGTCTGATCCGATTTTGTCTGAATACATCATTTGGTTCTTTTAGAATATGTTGTCCTTATACAGGATCTTCCTTAGCAAAAACTGAGTCACAAGAAGATTTTCCTTGAACATAAGTAACCAGAGTTTGCACACTCCTTCCCAGGACATCAGCTTTGGAGCACACACTCACTAAGCCTGTTCTCTGCCACCCTGGTTGCCTTCAAAAGGCTTGAAATCTTTCTGTCTCCATCCTTACTTTCATAACTTACTAATCCTCTGTCTCACCCTTCTGGAAATTTCCAGAACCACTTTGATTTCCAAAGTGATGGCTAGTTTATGGTTTGTGTTAAGATGTCATTTACAAAGGATAGCCCATATGTTAAAACATGACCTATGGTAAATATGTTAAATAGAAGCTATACTTTCAATCAAAGAAATGATGGGGCTGGTGGTTTAAAGAATCAGTGTGGCTTGTGCTATCTTAAATCACATTTATTCCACTTCCATCAAAGCTGGTTCTCTGGCAAAAGGCAAAAAGACTAGAATAGAGAAAGGTGGGGAAAGCACTTTTAAAAGATTTGTCTGATCTATTCTTCTTTAAATATTCTTTGATGCTTGCAATGGTCAAATTCTTTTCTGGTGTGTTATATTTGTTTCACAATAATAGTGGCTATAAGAAACGTTTTAATATATGTTTCAAACAATGGATACACAGAAATTGATTCAAAATTATTATCTGCAATAAAAACAGCTCAGGATGACGGGGCTTTGAAGCTGGTGAACACTGCAGCTGCTTGAGTAAGCACACATGAAAGCAAATACTTTTAGAGAGCTCCTCAAACACTTTTGTAAGATATGGAGCATTTGTTCTTGTGACCAGGTCAGTTTCCAGCTCAAGTAAGTATATTTTGCAGACCTAATATTCTTGCTGCTTTTTCGTTCTAGAATGCCCTCTTGGCATCTTCACTTGGAGGGAAAACACAAACACACAGCTGTGATGTGCTGCTAACACCAACAGGCTCGCCACTTCTTACCTTGACCTGGCCAATCTTCCCAGCTGCTGCCAACAGACAATGAACATTTGTCAAAACGTGTTGAACTGTACACTAGTTCTATACACCTTGTTAAGGAGCTCTGGTGGTGCAGTGGTTAAAGAGCTGGGTTGTTAACTGAAAGGTCAGCAGTTCGAACCCACCAGCAGCTCTACAGGAGAAAGATGTGGCAGTCTGCTTCTGTAAAATTATAGCCTTGGCATTTGACAAAGTCCAACATCCTTTCCTCATAAAAACTCTCAATAAAATAGGTATAGAAGGGAAATTTCTCAGCATAATAAAGGACATCTATGCAAAACCAACGGCCAACATCATTCTTAATGGAGAGAGGCTGAAAACATTCCCCTTGAAAACAGGAACAAGACAAGGATGCCCTTT
>NW_004443938.1:5526184-5546481 GCF_000243295.1 Trichechus manatus latirostris | reverse complement strand
AGCCTTCATCTTAAGTGAGAAGAACAGCACAATTGGAAGAGCGTAGTCAATGTCACTGAACTGTGCATGTAGAAATTTTTGAAGCGGTGTATCTTTGGCTATGTGTATTTTCACCAAAAAAAAAAGGTTGAGAAGTTAGAGGGTTAATATGTTGTGGGGTTGTTAACCAATGTCATGGTGTGGGGTTGTTAACCAATGTCATAAAACACCATGTGTACTTCTGTTTCATGAGAAACTATTTGTTCTGTAAGTCTCACCTGAAGTACAATAAAATTTAAAAAAAAAAAATTATAGCCTTGGAAGCCTTGTGGGGCTGTTCTACTCTGTCCTGTAGGGTCGCTCTGAGTCGGAATCGACTCAGTGGCAATGGCTTTGATTTTCTGGGTTTATACATGTTGTCGTTGTTAGCTACCTTTCGTTTGGCATCAGGTTCATGGTGACCCCATGTACGACAGGATTGGACTGTTGTGATCCACGGGGTTTTCACTGACTGATTCTCGGAAAGAGATCACAAGACCTTTCTTCCTAGTCCACATTGGTCTGAACGTTCCACTGACACCTGTTTACCATCGTAGCCACACACAAGCCTCCACTGACAGACAGGTGACGGCTGCACGTGAGGTGCCTTGGCCAGGAGTTGACCCAGGTGTCCGACAGGGAAGGTGAGAACTCCCCTGCTGAACCACCACTGCCCTCCAGTTGTACACACAGGATACGTTAATAATTGCCCCATTGGAATTTGTTTCTATCTTATTTCTAAAGCAAAAAATTCTGTGACTTTATCTTCTAGTTTTACTGTGCTTGTGTCCATGTAATGTTTACTGTATTAAAGTATTTTAGAGAATTGCGTGGAAAAACCCCTTTTGAGATCAACTCATTGATAGAGATCTCAGCTCGGCTTCAACTCCCCTAAAATCTTAACTCATACGGACATTTCATTTTTCTAAACTGGACATTCTGCAGAGCTAAATGAAAACAGATGGCATCACCCAGGAGCTGGTTATCCTGATGAAAGATCTCAGAGAATCACAGCTGTAAGCAACTGTGACCCTCTGACACCCTACATGTAGACAGGCTGGGAGGGCAGGCAGCAGCATGTTGGCACAGCTGCTCCTCTGATCGCAATGCTGACAGTGTTGCTGGGATGGTTTTTTGTTTAAAACCTGCATCCCATTAGTTCTGATATGAAAGGCTGATCACATGACTCTAATATATTCACATGTCTGCCATCAGGAAGCAGTGCAATCTGGTTCAGCGATGCAGGAACCCAACGCCGTTCAGTCCCAGCTATCTGAAACTTCCCCCTGATTGTGGCAGGTCACATATTTCAGGAGGCCAATCAAGTTGGTCCTGTCAAGTAATATGTAATCAACAGACAGTAAAAATAATGAAACAGGGGATATCTTAAAGAAAAAAAGCCACTGTCAGGCTATTAAAGTAGAAAATGAATGCCTGGGGTTGTTGTCCTGACACTGGATCAACATTCCAGCGGGCAGTGATAAATGGGGAGGTGAGAAAACCGTCTCTTATCTCTACATAGACTAAAAAGTACTTGACAACTCCACTTACATTCTCTGGGTGCGTCAGGATAAGGAGTGTGTGATTAGTTTCCCTTGGAGTCATACATGGAATGACTTTACATCATCCTGAATGGATATTTGTTCAGGAAGCCCAGATGCTATAGAGTAACACCACAGAAACAGAAGTATCCAAAAGATGACAAGAGTGAGGGTCATTTCGGGGGGCTTCAGGGGGTAGATTCAGAGAAAAATCGAGCACATTTGGACTTTCTTAGGAATTATTGTTTTTAATGGCCCAGACTCTGGTAAAAAAAAGAATTTAAATAATTAAAGGTGGGAGTTAAGCTAGGGCAGTCAATTCCATTCAATATCAAAGAGATGTATCCATCACCTTGTATATGAGAATCCAGTGTGAAATGAAGCATGAAAGTTAAAGTCAGTAACATATGGGATGCTACAGTTAATTATTCTACTCATTAGAGTGTGTATAATGAACAAAGCAGTATAATTAAGATTATTTATCAGATTGAACACAGAAAATAAAACACTTATTTACTAGAAGCTAATATTTTCATCAATATGACCAGTCAAAATATTTGTCTTCTCTTTTACCTAGGAAAGAGTGGAAATAACATGACTAATGCCAGAGTCTGTTTCCTCCTCTGTATAACAAGGATAACAACATTGCATATCGCTGTTCTGAGGATTAGACTAGTTATAGTTCTGCTGGGGCCCATCTACTAGGAGTTGGTTCCCTGCGTTTTCTCTGTCTCAGTCCCGTCAGCAAACGTATTCCCCTCCCCACGTGTTGCAAGCCTCATGGTGCCTGACTCTGACGACTTCAGACCATGCTCTCAACCTCTCCTAACACTGATACGTGCTCCTAACCTCTCCTCAGTGACCAGTTCTGAGCTACCTTCTAACAAACTAAGATACTAAACATAAATGTGTTAAATTATGCATTTCCAGTGAGAATTTCTGCTGAGAATAATAAGTTTCAAGTTCTAAAGAGGTACACTTGTCATTGTTGTTGTTGTTGTTGTCGTTAGTTGCCATCCAATTAGCTCCGATTCATGGCGACCCCACGTGGAACAGAACAAAACATTGTGTGGTCCTGTGCCATCTTCATAATCACTGGTATGCTTGTATCCATTGTTATGGCCCTTGTGTATTTTGAGTGCCTTCCAACCTAGGGATTCATCTTCCAGAACTACATTGGACGATATTCTATTGCAATCCATAGGGTTTTTATTGTCTAATTTTCGGGCCTTTCTTCCTAGTCTGTCTTAGTCTAGAAGCTCCACTGAAACCTGTCCACCACGGGTGACCCTGCTGATATTTGAAATACCGGTGGCAAAGCTTCCAGTATCACAGCAATGCTCAAGCCCCCAGAGTAGGACACCCTGAGACGGGTGGTGGGAAGAGATAAGGTAGCCAATACAAAGAAGTCATATACAAGCCCCTTTGAAGCTCTCCCTCAGTGACTGCCTCCAGCCACACACAGGAGCCTGACTGGGAAAGGGGCAGACTGATGGGGAGGATTTCCTGGAAGGGTGGTTTTAGGGGTGCAATGAGTTTCCTCTCCCCAGAAAAGGGATGCATTCCCTTAACTCATGCCAAGTGAAGAGGAGGATGACACTTATACCATAAAGGTATCTAGAAAAAGTCTAAAAGTGAGATGTTGGCTGGAGTTCTCTGTGGTAGATGAGTGAGGAAAGAGCTACATAGACAGTGTCCTGCCAGGGCCTGCCCAAGGGCCAGAGTGGTCAACCTAGAAAGTAGCCATGAGCTGCCATGAAATGCACTGTCCCAAACAACGGGCACCAGGGAGAGGTGGCTTCAACAGAGGCTATGTGAAGTGTACCCCAAGGTGCAGAGGGGTGGGGAGGCGTGACGTGGAAGATCCATTATCCGTGCAGAGAGTGATGCTGTGAAGGTCCCAGCAAGGGGGTGGGGTGTCTTGAAGGAAACTGGGAGTGCACCTGCAGGACTGAAAGGCAGCATTCTTACAGCAGAAGTTGTCAATGCCAAATTACAATGGCACCAGTCACCTTCTCCTCTCCCGACTCACCCTGGAGGAAGAAGCAAAGGTGCAAAGAGAAAAACACAACCACATCTCTTCCTCCCTGTTAGGCTTCTGAGACCGGGTCAGGCCAGAAGCTGTGCAGGAAGGAGAGGAAGTTTAGGTTGAACGAGAGGTTGAAGACTGATGGAGACTAGATAGGCTTTTGTTCTCTGTGCATAAAACACTTTGTCACCATCTGAAACTGACCAGGGTTTGCCTGAGACATTGTTCTGGGGAGGGGAAGAGCCATCAACAGAGAGGATTTGAAAGAGAGTTGTCATTGTTGTTAGGTGCCATTGAGTTGGCTCCAACTAATAGCAACCCTATGACAGAAGGAAACCTTGCCCAGTCCTGCTCCATCCTCACAACAGCAAATGTATTTGAGTCCATTGTTGCAGCCACTGTGTCACTCTATGTCATTGAGGGTCTTCCTCTCTTTCACTGGCCCTCCACTTTACCAAGCATGGTGTCCTTCTCCATGGACTGGTCCCTCCTGATAAAACATGTTCAAAGAGAGTGGTATGAGTCAAATCACACTGCTTCATTATTTCACTACGCAGAGCTCAGACCAGTCAACAAACCTGTAGCAATTGTTAATGTTTAATGTTTCCTGAGTACATTATCCCTCCCAGTGTGTTTTAAATGTCAAAATGCTTGGCAGGATTATGAAGAAATGCATTATCCCCCAGCACAGTGCCCCAAAAGAAGGCTACTCCTCTTGTATTTCTGCCACGTATTTGCCTTATGCATCCATTAACTCCTTGCATTTAACAAACATTTAATGATACCCTACTATGTGCACATTAAAGAGAAGGAGAGTGGCATGATTGTTAAGAGCCTGAGCTCTTGTAATGATAATTTTTCTGGTTTGAATCCTAGCTCTTCCATTCACTACCTGTGAAAACTTTGTATGTTACTTAACCTTCTGGTACCTCAATTTCCTATTTGGTAAACTATAAATAACACTGTTGTCAGCATCAAATGAGATAATATATGCCAAAAATTTTTGAATAGTTTCTTCCTGATTGTAAAGACTCAGAAGAAGCTACAACGGAAAAGAGAAAAGAGTATTTCTGGGCAGAGAGAACAGAGTGCCAAGATCTAGATGAGGCAACTGGTTTTGTCTGTTAGAGGAATAGAAAGAGATAGCTAGTATTGCAGTATATTAAACCACTCCAAAAAATTTAAATGCTTAAAGCAGCAACTATTAATTCAGCTCATGATTCTGTGGGTCAGTAATTTGGGTGGGACCAGATGGGCATACCACTGGTCTCATCTGGGGTCACCTTGGTCTTGGGTAGATAAAGGTGACCTTGGTCTGGGCTGGCTCATCTCTGCTCCATGCTGTCTCTCATCCTCCAGCAGCAGTCCGCATGGCAAGCAGAAGAAGACAAGGCGTAATGATGCCTGGACTCAGAACTGACGCATCATCACTTCAGATGCGTTCCATCAGGCACAGCTGGTCACTAGGCCAACCCAGACTCATGGGGTGGGGAAATGAACTCCATCTCTGGATGGGAGAAGCTTCTAAGTCACATTGCCAAGAGGATGCATCCAGGGAGGACAATCTTTGCGGCCATTCTTGCAAATGATCCACTGGTGCACCGTCAATGCAAGAAGAGACATAGGCAGCACCCAGATCGTGCAGGGCTTGGTAGGCCAGGCTAAGGAGGAGGAGTCTTTTTTCTAACTGTAGTGGAAGTCGGTGGATGCTGGTGTGATTTATGTTTTTTAAAATATTACTTAGGGTGGAAAGGAGGAGTGTGCTATTGCAGAATGGGGTGAGCAATTAGGGTCTCATAACAACGTATGTGTAAAAATTTTGTATGGGAGACTAACTTGAAATGTAAGCTTCATTTAATTACAACAATAAAAAAATAAAATAATAAAAAAAATATTACTTAGGGATGCCATATGGGGAACGGACTGCAAAGGGCAAGAGTAGAAGCAGCGTGATCGGCTGGAAGTAATTGCAGTACTATCAACAGTATTTGATGGTGACTTCAAAGAGCAGCTGTAGAGTTGAGGAAAATTCAATTAAATCAGGAAATATTTTATAAATAAAGCTGATAGGCCTTGCTGATATATTCACGGTAAGGGGTAAGAAGCAGATAAGTGCAGAAGGAGCATGTTTGGTGAAGCAATTCAAATTTCATTTTGTACTTACTAAGTTTGTGATGCTATTATTCATCCAAATGGAGATGACAAGTAAGCAATTAGATATTTGAGTCTAGAGGTCATCAGAGTGTTTAATGCTGGAGTAGCCAGCATGTTAATGATGTTCCATATTAATGGAAACATGAATTGTGTGAATGAAATGCTAATGGGCAACATCAAAGGATAGGGGCATCATGAAGAGAAAACTGGAACAGAAAAAACAAACCCCAGGAGAACTCTCTTTCTAATCTTCCTCCTGTTTAAACCTTGATAGCGCTGACTGACAGTTTTACCGTGTCGGATCCAACTGTCAGGACAAACACTCTGCTTAAGACTCATCCAAGCTTCATTCTTAGCGTATTACTCCATCCTGAATATTAAGGTGACCAGGTGTTTGCATATTATTATAATCACATGAGCTTCTTCATCTGCCTGTAATGTCAGTCTTATCCAGCAGAAACACGTTTCTACTCAAGTAAACATGCCATTGATAGCTATGACGTGGACAATGTCCCAGGGATGAACGTTCAGAATAAAACGGATGAGGATCTAGATCCCCAATGGGGCCCACTCCATGAAAGCGTTTGACAGTCACTCTCTAAGCATGTCCATGTCCAGACATAGCTCTCTGTCTCTGGTGTTTTCCCAGATCGTCCTCTACCCACCTGCTCCAAACCATGGTTTCTTGCTCTCCTCTGGCCTTTGAAGTTGTTGGTTCTCTACAGTCTTCTTTCAATGATCGAACTCAGACTCCTCTTGCTTGACAATCTATTTGAAAACGAAGCCCCAAGTGATTAATGTCAGCCCACAATAAGCTGAACTCAAACTAAATGCCCCTCCAGGCCATAACTATGAGGCTAAGTACAAAAGATGTTCCTTACCCTCATCCAGGTCCAAAGAGACCTACAATCCCCACACCAATGTACTCAAGCTTTCCAATAGGGAGAAGACTTTGAAAGTCAATAATAACTTGTTTTTCCAGCTGAAGAGGGATTTTGCACCTAATCTACACTTTTTGCCCACTTTCACTTATGATCGACTCACAGTTTTATAAGATGGATTTTGCCTGTGGCTTTTTCTCTGTGAGAAAGAAGCTGGCTATATTAGGTACAGATTAATGACTGCAGTAATGTTAGCCCATGTTCTATGCATAAATAGCTGACAGCCTGGAAAGGAAAAAAAATGAGAAAAATAGAATAGTTTCACACCCAGATGTCAATTAATTGTTCGTGACAAGAACCCTAGAGTCACCCTTGACCCCTTTCTGGCCTTCCCCACTTATAATCCACCCTACTCGACTGTTTTTTTTTATAGCACTCATCATCTTCCAACAAGTGATAATTTAAATATATCATGTTTTTTGTTGTGGTCTGTCTTCAAACCATGGTGCCCCGGTGATGCAGTGGTTAAGAGCTCGGCTGCTCCATTCAGAAGATTTGCTCTGACCCTTCACAAGTGGGGCCAGAAGAAAGGAACAGCTGTTGTCAGATTTGGGGTGTTTATCAGCTCCCCTCCAGACACTTGACCTGATGCTGTGTCCCCCCTAATCCGCTGATCTGCATACAGTGGTCTCACGGGCCACAGCCCACAACTGTGGCAGAATTGCCCGGGACACTTGTCCCCATGCACTGATCCCCGGGACATTGTGTGAGGCTCACCTACACCCCCACTCCCCACCAGCCCCTTCGCGCAACTCCCCCGAAATTTAATTCCGCTCACGACTTGTGAAATGAGTTATTTGGGCTGCATTTGCTGAGTGAATTGTCCCACTAATGAAACAGTCTGCTCATCATACGGTTGCAGGACGGAAGGTTCAGCGCTCCCGTATCCCGGGACCCAGGCCGGCTAACCTTGGTAGACTGACAGTTGACAAAAGAATGAATAGCTCCCTCCTGTCAAATCAGGCTTACAAACATCTTAGCATACAAACAGCTTGGCATACAAACACTTACTGCTTGCATGCATGCGGACTTAGGGTCCCCCGTCTGCTAACGCCCCGGATTTGTAAGTACAAATTGGTTAGTCTTCCAACTGTTGGCGGAAGGAATAAAATGACCAAAAATTAGTTTGTTTTAGCCTTCTTCCCCTCCTGTCCCAGCTCCCACAAGTGAAACATTAAAAAAAGAAAAGGATAAAAAAATGAAAAAAAAAAAAGAGCTCAGCAGCTAACCAAAAGGTTGGCAGTTCAAATCCACCAGTCTCTCCTTGGAAACCCTATGGGGCAGCTCTATTCTGTCCTATAGGGTCACTATGAGTCGGAATCGACTAGACCGCAATGGGCTTTGGTATGGGTCTTCAAACCACCACCAGCCCCATAAGAATGTAAACTCTGTGAGGGCAAGAGTCGCTGTCTGTTTTGTTCACGGATGAATCCCAAGTGTCCAGAAGAGTGCTGGGAACAGAGTAGGTGCTCAGCAAAGTGTTTGTCAACTGAATGAATGGAATTTCAAACAATAGGCAAAGAGTTTGAGGGAGCGCAAAGAAACAGACCGACTCAATTCGAGTCTCAAGCTCTCGGTCTTTCCTGTGAAAGAGAAGCAGGAAAACTCGTGATCTTTGGCTGTATCTCCCCTTGCTTGGTCCTTTCTTCTGGCTTTTTAACATCTGCTTCCAACACTAATTTGATTCCCTGGTTTTAACCCAGCTGTCTCCCAAGAGTCTGTTTGCTATTTGCTCATACTTGAATGACAGCTAATCATGTTGTTATTTTTAAAATTATGGTTTTTAACCTTATACTTCAATTTCAGCTCTTATCCCAAATGTCTCTGCTGTATGTTACATTTCACTCCTCATCTCATGGCCCAGCTTTTGATACCTTGTCCAAGGACATCTTGATTGGCAGTAATTAGCCCACCTTCTGAGTCATGGAGTGGGAACAAGTGGTTGAGAACACTTTACCCAGCTGAATCGGAGCCAAACTGCAAAGTTGTCTGGGCCCACTTCAGGACTGTTTTCTCCAGCAGTGGGTGGCACTGAGCTGACAACGAGCATGGACCCACCATGACCACGTCACTCCATGATTATATCTTGGACTCATTTTATGGCACCGTTAATTACCACGTCCTCACAGACAAGCCTCTGAGCCACTGTTACGCTGCCTGTGCCGTGTTTGCTTTCTTGAATATTCATTTTCTGACGTCTTCTGTTCCAAAACGGTCGGGTTTCCTGACCAACCTCCCTTTGCTGATCTTCTTAGGAAATTAGTTTCCACTACCACCTGGGAAATTAGAAAGCAAAGGTAAAGCACTTTCTTTCAAAGACTGAGTCCTCAGGATTGATGACCCTGCCATCTTATCTACCATGTTACCCCATATGGACCATACCCACTGAAGTACATTCAAGTACACTTCATATCATTTGCTACTTTAAAATATTCCTTTTCTTTTTCTTTATCCTCATCACAGTGCAAGGAGATTTCAGAGCAGAGTGTGTAGGATTAGGGAAGCCACAGGTACTGGCTCTCACAGGACTCATTTTATTTTGATGAAAGTTTAAAAATTAACTTAGTCTCTTTCAGGATCTCCCTTTCTAAATCAATCAGCCAATCATCATAGTGTTAAATGGCTCTGAGGGATTGAAAAGATACATTAAACATGTTTTTGTCCTCAAGGCTCATAATCTAGGTAAGGAAATAAAACATGTTTTCATGAACAATACAAAGTAAAAGATTATGATTCAGAGAAAAAGGAGAGACGGCCTTAGTCTAAAATGATTAAATTAAAAAAGAAGTTGCCACAGAGTTGACTCTGACTAATGACAACTCCATGAGTGTCAGAGTAGAACTGTGCTCCACAGGGTTTTTAATGGCTGGTTTTTCAGAAGAAGATCACCAGGCCTTTCTTCTGAGGGACCTCTGGGTGGATTCAAACCACCAATCTTTTGGTTAGTAGCTGAGCTTGTTAACTGTTTGTGCTACACAGAGACTTCCTAGGATGATTAGGGCAAGGATAAATAGAATAGATAAGTTGTAGTCTGCGCCCTAAAAATTAGCTCTAGCTGAACAGATAGAATGGAGGATGATGGGTATTTAGAGAACAAAGAACAGACATTTGATAGATAGCAGATGGTTGTTTAAAGTCAGAGGATTAATTCATTCATTCATTTATTAATCTATTAATTAATAATGTTTATTTAATGCATTTAATGTATTCGATGCTGTGTTAATTGTGAGCAGGGAATACAATCATGGAAACAAAAATTTCTGCCCTCATGGATATTACGCTTCAGTGGAGGTGACAGGAGAGCAGCATGTTCACTAATTAATAAATTGCATATTGTGTTAAGAGCTAGGAAGGAAAGAAGCAAGGTTCTGTAAGACTGAAGGCCGGCAGAGCCACTGCAGGAGAACTATTGTTGTGTTGTTAGGTGCTGTCGAGTTGGTTCCAACTCATAGTGACCCTATGTACAACAGAACGAAACACTGCCTGGTCCTGTGCCATCCTCATTATCATTGTTATGCTTGAGCCCATTGTTGCAGACATCATGTCAATCCATTTCATTGAGGGTCTTCCTCTTTTTCGATGACCCTCTATCAAACGTGATGTTCTTCTCCAGGGACTGATCCCTCCTGATAATATGTCCAAAGTAAGTGAGACATAGTCTTGCCATTCTTTCTTCTAAGGAGCATTCTGGTGGTACTTCTTCCAGGACAGATTTGTTCATCCTTTTGTCAATCCATGGTATATTTAATATTCTTTGCTAACACCACAATTCAAAGACATCAGTTCTTCTTCGGTCTTCCTTATTCATTATCCAGCTTTCGCGTGCATATGAGGCAATTGAAAACACGATGGCTTGGGTCAGGCGCACCTTAGTCTTCAGGGTAACATCTTTGCTTTTCAACACTTTAAACATAATGTGTCTTTTGATTTCTTGACTGCTGCTTCCACTGGTGTTGATTGTGTATCCAAGCAAAATGAATTCCTTGACAACTTCAGTCTTTTCTCTGTTTATCATGATGTTGCTTATTGGTCCAGTTGTGAGGACTTTTGTTTTCTTTATGTTGAAGTGTAATCCATACTGAAGATGTGCTCTTTGATCTTCATCAGTAAGTACTTCAAGTCCTCTTCACTTTCAGCAAGTAAGGTTGTATCATCTGCATAACACAGGTTGTTAACAAGTCTTCCTCCAATCCTGATGCCCCATTCTTCTTCCTATAGTCCAGCTTCTCCAATTATTTGCTCAGCAGCATGGAGGAGAACTAGGAGAAGAGAATTCCAGGAGAGGGAACTGCCAATGCAAAGTCCTTGAGGTGCAGCAGAGCTCAGTGCATCCCGCAGTAACAGTAGATTGATGTGGCTAGACACGAGTAAACCAGGATTAAGGTAGCAGAGTGAGATTGCAGAACCAGGCATGGTCAGATCTTCTAAGGAGCTGGGATTTGCACAACACAGCAAGAGCTTGGTGTTTGCTTTCAGGGTTATCAGGACACAGTGGAGTATTTTAAGCCAGAAAATGATACAATGAATTTATGATTATAAGAGCCCATTAGTGTTAATGTGTAGGAAATAAAATGGAGGGGACACAAAATGGAAGTCAAGAACCCAACTAGGCGACTATGCTAAAATCCAGAGAAGACATGATGATACTTTGAGGTGATTTCCAGGTCCCAGACAACATTCCAGTGTGAGACAGATTTTTTTTCTTATGGAAATACATGGCTATGTCTGTAGGCAGAGAGGAAGGAGCAAGTAGTAAGGGAGAATTTTAAGATAAAAGAGAGATGAGGAAAAATTAACAGAATAAGATCCTAAAGGAGAAGGCGATGCCAAATGGAAGGGTTAGCCTTAGAAATGAGGCTTTTTCTTACTCGAAGATAGCTGGAAAGAAAGACAAGTACCTGGCTGAGAACAGAAAATGAGTCTGTGGTGGATTCAGTCAGCAGAACTTCATGACTTTCCTGCTCCAAGCCTTCCATCCATTTCTTATCCACTTGGCTGGCCCTGTAATGAGGTGTAGGGGATCAAGTGTTGCATCCATAGGTGTCAGAATGTGATAAAGTTCAGTGGACCACGACATCAGGAATTTCTAGAGGGTAATATATATACACAGATCAGTTTTAGAAAAAATACAACCAGAATGCTTCTTAGAGGCAAAAATGGCGAGACTTCAGCTCACTTACTTTAGACACAAGATCAGGAAAGACCAATGTGCTAGAAAAGGTCATAATGCTTGATAAAGAAGAGGGTCAGCAAAAATGAGGGAAACCCTCAATGAGATGGATTGACACAATGGTGCCAACAATGGGCTCAAACACACCAACGATGGTGAAGATGGCTCAGGACCAAACAATGTTTCATTTCAGTGGTACATAAGGTTGCCATGAGTCGGAGCTGATCCAACCTCAGCTAACAACAATACAACCAGATGGCGAGGACCGAAAAGAGAAGTCACTGTTAAGGAATAGTCGTGGGATAACATTCCAGAAGCACAGTGAGGAGCAGGGAGCTGACGACTCCTCTCCTCTCCCAGGGCATCGAGAAACTTGGGAAAGGGAAGCTCCAAAAAGTGATATTAGTGTGGACTGGCCAGGTTGATTGGGGTAGGAGCCCAGAACCAGATAATGGAGGGTCTGAGATGCAAGTCCAACCCTCCAACTTCATGTCCAGACTCTCTCCACAGGGAGCTCTAGAAGAGGTCATGCCTTGGGCAGTAAGTGGATTCAATGGGGATGAATGAATCCAAAGATCTGGAAACAAATTAGTGATACTTTGAGTCGGAATCAACTCAACTGCAACGGGTTTAGAGTTTTGTTTATGAGTCATAATGGAGAATTAACCTATTAGAATATATGAAATTGACCAAGCCTAGGACCACTTTGTATAATTTCCATAATTATCTAAATAGGGCTCTGACTTGAGTAGTAGATGGTCACTCTGGCAACTAAAAAAAAAAAAAAAAAATCAATCAATCAAACCAGGGACTTCCAAAATTGTGCTTTTCGGTGCTGATCTGTGTATCTTTACCAATACTTGGATTTTTCTTAGCTCTCTCTCTCTCAACAATTTTTTTCAAGCCCTAATTCTTTACATTTCTATCTCCAACTTACTATTCCCCTGACACACTGGAAGTACCACACGTCCCTGGAGAGAAGCCAGATCCTGAAATCCTCATTGCTGGATCACGGTTTCAGAAAAATAGCGTGTCTGAGACTCAATTACACTTTATTGCCCTGAAACTACAGTGATTTGGGGGGAAAAGGTTCTTATTATAGCCTTAGCTGATGATGTGTCTCAGTAAGGGGAAAATAAATTGGCACAGTAAAGACTTTTAAGCAAAAAATCTTGCTGGGATCATCAGGCCTTGACATTAAGGAAATAGCAGCATAGGTCCAAGACACGCCAACTAGGACATCACCTACCAGAGCATCCTCTGTTTATGGTTTTACAGGGTCAGAGTAGCATTTCCTGTCCAGCTCATACTCTGTTTAAATCTGCTGCAGTCCCATCAGAATGCAGCCGCTCTTATAACCTTGCTACTTCATCATCATTCAATCCAAAAACATGGGTTTTTCTCAAATGTTGCAACATAGGTACAAATCAGAATGCTACATAGGCAGCATGGGGGTTTGGGCGGTATGTGGCTCTGTTAAGTAGAGTCCATTTAGTCCTGGATAAAGAAGAACTAAATTAGAATCGTCCTTGGCAGAAATAGTCTCCCATCTGGCACCATAATTACATACTACCTTGACCTGCAACGGTCCTTGCTGTTCCCAGCTCTAAGATTCCGTTGGAGAGGAGGGGAAAGTAGATTGGAGGTTTAGAAAATACATTAGTTAGAATATCTTCTTTATCTTTTTCACAAATGGTTCTTTTTTCAATTTGGCGCTCTCCGGTACAATGAAATGAATCTTCCAGTCCCCTAATGAATGTGATTGCTTGATGGCCGGGATAAACAGATGCGATCTCTATGCAACTTCTCAACCATGGTATCAGGCAATATTTCAGACAGGACGTTGATCCGGCACCTCCTCAGTGTCCTCATCTCTAAGTACTCTTTTTTTTTTTTTTTAAAGTGGTCAGCCTTAGTTGCTGCTGACATGAGGCATTTATTACAACCCTTGACTTCACCTTCCATGCGAACAGGAAATTTTATACAACTTTAGTGTCCGGACTACAACTGTGCCTGGAAGTGGCGTTCTGACATGGCTCGATACTGCCACCTACCGGTAGAATATGTCCTGTTCCCTTTCTAATTTCTTTTTTCCTATTCTTAACACTCAGTGTTTCCTCCAAATTCATAAAGATTTCACTTTTATCTTTTTACTGAAACTACCATAAGTTGGACTTAGCATCATATAAAGTCACCACTTGAGTCCTCGGCCAGCATTTGTAAGATCTTGCCACTTAGAGGTGAAATCTTCGAAGCAAAAGCTCAAGCCCCCTTTTTACTACTCAAATGAAAGATTGTAACAATTATGCCACAGTCATCCCCAGCCCTGCCTTCCCGTCCATTCAGACCAGCTTAATAGCCGCTGGCTCTCCCCTCTGCCCTGTTGCCCAGTCCCTCCGCAGTGTCCCAACCATAATTAGAACCCTAAACTGAGCCTTTTAATTCACCTCCACGGGCTGCCGCACTTACAAGCAACCCAATAAATGGATGGCTTTTAAACAGAAAATGACACTGATTGTCACTAAATATAACAAGTGCCTTATGTACATTTCATTGGAACCACAAGCTCAAATTAGCCTGTCAGAATTTCACTATTCTTGATGCCAGCATGTCAAATGATACAATTAGCTCAAGAGAATAAAGAAAACGCTTGTCAAAGCCTTCACAGCTTTTCTCCTCTCTGAGTCCCATCCCTCTGCCTGGTGCCTTGATTTAATTCAAATTCTTTTCATGCTTGAAGTCACTGTGGGCTCCAGTGTGTGTGTGTGTGTCTGTGTGTGTGTGTGCGTGCACGCATGTGTGTGCTACCCTCAAACTTCAAAACCATCACACAGTGAAGAGTTAGGGTAAAGTCAGTACATTTTTCATAAGGCCCCAAATTCCTTTATTCCCCTTTTTCTTCCCTCCTGCAAACAAGAACCTATCAAAGGCTGAGTCCTAGCCATTTGTGAGAAAAAGAAAATATGTGCAGAAAAAAAAATTTTAAAAAGATGTAAAATTCACATTGGAAAGGTGGGAGCTTTAGGAATACCGACCCAGCATGCCTAACTACTCACCAGATCTGAAGGCTGCACGGCTATCAATAGTTACAGAAATAAGTTAGCATTCAATGATGGATCAGGGTGCCGTGCCCCGCCTCCAACAGGCGTGAGTGTGATATGTGATCCTTTAGAGAAAAGCTTAAATGCTTTCTACTCCGAAATGAAAGCCTGGAACAAAACTAAGCCAACAGAGAGGAGGATTGTTGGGGGGAAAATGTAAGTGACTCCTGCAATGGGAATTGGGGTTCTTCTGATTCTAATCCCAAGGATTATGGTAAGAGCTTCCAGTATCAGAAGCATGTGCCACAAAGACATGCATTTGCTGAATCACAGAGCAGAGAAACAAGCTCACAACAATGTTGATGAGCCCTGGGCCGCAGGGGCCCACAGGGGAAGGGAACCATCAGACGTGAGTGCCTCTGGGGAGTCACAGGGCTCCCTTTGTGTGATCTTCTCCAGTGAAGCCTCAGGTACCAGAAAGCCAGGTTGTCCCACCCAGACACCCGAACTGCTCTGACTGCCTGCATGGAGAATGACACTTCCAGCTCACCACACACGAGTAGAAGCGAGCTCTAGGTTGGTGTGATAGTGGATTCTGTGTGTCAACTTGGCTGAGCTGTGGCGCTCAGTTGTTGGGTCCAACGCTACTCTAGATATTGCTGTGAAGGTGTTTACATGTAATTAGCATTTCAGTCAGTTGACCTTAAGGAAAATAGATCACCCTCCACAATGTGTGTGGTCTTTATCTAAATCATTTGAAGGACTTAAAAGCAAAAAGCTGAGGTTTCTCAAGGGAGAAAAATTTTGCTTCAAGACTGTAAATAGACATCATGCAGGAATCCCTCACCCTACTCTTAGTACCAAGGTCTGTCTTAGTCAGTATTCTCCAGAGGAACAGAGCCAATAAGACATATAAAAGAATAAATGGGACCTTATAAAAATTAAAAACTTTTGTTCATCAGAAGATTTTATCAAAGAAGTGAAAAGGTAAGTTACCAACTAGGAAAATATCTTCGGAAACCGTATGTCTGACAAGAATCTAATAACCAAAATATATATAAAGCTTTGACAGCTTAACAACAAAAAGACAAATAACCCAACCATAAAATGGGCAAAAGATTTGAATAGACATTTCACCAAACGGGACATTCAAATGGCTACCAAACACATGAAAAAATGCTCAACATCATTAGCCATCGAGAGATACAAATCAAAACCACAATGAGATACCATTTCACTCCCACCAAGATGGCCAAGATAAATAATAATAATAATAAATGTTGGCTAGGATGTGGGGAAATTGGAACACTTACCCACTGCTGGTGGGAATTCAAAATGGTACAGCCATTGTGGAAAACAGTGTGACAGTTCCTCACAAAACTGAAAGGAGAACTACAATATGACCCAGCAATTCCGCTCCTAAGTATATACCCAAAAGACTTGAGAGCAGAGGCTCAAATAGAGATTTGTACACCAATGTTCACTGCAGCACTATTCACAATAGCCAAAGGTAGAAACAACCTAAATGTCCATTAACAGATGATGGATAAACAAAATGTGGTACATACATACAATGGAAGACTACTCAGCCTAGGATTCACTGTGTGTGAACAGTCACTGGTGAGGAGAACCGTGCTCGTAAGCTGACAGTCGTTCAGGCAACAGATCCTTGAGTGGAGAGGGAGCAGACTGTGGGGCCAACTTCTAGAAACCAAATCACTCTAATTTAGTAAGATAGAGCATTGTGCTGTAAAATGTCCAAAATAAGTATTTTTATTTGGGGATAGATAGACCACATTCTCCAGTATATCTCCTTTTTTTACTATTTTTGTTTTCAGCGGCTTTATTAAGGTATACTTAATATACAATACACTGAACATAAAGTGTACAATTTCATACACTTTAACAAATTTATATATCATAATCAAGATTTTGAATATATGCACCGTATACAAAGTTCCGTTGTGCACCTTCAAAGTCCCTCTCTCGCCCCTCCCACCTCACCCCCATCCCCAGGCAACCACTGATCTGCTTTCTATCATTATAAATTACTTTGCTTTCTCTAGAATTCTGTATAAATGCAATCATGCAATATATACTCTTTTGATCAGCTTCTTTCACGCAGCATCATTTTGAGATTCTTCCATTTTGTAGCAGGTATCAGTACTTGGGAGTCCAAGTCCCTGGGTGGTGCAAACAGTTAACACACTTGACTGCTAACTGAAAGGCTGGATGTTCAAGTCCACCCAGAAGCTCTTTGGTTTCAGGTAGGGTTGCATAATTTTGGCTTTGCTATCACAACTTGTCATTTATTTTGCATATGTACCAAAGTGCAACTCTCTTCTTACCTTCCTTATTTACTGTGGAGCACACCACATAATATTAATAGCAAATAAATTGTGAAACAACCCCTCTAGGTAAAAATAATAAAAATAAATCTTTAGAATTTCATATCCAAATGCTTTTGAGAGATGAACTTTCCATACACCAATTTATGAGAGGAAAGTTTTGCTTTCAGTTGAGAACCATACTTATTTTTTCATGGAGGTCAATATAAATTTAATAAACATTAGTTACAAATCATTTTTGGGAAGAGCGGAACGATTCTTAAATCACACCTAACTTTAAAACTTACTTGCTTAAGTATAATCGCTGCCAAGAGGTTAAATAGTTGTTAATACAAATTTAAAACCATGTTTTTCTGGCAATATTTGTGCTTAATCTCACCGTGGTTGTCATTTTTACATTTAAATGTTGCATTCTTATTATTCTTAATAATTTTAGAGTTCTCTAAGGCTAGTTTTATCAGTGTCTAAAAAGGATAAATAAGCAGACAGCGTTTGGTAATTATTTGCATATGTATATTTCGTGTATATATGTGTTTGGGTATGTGAGAAAGAGAGAACTAAGAAAAAGTGTTTGCTTTGAGAAGGAAAAAGTATGTTTCCTTTGAAAAAGTCAGCGTAACTATGTAATTCCAGTAAATGAGACTGTGCAAATTTGCAATTCTCTACGAGTACAGTACTATAAACGTAAATACATTTTCTCCAGCCATGGAAAAGGTCAAATAAACATTCGTAATGGTAAAACATCCAGTTACACCAATAATTTAACCAAATATAAATACACCCATTTCTGCAATATGCCTTTGATTACTCATCAATCAGCTGTCATTTTTTTCACCTAAACATGCTGTTTATAAATATAAGTATGAATTGAGATGCACTTAAGATGTTTACTTATTATGGCTAAATAATAGTATTTCATTATAGTATTTTGCATTATAGTAATGCAAAATTCGCTGGTACAGTAGAGAAATAAATTGTTTACAAATGAAATCAGCTGAAGACATAATTACAGCAAAGTTTCAAGGCAGCGAAAGAACAAGGGGTCGAGTAAATGAGAATATGAGACCAAGGTGAAAAGCAACCAAGGTGGAGGACACTGAAGACAAGGGGAGTGAGGGAAAGTGAGTCGGTTGGAGAAGGAACATAGGAAGAAAAATGTCCAAATAGGTTTTGAAAACTAGACAAACACCAAATAGTAGAGACAATTTCCATCACCCGATAGTTAGGTTTTGAGGCAGTGGTGGCTGAGTGGCAGAATTCTCCCCTTCCCTGTGAGAGACCCTGGGAACCCTGATGACACAGTGGATAAGAGCTACGTCTGCTAACCAAAAGGTCGGCAGTTAAAATCCACTAGGTGCTCCTTGTAAACTCTGTGGGGCGGTTCTACTCTGTCCTACAGGGTCGCTATGAGTCAGAATCAGCTCAGCGGCAATGGGTTTTATGTGGGAGACCTGGGTTCATGATATCCGGGTTCCATTCTTGGCCAATGCACCTCATGCACAGCCACCACGCATCTGTCAGAGGAGGCTTGTGTGTTGCTGTGATGCTGGACAGGTTTCAGGGACACTTCCAGACTAAGACAGACTAGGAAGAAAGGCCTGGCAATCTAGTTTGGATAATCAGCCAATGTTAACTCTATGGATCACAATGGTCCTATCTGCAACCCATCATGGAGATGGTATGGGACTGGGCAGCGTTTTGCTCCGCTATGCTCGAGGTCACCATAAGTCCTGCCAACTCAGCGGCTACTAACGACGCTTAGATTAGGACCATCCCTGCCTGCATGCTGTTCAGCATCTTGTTTGGACAGGTCTTTAAAATTCAACGCTCAGCTTCTGCTTTGCTTCATGGAGCCAAACCCTTTGGGGATATCTGATGAACTATTTCTTCTCTGGAAATTACCAAAGGCATGTGATGGCAAGATAGTTCCCCAAAACAGAAGAAGATAAAATACACAAAGAATACACCAGAAACTAAATATTAATTAGATGTAAATGACATGTGGAAATATTAGAATAAATGCTTGAGGTAATATTATTGAACAGTAACTTTCATACATAGTAAATTGTTTTGTAGACTATTATGCCTGGTCTGGTTAAGGAAATTAAATAACTTTTTATTTATTAGGTTAAGTAATTAAAAGAAGTGATTAATATTTTGATGGAACAAATGCAAGTTTCCTTTTCTTTTTAAAGATACTCATACTCTATAAGTTCACCAGGAATTTAAATCTGTTATTGCCCTTAAACACTTATTTTTAAAGATGGGAACCAATCTTCTTTGATATCTTTCATTTAATCAAAATCTTTGTCTTTTGGATTCAACTCAGAAATATAGAAAGCTTAAGTCTTGATTTCTTGACCTTGTAAGCTAAAGATCAAATGTTTGTCCAATTCTTACTTATATTTTTGCTAGTATTTTTATGAAATTGCAGCAAATTTAGAAAACATACAAAGGTGAAAAGAACAAAAATAACTCACCTATAAGCTATCACTCAGAGATGAGAGTCTTATTTTTCTAATTAGTACGTATTCTTCTACAACACTGTTTTCAGTATTAATTGTATGAGTAACTAAGATTAATTGAATGCATCTCTTTAAAAACAAAAACGTGTAGTATTTCAACATCATGCTTGCAATGTAAGCACATCCATCTCTGATCCTTTTCGGAAAAGAAATTCCTAGAAATGAACTTACAGAGTAAAGCTATTCATATTTTTTAAGTTTTGAAAATGTATTACCAATTTGGTCTCCAGAAAAATTGTATTAATTTACACTGTCACCGCAGAATTTGGGCATACTCTTTTTTATTTTAAACACCTTATTATTTTTCTTTATATAGTATCTTTTATACTTATACATGCTATTAAAAAAAAAAAGTTGGAGAGTTCTGACAAAATGGCGCTCTACGCAGAAGCTCCACGCCGTCCCTCCACAGCAAAGATCTGAAAAGCTAAGCCTAACAGAGAATACAACAATCCTGAAACCCTAAAACATCAAATGAAGAGATAAAGAACTCAGCCAAGCACCAAGTGGAGTGAGAAAACTGACAGAGA
>NW_004443938.1:5502487-5518193 GCF_000243295.1 Trichechus manatus latirostris | reverse complement strand
AAAAAAAAAAAGGTTGAGAAGTTAGAGGGTTGATATGTTGTGGGGTTGTTAACCAATGTCATAAAACAACATGTGTACTTCTGTTTCATGAGAAACTATTTGTTCTGTAAGCCTTCACCTGAAGTACAATTAAAAAAAAAAAAAAGTTGCTCTTAAGTTGATTCCAACTCATAGCGACCCTATAGGACGGAGTAGAACTGCCCCATAGGGTTTCCAAGGAGCGCTGGTCCATTCGAACTGCCGACCTTTTGGTTAGCAGCCAAGCTCTTAACCACTGTGCCACCAGGGCTCCATATCTGCTATAACTCCACACAATATATATACACACCTATACTTGGAATGGCAAATACTAAGACATTGCTGTCACCAACCTCCTCCTGCATTCAAAGCAGACATTTCTAATCAAGCACAAATCTTCCTGAATATAGTTCTCCAGGCAGTCAGTCCCATCTGACAGGAGCTGGTGCGCAGAGGGATCTTGTTCGTCATCCCTGAGGTTTGGTTCTTCTCCAGCACTTCTTCTAATGTGAGCAGACACCATTTCAAAAATCGAAGAGAGCGCCATAAAGTAGACGAAGCAGGAATTAAGTTGCTACTCACCTCAACCTCTGAACACCCTTCTCCCCCTAAGTCACCCTTCCTTCACCTGAAAGTCTAGAGCCTTCTTGTTTCAGGCTTCTCTTAGTGGTGACTATTCACACTTCATCAGCTCAGTCGGAGTTCCATTCTTCAGAT
Organism: Trichechus manatus latirostris; assembly: GCF_000243295.1. Classification (NCBI taxonomy): domain Eukaryota; kingdom Metazoa; phylum Chordata; class Mammalia; order Sirenia; family Trichechidae; genus Trichechus; species Trichechus manatus. The sequence goes on along the minus strand of NW_004443938.1, from coordinate 5,517,458 downwards.
CTATATCCTTTAGCTGACAAAATCCACACCCCACCCCACTCCACTCCAAGCCTTGGTTACTCTCTACAGGCACTTGTCCTTTTAGGTAGTAATTGCCTCCACAGTTCACACTAGATATTGCTGTTGTTGTTGCTGGGTGCTGTCAAGTCGGCTCCAACTCATAGCGACCCTATTCACCACAGAACGAAACACTGCCCGAGCCTGCACCATCCTCACATCCTAACAACTCGTTGCTATGCTTGAGCCCATTGTTGCAGACACTGTGTCAATCCATCTCATTGAGGGTCTTCCTCTTTTTTGCTGACCCTGTACTTTACCAAGCATGATGTCCTTCTCCAGAGACTGATCCTTCCTGGTAACATGTGTAAAGTACATGGGATGAAGTCTTGCCATCCTTGCTTCTAAGGAGCATTCTGGTTGTACTTCTTCCAAGACAGATTTGTTCATTCTTCTGGCAGTCCGTGGTATATTCAATATTCTTCACCAATACCACAATTCAAGGGCATCAATTCTTCTTTGGTCTTTCCTATTTATTGTCCAGCTTTCACATGCATATGAGGTGATTGAAAACACCACGGCTTGCGAAAGGTGCACTTTAGTCCTTAAAGTGACATCTTTGCTTTTCAACACTTGAAAGAGGTCTTTTGCAGCACATTTGTCCAATGCAAAGCATTCTTTGATTTCTTGACTGCCCTTTCCACGAGCATTGATTGTGGATCCAAGTAAAATGTAATCCTTGACAACTTCAATCTTTCCTCTACTGAAACCTGTCCAACACGGTGGGCCAGTTCTATTCTATCCCATAGGGTGATAGGGTGGCTATGAGTCAGAATTGACTTGATGGCAACGGGTTTGTTTGTTTTATAGCAAGTATAAGTATAAAAGATACCATATTAACAAAAATAATAAGGAGTTTAAAAAGAGTATGCCCTAATGCTGCTGGTGATGATGCAGTCTGGAAGCTCCACCGACACTTGTCCAATGTGGGTGGTTCGTCTGGTATTTGAAATACCGGTGCATAGTTTCCAGCATCACAGCAGCACACAAACCCCCACAGTAGGACCAACTGACAGATGAGTGATGGAGCAAGGTCAGAGAGGGAAGATGAGTGTTCTTTCTACACGAGGCTGAGACAAAATCGGAGTATGGCCATTCCGCTGCTGCACTGATTCGGACTACTGAAGCTGAATCTGATGGCAATCCTACAAGCCCTGTCCTTCTGAGATGGCCTGCACAGGCCTTCGTAGTGATGAAGTTCCCATCTATCCCTAGAGACTCTCCCTCCCAAGGTGTCACCAGGTGAGCCAAGATGAGGGCTCTGTCTGTTGGCAGCACTTTGCTTTGGATGCAGAGCATTTCCCAGGGTGAAATCCAGTCTTGGGAGGCCTGGCTCGGGGTGAATTCTGGTGCCCACCACCTCACAGTCCAAAGTCACTTCTTCTTTTCTCCTTAGTGACTACCTTCAATGTGTAGAGCGTCTTTTCTTTTAAATCCTCAAAAAACAAAGTATTTGGTTACACACTTTTCCAGAAGCTAGTTGCCTTACCCTTCCCTTCTAGAAAACCTATCCTCATAATTCACCAGCGATTCCAGTCCAGCTGTGTATCAAGGACCTGGTATTCTCTCAATAAAGAGAATAATATAATTTAATTTTTGGAAGGCCATCCCTTGAGCCAGGTAACCCACTACATCAGCACCATTAAAACTTAGTCCTTCAGATACATATTTAACCGTTTTTATTTTCTATTGTGATAACTAATTCACCTCTGATTTGTTTCTCATACATTTGTAAAATACAGCATCTTTAAGAGGTCCTGCAAGGAGATGGCACCGTGATAAATTTCCTCTACAAATTTCTGTGGTGCTCTTTCGAGAACAGTTTTTGTGGGTTTTTGTTTTTTAATCTGTTTGACTCAAGGTGACATAAGGAGTAACTTCTTAGTTGGAGGCTTACATCCTTCCAACAGTTGTTTCCGAAATCCATACCAAACATCCCCACTCCCTGGCTGCAGGACCTCGGGGGACAAATCGTGGCTCATTGCCTTGTCTTTCATTAGTTCTTTGTAGTATCCTGTTGCTTTCTATTTGAATATTTTATTCCCTCTTCCATATGGGCTGGAGAAGAAAAGACCTACCACTGCGGAACATAGTTGGTAGCGTGGAGACAGCATTAGCTGGCAGAAGGGAGACAGAGGTTGCAGAGAGGGTGTTGGCATTGCTCTTCCTGTTACTGTGGAGGAGAAGGAATAGGGCAGTACCACAGCCTCTGGAGGAGCCCTAGTGGCACAGTGGTCAAGCATTTGGCTGCTAACCAAAAGGTCGGCAGTTCAAATCCACCACCCGCTCCTTGAAAACCCTCTGGGGCAGTTCTACTCTTTTCTGTAGGGTCGCTATGAGTAGAAATCAACCAGATGGCAACGCGTTAGGGTTTTTGGTTTGGTGGCCATTGGGCTCCTCCCTTCTGCTGCCCTCTCTCTTCCTGGCCATGGCAGCAGGTGTAAAGGGAAGAGCTGTAGGAACAGCAAGTCAGTGGTTGGAGCATTCCAAAATAGAGTTGCAATTATACAACAGCCTCTTCACGTGGCTGTTGAGGACCACGGAAGAAGCTCAGTATGTATTTAAAGCAAATTATTATTACATATCAAAACCCCCGTGTTTTGAACAAGAAAAGAGTCGACTCGGTGCTGCCCTGCTGTTATAGTCTGTCCGTGTCTACGTTAATGCTTTATGAGGAATTCACTTGGCATTGGAGGTGAATAAAATGCAAATCAACACACAGTCTCGTGCCTAGATTAGAAAAAGAACAAGGCATGGCTGGAGTCACCAGTTGGGGTGCATGGCCTCTCTTTCAAATACAGCTACGTAGAGACTTTTGTCATTCAAAGTGTCAAATAATCATTGTTAGAATCATAACAATATTCGAAAAGCATAACCGAATCTAGGGCAGAGGGTTTTTTAAATGTTATAAAATAGGCTACGCTGCCACCTTGTGGCTGAGAGGGAGGAAAAACTCCGTGTTCAAAACCGACACACAAGTTTGATCCCTGTTGTTTGATATGATGGTGTCCACATTCCAGAAGGAATGTCCGAAGAATCTGCAGAAGAGGAGGGCGTGGCTGAAGGCTTCCACGCGACCCAACTTCAATTCCCCCACAGTGCTCATTGAACACTTCTTTGAAAGTCTCAATAAATATTCATGAGACACATTTTGTTAATCAAATTTGATTCATACATTTTGAGTGTTGTTGTGAATTGAACTGTGTCCCCTAAAAAAGATCTGTTGAAATCCTAGCCCCTGGTACCTATGAATGGGATCCGATTTGGAGATAGGGTCTTTGAAAATACATTTAACTTGAGGTCACACCACAGTAGGGGGGTCTTAATCCCATGTGAGTGGCGTCTTTACAAAAGAAGAGAACCTACATGAGGGTTAGACAGAAGGATGCCGTGTGACCACACAGGCAAATTCAAGCCAAGGAATGCCAAGGATTGCCGGAAGCCACAAGAATCTAGGACCAAGGCATGGAATAATTTCTATCTCAGAGCCCTCAGAAGGAATCAAGCCCACCAACACCCTGATTTCAGGCTTCCAGTCTCCAGAACTATGAGAGAATCAATTCTGTTGTGCAAAGCCACTCAGTTTGTGGTATTTTGTTACATCAGTCAGAGAAAACTGGGACTAGTGTACAATTCCACATGTTTTGACAAATGTAAGCAAAAGTGTTACCAAGTAAAAATTTCCATCACCCCAGAAATTCCTCTTGTGCCTTTAGAAACTTTGCTGTCCCGACACCAGTTCTAACCAGGAATTCATTTTCTCTCATGTAGTTTTGCCTGCTCTATAATTTACGTAAATGGAATCATACGGTGTTTTCTCTGTTTCCTGCCCTGTTTTCTCTGTTTCCTGCCCTCTTTCACGCACTATAATGACTTAAAGATCCGTTCATTTGTTACACTTATCAGTAACTTAATCCTTTCAAAATCCCATTGTCAGACTACAGGTGTTCCCTTCAAGATGAACACACAATCAACACCATGGAAGCATTGGGCAAGTCTGCTGCAAAAGACCTCTTTAAAGTGTTGAAAAGCAAAGATGTCATCTTGAAGACTAAGGTGCACCTGACCCAAGCCGTGGTGTTTTTGATTACCTCACATGCTTATGAAAGCCGGACGATGAATTAGGAAGAATGAAGAAGAATTGACGCCTTTGAATTGTGGTATTGGTGAAGAGTACTGAATATACCACGGACTTCCAAAAGAACAAACAAATCTGTCTTGGAAGAAGTACAACCAGAATGCTCCTCAGAAGCAAGGATGACAAGACTTTGTCTTACATACTTTGGAGATGTTATCAGGAGGCATCAGTCCCCGGAGAAGGACGTCATGCTTGGTAAAGTAGAGGGCCAGCAAAAAAGAGGAAGACCGTCAACAAGATGGACTGACACAGCGGCTGCAGCAAGGGGCTCAAGCATAATGAGTGTGAGGCTGGCACAGGACAGGGCCATATTTCGTTCTGTTGTATATAGGGTCACTACGGGTCAGAACCAACTCGATGTAACAACAACAACAAATTCATGTGGTCATATTGTAATGTGTGATAAATTTATAAGAAGCTGCTAGATTTTTTCTGTAAGTAGTCAGACTATTTCATCTTCCCATCAGCAATGTATGACTATGCATACCAACATATGGTAATATCACTCTTTATCATTTCAATCTACTAGATGTTCCATAAAATCGCACTGTGGTTTTAATTTGCTTTTCCATCGTAACTAATGTGCACTAGCCATTTATATATCATCTCTTGTGAAGTGTCTATTCAAATTTTTTGCTTATTATTTACTTTGGTATAATCCTTTATTATTATTGAGTTATAGGAGTTTTTTACATATTCTAGATATCAATCCCTTGTCAGATATATGTATTGTGATTATTGTTCTCCTAGTCTATGGCTTGTCATTTTATGTTAAAGATGTAGGATTATTTTGTCATCTTGATGAATGGACTTCTTCATTATTATGAAAAGCCTGTCATTGCCCCTGGTGATGTTCCTTGTTTAAAAGTCTACTTTGCCTTATATTAATATGATAATTTTAGCTTTCTTTTTGATAGTGTTTGCATGGGCCATCTTTTTCCTACGTCTGCGTATTCAAAGAGGGGTTTCTGATAGACAACATGTGGCTAAGTCTTATCTCTATCCAATGTACCTTTTAATTGGAAGATCTGAACCATTTTACATTTACTGTAACTTATTTATCTATATAGTCAGGTTTACAGCTACAATCCTAATATTTGTTTTATAATTGTCCCATATGTTCTTTGTCCTGGTTCTGCTATTTTCCCTACCTTTTTTGGGATTCATATTTTTGTCTCTATGTTCTATATTTATAGACTCTCTGTTTTATAATTTTAGTGGTGGCTGTAAGGTGTATAATATGCATCTTTTTATAATCACAGTCTACCTTCAAATAATATTATATCACTTCACTTACAATGTCAGAACCTTAAATCAATATACTTCCATTTCCTCCCTCCTGTTCTTTGTGCTTCACGATACATTGCTCTTATTTTTGCTTTAAAGACTAAATTACGTTTTAAAGAGATGAAAAAGAAAAAACAAAGATTTTCTACTTACCGTTTCCATTGGTCTTCACTCCTTTGGAGAGATAGGTCCAAATTTCCATCTAGTAGCACATCTCTTTTACCTGAGTTAGTCCCTTTAAACTTTCTTGTAGTGAATCTTCTAAGCTTTTGTTTATCTGGAAAAAGTCTTTATTTGAAAATAGCCTTACTTTATGTAGTCTTATTCTATACTAGATTGACAGGGTTCTTTTTCCAACATTATCAGCATTTTTTAAGATGATCCATTGTCTTCTGGCTGGCATAGTTTCTGTTGATAAGTCTGTGATATATCTTATATTTGATCCTCTGAATATAGTGTCTTTTTTCCTTTAGCTGCTTGTAAGATTTTTTTATATATCACTTACTTTAGGTACTATATTATGATATGGAGCCCTGGTGGCACACTGGTTAAGAGCTCAGCCACTAACCCAAAGAAATGCTGTTCAGATCCACCAGATGCTCCTTGGAAACCCTATAGGGCAGTTCTACTTTGTCCTATTGGGTCGCCATGAGTCGGAATTGACTTGACAGCAATGGGTTTGGGTTTTGGTATATTATGACATATCTTTTCATGTTTTTTATTCTCATTGGGATTCTTTTTACCTTCTTAGATCTGTGAATTTAGAGTTTTCATCAAATTTGAATAACTTTGATTGTTTCCTCAAAATCTTTTTGTCCTACATTTCTTCTGATGCCCAATTTCATGTATGTTAGACTGATTGCATTGCTCAGTCTTCAAGTTTGTTAGAGTTTTCTTTTGTCTAATATGCGTAACCCCATCCAGTGACATAGTTTACCTTTAGAAGTGGCATTTGGTTCTTTTTTATATTTTCCAATTCTCTCCTCAGTATATTCATGTTTTCCTTTAATTCTATGAGTATGTTTATAATAGTTGTTTTAAGGTTCTTGTCATTTCTGGGTCTTTTTTAATTAATTCTACTAATGATTTTTACATCACAAGTTGCTGTGACCTAAAATCATGAGGCCTACCTCATTCATTACCCTTCTCTTGGGAAAGCTTTTACTCTGACTGCTTTTCAATGTCCGAAAATAATTCTTTTTTTTTTTTGAGATTTTTGTAGCAGAAGTGTAAATCTAATCCCAGCTAATTCATCAATAGATAAAAGTAGAAATCTTCAGGAAATTATCTTTTGAAAAACATGGTGTATTAGCATCCTATGGATGCTGTAACAAATTAACACAGACTCGGTAGCTAAGAATGAGAGAAATTTAATCTCTCATGGATCTGGAGTCCAGAAGTTTGAAATCTGTGCTTCCCAAAGATGATTAAGGGAAGAATCCATTCTTTGCCTCCTCCAGCTTCTGCTGGTTGTTGGCGTTGCTTGGCTTGTGTCTACATCACATGGAGAAAGTTTTGAAAACCAGATTCCAGTCTAAACTCCTGAATTTAAAAATTGGGAAACTGAGGCCTAAAGAGATGAAGTGGGCTTTCTCATTTGGGAAGCAGAAGAAACATACAGACAGATCCCAGACCACATCTTCAGAGACATTGAACTAGAAGTGGCTTTGAACTAGAAGCAGAGAATCTACATTTTCCAAAATCCCAAATCCAAGAAGATTCTGATGCAGGTGACCAGAGGACCAAACTTTGAGAAACAGCATTGACAGAGCCTTCACTTGGTCAGAAAATAAGCTAAACAAAGTACACAAGCCAAAGAAACATGATATAACATCCAAATGGGCAGCTTATTAAATCTGCAATTTCAGTGTCAATTCTTCTAGATTTTACTGCTTACAGTAGACTCAAAGAGCAAGAACTGATAAAATGTTATCCATAATACTTAACTCTAGCCTCCTTAATAATATTATCACTGTTTTTACTTTAATTCATACAGAAACAGATCCCTTTTTTCTCTAAAGCTTGATTCTCTAGCAAGTTGATCAAATGGAAAGCTATCAGCCAATGTTTGAGGGTCTTTTACACCTATGAACTCACCAGGTAACAAGGAAACCCTAGAGTACATGTTCTCCAAAACTGTAGCAATGCAAACTCCCATTGTTAGACTACAGGAGCTCCCCTAAAGATGAACACATTCCTGAGTTTCCTACTGATGACAACTATAGATTTGCCCCTTGGACATATCCTGAGCATGAACTTCCCAGAAAAAATTTTCAGATATTCCAAAGGCTTTAAAGAGAGGAGACAAATGAAATGTACAAGTATTTAATTTATTCACTTGTCCTTGGAACCATTTTAGTATGCTGTAGATCAATAGGAAATAGGAAACAAAATTAAAAGTGGTCTGCAATGATGCATAAAAAGCTTAGAGAATAATATCTACATGAAACTTTAAATGACTGACATTTTTAGCTAAGGAGCAACTTGAAAAGGATTTTTTTCTATGTGTTCTCAGTGCCAAAACCAGCAGTCAATTCAATCAATTGAAGTAAATGAAAAAGTCAAATTGGTTAGGGGAAAAAACTCTAGGGAATACAAAAGTTTCCATCTGAACAGCTTCAATATTACAAAAACACAAAGAAACTAATTCTATAAGGTTAACAGGCAGAGCATCATATGAACTCTTCCTTTTATCTATTGAAGGAAATGAAAACTGGACCAAAATTTTGAGTTTGGGCCCTTGCCATTCATGTTAGAATGTAAACATCCTGTTGATAGTGATTTAGTCTTATTATGACAAGGTGTAACATACAGAAGGGACTTAATAATTGTCTGAATAATTCCATAAAAATGAGACATGTTTTTCTGAAATATAAGGACGTTAAAGCTTTTAATAACAGTGTTCTATTATTAATATAAAACAAATAATACACAGAATCCATGAATATCGAAATGAGCTGCTGAGTGAAATTTAATGTCTTTCTGCTGAATTCTCTAAACTTCTACCCTGACAAAACTAAAATAGCAACAAATACACTTACTCATTCATGTCTCTATACTATATTACATTTTCACGTAAGACTTAAACCAATTTAAATAAAAGAAAAATTTCTTTTCAAAAGTAAGCTATTACCTAAGGGAAAATTTCTATAAAATACTTCATGTAGTTAACAAAAATTTCAACAACACCTATAGACACTCAGTTTTTTTAAAGTCCTCTATTCTATCCTACCCTGTATAACCAAAAAAACACCAAACCCATTCCCGTCCAATCAATTCCAACTCATAGCGACCTATATGACAGAGTAGAACGGCCCCTTATGGTTTCCAAGGAGCAGCTAGTGAATTCAAACTGGTGACCTTTTGGTTAGCAGCCAAGCTCTTAACAAGTGCTCCACCAGGGCTCCCCACCCTGTATGGTTATTTTATTATTCATCTTTCCATTTGTGGCACTCCAGTAAGCAGCCACAGTTTTATCACATTTGTACCACAATATTGAATAGAAAGTGAGATCTGAGATGAATATTTCACCTTTCCACAATGAAGATTTCTTTATGCCGTTAAGTAAAGTGTCTTGAGTGAAAAATGAGAAGTGTAAGTGGAATGTAAAATATTTTAGAAATTTTAAATGAAAAGGTACTAGAATAAAAACATCAAAATGTCAACAGGAGGTAGACAGTCGTGGGTGGGGAGGGGGTGAAGATAATATCTGATCACATAACAGAGAATAATCAGCCCATAAAAGCTACTGCAGCAACAACTTCAAGCCACAGTGCTCAGAAATCATGACTTTCAGGAGCAGTTCAGCCCAACCTATTAACTGTGACACACTTTCCTGCTCACTTACATGGAAGATTTCTCCCCCTCAATTCCTAAGGGCTGTTATACCAACCAGAGAAGTGGGTCTGGAATCAGGATATATTCATGAAGGATACATCCTGTAAGTACAACCAATCCTCAGCAAATTAGAAATCCGTAAGAAAATATCATTGCAAAGCAATGCCGGATAATACTTAGACTTTTGAACGATTCAGATTTTCCAGTGCCTCATGATTATTGTTGTAAAAACTAATTATTTATATTGACAAATTATATCAGAAGCGTTTAGTACAGATTGGTGGTTGAAAATAAGACAGACCAGAAAGAGTTCCCCTTCTGCCTAGAAGGTAGAAAGCTGGAGAGAACCCTCCCTTCACCCTAATGAGAAAAAGCTAGATAACTTCCAAAGCATGACTTTTTGGAAACAATCAGATAGCTGAGGTCACAGAGCAAATAAGTAGCCTAAGCTCTAAGGAAGAGCATGTTCTCAAGGATCAATGGGATAGAGCACAGGCTAAGTTATAGCAGAGCACCAGAGGACAGACACCAGCAACCACACCATGAGACATGCAGAATTCAGAAAAAAAATTCCTAAAGACCATGCGTGGGAAAATACAAGAGTACAGAACGTCTGGAAGCCACAGACACAGAGGCTGATGTACCGCCCTACCCCAGTAAGCTCTTCTTTACACACTTCCACTGGTGCTATAGAATGTTTGAGTGCAGGGAAAGCCCACAGAAAGCCTTCCACTGGGGTAGGCCTACAGGAGCGGATGGTGGCTGCTGCAGAAAAGGCACAAAGTAGCTCCTGAATCTTCTCTCCCATAAAAAAGCTTTAAACCACTATTAAGGGGGCAACTCAGTTATGCCAGTGCACACACAATGACTCACTGAAGCTAGGAAAAGGGAAAAGAAAAATTTCTCTATCCTGGAGGAGGTGAAAGGAGAACTCCTGAGCCCAGGATCCTAAACCAGTACATTAGAGGGAGGATGCACATACCACTGGGAGAGGAAAAGAAAAATCTCCTCCACACAAGACCTGCCAAGTAGTAGAATTCTCAACTTCCATGTGGGAGACCCAGGCTCAATTCCTGGCCAATGCATCTCAGGCACAGCCACCAAGCATCTGTCAGTGGAGGTTTGTGTGTTGCTATGATGCTGAACAGGTTTCCACGGAGCTTCCAGACTAAGACGAACTAGATAGAAAGACTTGACAATATATTCTTTCAAAAATCAGCCTGTGAAAACCCTATGGATCACAATGATCTGATCTGCAACTGATCGTGGAGATAGTGCAGGATGGGGTAGCGTTTAGTTAAGTTGTCCATGAGATCGCCACGAGTTGAGGGCCAATGTCAAGGCAACTAACAACAACAACAGATCTTTCAGACGAAAGGGAAATACAATAGCCAATTAGTCCTGTTTAAAATGTGAAGAGTGATGCTCCAAGTAAGAATCAGCTAATAGTTACACTTCTGAAACAATTAGATCAGAAATGTTCAGCCATCACATTATAAGATTGAAAACCAATTTCATATGCCTACAGAATCCTTGAGATTTGGAAAAACAATAGAGATCATTTTCACCACACCATCTAATGAGAATTTTACTGCTATTTTATCATTCCAGCCAAGCACTCCAAGTTCAGAATGTTTTGAAAATGTAGGAAAATGTGCAACAAAACACTGGCTGAAGCAGAGGGAGAACCTGAATTACATTCAATGAACCAGAAGGATTTGAAATAGAAAATACAGTGAAGCAAATAATTACCCTCAAATAGATCTTAAATATGTGATTGATTATAAGAGTCTTTGCATTTCATGAAAGTCCAAGATAAACTGTTAAGAGAACAGACAGTAAGATAGCTATATAAAACTCAGATTCAAAGATAATTTTCTTAACCAAAAATGAGGGATCTGAATTCCCATATAAAAAGTGACAAAAATATTTATTCCATTTTCCATCAAGGGCATCTGTATTTGTTCCCCAGAGCAGATCCCTGCACTCAAAGTGCCTCATCTACCCTTTGCATATAGTTGGAGGAAGGGGTTTGAACTTCGTTCCTGTGGGTTAAGGTTTGGAGTCCTCATTCTTTCATTCATCAGCGATCCAGCATGCATATACTCATTCCTCACTAAAATGTATCAAGTATTCTGAGGATGTTGAAGGCACAGATGTGACTCCTGGGACCCCTTTCCTCGAGGGATCTGGAGGGCACAGACACATAAATAGAAGATTAGCAGATACACAACCATGAGGGCCTCCAAACCCACCCTGGGAGGGTTAAGGAAAGACATGAACATCCAAGCTGATTCTTAAAGATCAATTTTATGTAATCTAGCAAGGAGGAGGAGGGGAAGAAAAGAAGAGAAGGGTGTTCTAGGTCAAGAAACTTAACCTGCAACAATAAAGAGACACAGAGATGGAGAGACGGTGTGGACAGCTCAGACAATACGTTCTTGTAACAGAGCAAGTAAAATAAGGATGGGCAAGTAGACTAAACAGATAGTAATTAATTACTTAAACAAGAATAGTGTCAATCGAGTGCTGTGGGCAGAGGCTGGACAGCAACACTTTCATAAGTAAATAAGTAGTAAGGAAATAAATTAGAAAGAGAGAGTTGAAAGGCAGTGAATACAGGTAGGAGGAGTCAAGATGGTGCTTAGTCAGACACTCTATGCCATCCCTCTACAGCAGAGACCCAAAAAAAACAGAAACAGATGCAGATGACAATCCTAGAACCCTGAACATCAAAAGGCAGGACAAAGAATTGAATCGAAGACTGATTGGAAGAAGAAATTGAACAAACGCAGCAAACAAGGAGTGACAAGGAGCAGAGGTGCTCTGCCAGCCATCCCAGCTCAGCGTGGCCATCTTGAGACAAAGCCAGGAGTGACCCTGGGTAAGGACTACAGGAAGGCAACTTCATGTTGTCATCATTTACTGATTGACATCCCTGTGTCCCTGTTTTAAGTCCTTTAGCTTTGTTTTATTATTGAGAGTTCCTTACCCAGGTTGGTATCTGGCTGATGCTGTCCTGTCCTAGACTATGGTTGTTGTCTGATGTTATTGGTTCTCTGATCGAAGGGCTGCTTTTAATACAGCTTGTAAGTTTGATTTGGTTTTTATGAATTCCCTTATTTTCTGTTTATCTGAAAATGTCCTAATTTTGAGATCGTATTTAAGAGAGAGTTTTACAGGATATATTATACTTGGTTGGCAGCTTTTTTTTTTTCAAGGTTTTATATATGGCATCCCATGGGCTTCTTGCCTGCATAGTCTCTGCCAAGTAATCAGATCTTAGTCTTATTGTTTCCCCTTTGTAAGTGACTTTTCATTTTTCTCAGGCTGCTCTCAGGATTCTTTCTTTGTCTTTGATTTTGCCAAGTGTAATTATGATATGTCTTGGAGATTTTCTTTTGGAGTCTGTCCTATATAGGGTTTTTTGAACTTCTCAAATGGTCAGCTTTTTGTCTTTCATGATATTTGGGAAGTTTTTTGCCAGCAAATCTTCAACAATCTTGGCTCTGTTTTCCACTTTCTCCCCTTGTTCTGGAACTCTGATCACACGCAAATTTTTCGTCTTGTGTCCCACATAATTGATAGGTTTACTTCATTCTTTTACCTGATTTTTTTTTTTCTCAAACAAAGTTGTGTCCATGGATTTGCCTTCAATCTCACTGATTCTTCCATTGTTTCAAATTTGCTCCTAACACTATCTATTGAGGTATCCATTTCTGAAATTTTGTTTTTATGTTTTGGATTTCTAGTTGCTGTTTTTGTGTTATTTCTAATCATTTATTTTGAAATTTTGTTCTTGTTTTACTCTCCTGAATTCTTCTATTGCTTTGTCTGTGTTTTCCTTGATTGTGGCTGTGTTTTCATTAGTTTTGTCTGTGTTTTCAATGGAATGTTTTTCCCTTGTGTCTTTATTTTCCTTCATTCTCCTTTGTTCTGGATGGGATGGGATCATTAGACTGATCTTAGATGGCTGCTTGCAAGCTTTTAAGACCCCAGAGGCTACTCAACAAAGTAGGATATAGAACATTTTCTTTATGAAGTATTTTATACCAATTGACCTAGATGACCTGGCAACCATGGTCCCCAGCCCTTAGCCCCAGTAACTCGGTCACTCAGGGTGGTTGGATATGTCTATGAAGCTTCTCTGACTTTGCCCTGATCAAGATATGCTGACTACCCCTATATTGTGTACTGTCTTTCCCTTCACCAAAATTACCACTTACCTACTATCCAGTTAGTGATTTCCCTGCCCCACCCACTCCATCTCTTGTAACTATCAAAGATTATTTCTTTCTATGTGTAAACCTTTTCTTGGATTTTTATAATAGTGATCTCATACAGTATCTGTCCTTTTGTGATTGACTTATTTCACTCAGCTTAATGTTCTCCAGATACATCCATGTTGTGAGATGTTTTGCAAATTCATCATTATTCTTTATTATTGCATAAGATTCCATTGTGTGTACGTACCATAATTTGTTTATCCATTCATCTGTTGATGGGTACTTAGGTTGTTTCCATTTTTTGCTATTGTGAATAATACTGCAATGAACTTGGGTGTGCATCTGTCTATTCCTGTGATGACTCTTATATCTCTAGGATATACTCCTAGGAGTTGGATTGGTGGATTATTGTTGCTGTTGTCAGGTGCCGTGTAGTTGGTTCCAACTCATAGCAACCCTATGTACAACAGAATGAAACACTGCCTGGTCTTGTGCCATCCTCACAATTATTGCTATGCTTAATCACATTGTTGGAGCCACTGTGTCAATCCATCTCATTGAGGGTCTTCCTCTTTTTCACTGACCCTCTACTTTACCTAGCATGATGTCCTTCTCCAGGGACTGGTCCTTCCTGATAACAAGTTCAAAGTATGTTAGATGTAGTCTCACTATCCTTGCTTCTAAGGAACATTCTGGCTGTACTACTTCCAAGACAGATTTGTTCATTCTTTTGGCAGTCCATGATATAGTCAATATTCTTCACCAATACCATAATTCAAAGGCATCAATTTTTCTTCAGTCTTCCTTATTCATTGTCCAGCTTTCACGTGCATATGAGGCAATTGAAAACACCATGGATTGAGTCAGATGCCCCTTAGTCTTAAAGGTGACATCTTTCCTTTATAAGACTTTAAAGAGGTCTTTTGTGGCAGGTTTACCCCAATGCAGTGTGTCATTTGATTTCTTGACTGCTTCTTCCATGGGTGTTGATTGTGGATCCAAGTAAAACTAAATCCTTGACAACTTCAATCTTTTCTCTGTTTATCATGATGTTGCTCATTAGTCCAGTTGTAAGGATTTTTGTTTTCTTTATGTAGAGGTTAATCCATACTGAAGGCTGTGGTCTTTGATCGTCATCAGTAAGTGCTTCAAGTCCTCTTCACTTTCAGCAAGCAAGGCAGTGTCATCTGCATATTGCAGGTTGTCAATGAGTCTTCCTCCAATCCTGATGCCCTGTTCCTCTTTATATAGTCCAGCTTCTCAGATTATTTGCTCAGCATACAGTTTGAATAAGTCGGATCATATGATTATTTCTAGCTTTTTAAGGAAGTGCCAAATCATTTTCCATAGTGGATGTAACCATTTTACATTCCCTCCAGCAGTGCGTAAGAGTTCCAATCTCTCTGAAATCTCTCCAGCATTTGTT
>NW_004443938.1:5478400-5502387 GCF_000243295.1 Trichechus manatus latirostris | reverse complement strand
TTTTTTTTTTTTTTTTTTTTTTTGGTTACCTACAGTAATGTCAGGGTGAGATATTACTTCAATGTAATCTGATTTGCGTCTCTAATGGAACAAGAGGGGGATAAATGGTGTAGATATAGAACTTTCAAATGGAGAGGATGTCAAGGCCATAACAAGTAATAAAACACTGTTTCAAACTGAGGAAGATAAATGTAAATTTCAAGGTAAACACATAGAAAGTTAACAAACTTACTCATCAAAATAAAGAAGAAAAACAAAGTCTCTGACTACAAAATCTACAAAAAAGAAAGAAATGAAAAGAAGACTCACAAACAAAAGGAACTCAGCACAGGAGAGTAAGAGGAACAAAGAAAACGTCAACACCACAAAAGAAAGAAAAAAGTACTACAAAGTGACAGCAATAAATTCACATCTATTGATAATTACTCTGAACATAAATGGCTTACATTTACCCATAAAGACACAGAGTGACAGAATGGATTCAAAAAAAAAGACCCATCAATATGCTATCTACAAGAGACGCAATGTAGAAACAAACACATAAATATTTTAAAAATAAACAGATGAAAAGAATTTATGAAGCAAACAGCAACCAAAAAAGACCAGGAGGGTCAATACTCATCTCAGATAAAACAGACTTTAAGACAGAATCCAGCATAAAAGGCAAGGAAGTACATTATATAATGATTAAAGGGACAATCCACCGTGAAGAAGTAACCATAATAAATATCTATGCAGCCAATGACAGGGCTCCAAAATACATAAAAAAAAAAAACTCTAACAGCACTGAAAAGAGAAACTGACAGGTCTGCAATAATTGTAGGAGTCTTCAACACGTAACTCTTCATAAAGTACAGAACATATAGAATGAAACTCAGCAAAATACAGAAGATGTAAAAGCCATAATCAACCAACTTGCTCTCATAGACATATATAGAACACTCCACCCAATAACAGCAAAGTACACATTCTTTTCCAATGCACATGAAACATTCTCCAGAACAGACCAAACATTAGGCCACAAAGCAATACTCAACAAAGTCGAAAACATAGAGATAATATAAAACATCTTCTCTGATCACAATGCTATAAAAGTAGAAACTAATAACAAGAAGAGCAAGGGGAAAAAAATCAAATATATGGAAAATGAATAACACCTTGCTTAAAAACCACTGGGTGATAGAAGAAATTAAAGATGGAATAAAAAAATTCCTAGAATCAAACAAGAAAGAAAATAAATCATACCAAAACCTTTATGACAGAGCAAAGGCAGTGCTCCGAGGTCAATTTATAGCAATAGTTGCACACAATAGAAAGAAGAAAGGGACAAAATCAAAACGTTAACTTAACAACTTGAACAAATAGAAAGAGAACACCAAAAGAAGCCCACAGCCACCTGAAGAAAGGAAATAATAAGAAAGGAAAAAATTTTAAAAATCAGCAAAGTATTGGCCAAACTGACAAAAGAAAAACAGGAGAGGAATCAAATAACCCAAATAAGAAATTAAATGAGGGACATTACAACGGACTCAATGGAAATAAAAAGGATCATAACAGAATACTATGAAAAACTGTACTCTAACAAATTTGAAAACATAGAGGAAGTGGACAAATTTATAGAAACACAGTACCTACCTAAACTAACACAAACTATGGTTGAAAATCTGAATAGACCCATAACAAAAGAAGAGATTGAAAAGGTAATTTAAAAAAAAGAAGAAGTCCTGGCCTAGATGGCTTCACTTGAGAATTCTATCAAACATTCAGAGAAGAGCTCACAGCAATACTACTCAAACTATTTCAGAACATAGAAAAAAAGGGATACTTCCAATTTCATTCTATGAAGCCAGCCTAAACCTGATACCAAAACCAGGCAAAGACACCAAAAAAAAAGAAAGAAAAGAAAATTACACATCAATATCTCATGAATATAGATGTAAAAATTCTCAACAAAATTCTAGCCAATAGAATTCAGCATCATATTAAAAAAATAATAATACACCACAATCAAGTGGGATTCATACCAGGTATGCAAGGATTGTTCAAGATTAGAAAATCAATTAACGTAATCCACCACATAAATAGAACAAAAGAAAAGAATCACATGATCATCTCAACTGAAACAAAAAAGACATTTGACAAAGTCCAACACCCATTCCTGATAAAAACATTCAATAAAATAGGTATAGAAGGGAAATGCACACCCATGTTCATTGCAACATTGTTCACAATAGCAAAAAGATGGAAACAACCTAGATGCCCATCGACACATGAACGGATAAACAAACTATAGTACGTACACACAATGGAGTACCATGCAATGAGAAAGAATAATGATGAATCTGCAAAACATCTCACAACATGGATGAATCTGGAGGGAATTATGCTGAATGAAATAAGTTAATCACAAAAAGACAAATATTTTATGAGACCACTAGTATAAAAACTCATGAAAAGGTTTACACACAAAAAGAAACAATCTTTGATAGTTATGAGAGAGGGGAGGTGTGATGGTTAAGATTGTGTGTCAACTTGGCTGGGCCATGATTCTCAGTGTTTATATGTGATCACCCCCATGACGGGATCTGCAGTGAGCAGTCAATCAGTTGAAAGGGAGTTTCCTTGGTCGTGTAGTCTACATCTGAATGTGAGTGGATGTTCTGGCTTTTGCCCTCTCTGGATCCTGCAGCTGTGTCTTGTTCATCTGACCTCTGACCTTTGAGCTAGCAGGTTACTTGCCGATCTTGGGATTCGTCGACCTTCACAGCCTGTGAGCAAGAGCTCTGCTCCCCGACCTGCAGATCTTGGGTTCGCCAGCCCCAGCAGCTATATGAATCAGGAGAATCCTCTATCCTGATTCACGGGCTTGGGACGTTTCAGCCTCTACAATTGCATGAGCTGTTTCCTTGATATAAATCTCTCCCTCTCTCCCTCTCTCCCTCTCTCTATCTATATATATGTGTGTGTGTGTCTGTGTGTGTGTGTGTGTGTGTATGCTTTACTGGTTTTAGTTCTCTAGAGAACCCAGTCTAAGACAGGAGGGGTGGGGATGGAAAAACACTAAATAGATAATAGAAAAGTGGCAATTTTGGTGAAGGGTAAGACACAATACTGGGGAGGCAGCACAACTTGTCCAAAACAAGGTCATGGAAGCCTACAGACACATCCAAACTCCCTGAGGGACTGAATTGTTGGGCTGAGGGCTGTGGGGAACATGGTCTCTGGGAACATCTAGCTCAACTGGCATAACATAGTTTATAAAGTAAACGATCTACATTCTACTTTGGTGAGTAACGTCTGGGGTCTTAAAAGCTTGTGAGTGGCCATCTAAGATACTCCACTGGTCTCACCCTGTCAGGAGCAAGGGAGAATGAAGAAAACTAAAGACACAAGGGAAAGATTAGTCTAAAGGACTAATGGACCGCAACTACCACAGCCTCCACCAGACTGAGTCCAGCACAACTAGATGGTGCCTGTCTACCACCACTGACTGCTCTGACAGGGATCACAGTAGAGGGTCTTGGACAGAGCTGGAGAAAAATGTAGAATAAAATCCTAACTCATAAAAAAAAGAAAGAAAACCAGACTTACTGGTCTGATAGAGACTGGAGAAACCCCGAGAGTATGGCCCCTGGACACCTTTACAGCTCAATAATGAAGTCACTCCTGGTGTTCACACTTCAGCCAAAGGTTAGACAGGCCCGTAAAACAAAATAAGACTATATGGGCACACCAGCCCAGTGGCAAGGATTAGAAATCAGGGGGAGACAGAAAAGCTGGTAATGGGGAACCCAAGGTCGAGAAGGGGAGAGTGTTGACATGTTGTGGGGTTGGCAATCAATGTCACAAAACAGTATATGTATTAATTGTTTAATGAGAAACTAGTTTGCTCTGTAAACCCTAATCTAAAATGCAATAAAAAAAATAATAAACGGGCAAAGGACATGAACTGACACTTCACCAGAGAAGACATTCAGGCAGTCAACAAATATATGAAGAGATATTTGTGATTATTAGCCGTTAAAAAAAAACAAAACCAAACACATTGCCGTCGAGTTGATTCCGACTCATAGCAATCCTATAGGCCAGAGTAGAACTGCCCTGTAGAGTTTCCAAGGAGCACCTGGTGGATTCAAACTGCCAACCTTTTGGTTAGGAGACATAGCTCTTAACCACTACACCACCAGGGTTTCCTTATTAGCCATTAGAGAGATACAAATCAAAACTACAATGAGATACCATCTCACCCTGGCAATAATGGCACTAATAAAAATAAAAAAAAAAAAAACAGAAAACAACAAATTCTGGCAAGGTTGTGGGTATATTTGGAAATCTCAGACACTGCTCGTGGGAATGTAAAATGGTGCAACTGTGGGGATATGTGCCATTAAAATATGGATGTATAAAGGCCTCTATGCTGCACAGCATGTTAAGACTTGTCCCCAACATGTGGGGACTTGTCAGCGATGAGAAAGAGATTAGGCACGACTTGTTTTCCCAAACCTATTGTCCTGTTACTGATTGGCTTGTTTACCTGAATTCCTTCTCCCTTGCCCAAAACTTATTGTTACTCACCCAAAGCCCATTGTTCTGTTATTTGCTTCACTGCTTGCTGTATTGACTATAAAATAAACTCCTGGGACTGAAGTCGGGGTTCATCTCCTCAGAGTGACCCTCCTGGCCCACTTCTCTGTAAGAGTTGTGGCATTGGTTACTGTCTCCGCCGCCCCAACAACCGTCGCCGCTGCAACATGCAACTACTGTGGAAAATGGTATGGGGCTTCCTTAAAAAGCTAGAAATACAAACGCCATTATAAGCAAGGAATCCCACTCCTAGATATATATCCTAGAGAAATAAGAGCCTTGACACAAATATTGCACACCCATGTTCATTGCAGCATCATTCACAACAGCAAAAAGATAGAAAAAACCTAAGTGCCCATCAGCGGATGAATGGATAAACAAACTGTGGTCCATATATACAATAGAATACTACATAACTTTAAAGACTAACAATAAATCCACGAAACATCTCACAACATGGATGAACCTGGAGGATATTACGCTGAATGAAATAAGTCAATCAGAAAAGGAAAAATATTATATGAGACCACAATTATAAAAAGTCAGGAAACTGTTTGCACACAGAGAGAAACATTCTTTGATGGTTACCAGGGATGGAAGGGAGAGGGAGAGAAAATCATTAACTAGCTGGTAGACACACACTAACTTTGGTGAAGGGAAAGACAATACACAATAAGGGGGAAGTCAGCACAACATGACCAAGGCAAGGGAAGACACTGAGAGGCACACAAGAGCAATAGGCAACAATGGTAGATACGACTACGTACACAATCCTGCAGCGACAGTAATAACAAACAATAATTTGTGAGTGGATACATAGGTAAATAGGTAAGGTGAACATGTGTGGGAATGTGTATGGGAGTTCACCCACCAGCATATGGAGGTTTGGGAATGGCTATTTCTGCATACATGTCTATATGTACTGCTAATATACCCAAGTACATAATAGAGTACACAAGGGACACGGTCATGAGAACTTTTCAGCCATAACCAAACACCTCAAGAGACTGAAGCACTGGACTCGAGGGCTTAGGATCATAGTCTTAGCGGACAGCCAGGTCAATTGGCAAAACATAGTCCATAAAGACAATGTTCTGCATCCTTCAAAAAACAATGGTATTTGATTAAAATTATTGAAAGTTACTGCTATTTCACTCTGGTCCTTGGGTGGTGCAAATAGTTTGCACTCAGTGCCCTGGTGGCACAGTGGTTAAGTGCTTGGCTGCTAACCGAAAGGTTGGCGGTTCCAACCTATCCAGTGGACCCATGTGAGAAAAGACGCGGTGATCTGCTCCAGTAAAGATGACAGCCTAGGAAACCCTATGAGGCAGTTCTACTCTGTCATATAGGGTCGCTATGAGTCAGAATCAATTTGACAGCACACAACAACAACGGCAAAGTTGGCGATTCAAACAGACTCAGCAGTGCCATGGAAGAAAGTCCCGGCAACTAGCTTCCAAAAAGATCACAGCTAAGAACACCCTGTGGAAATCAGTTCTGTTCTGTAACACATAGCATCACCATGAGTCAGGAACTTGATGGCAACGGGGTTTTTGTTTGTTTGTTTGTAATTTTGTCAGTAGTTCTATTGCTATCATCAGTGGGTATGGTAGTCGATCTGTCTGGTGAACAACAATCTGAAAAGCTGGACTAGAGGAAGAAGAAAGTGGCATCAGGATTGGAGGAAGATTCATTAACAACCTGCAATATGCAGATGACCCAACCTTGCTTGTCTAGAGAGAAGACAACTCGAAACACTTACTGGTGAAGACTAGAGCCTTCAGTACGGATTATACCGGAACATGAAGAAAAAGAAAATCCTCAGAACTGGACTAATAAACAACGTCATGATAAATGGAGAAGAATTTGAAGTTGTCAAAGATTTCATTCTACTTGGGTCAATTCTCAGCATCCGTGGAAGCAGCAGTTAAGAAAATCAAATGACCTATTGCATTGGGAAATCTGCAGCAAAAGACCTCTTTAAAGTTTTAAAAAGCAAAGATGAATTTTCATATAGGAAGAGTAAGAATAGAAAACATAGCAATCCTTATGTAATTAAGTTAGTAATAAGTAAGTAATCAGTTGTCATCGAGTTGATTCTGACCCATGGCAACCCCACTTGTGCATGGTATAACTGTGCTCCACGGGGTTTTCAAGACTGTGACCTTTTAGAAGCAGATTGCTAGGGCTTTCTTCTGAGGTGCCTCTGGGTTCAACCTGCCAACTTTTTTGGTTAGTAGTTGAGCACTTACCCATTTGCGCCACCCAGGTACTCCAAGCAGTCCTTGGTCTGTAACAGTTTTGAAACCTGCACAGTAGACATTGTAAGTTCTCATATGTAGGAGCAAGGTGTTCGTCGATTGTGCATTCTGGAAGAGCTCTCTTCCAATATCCTTGTCTCTCACACTCCTTTATCCCGCTTAGGACACATCTGGAGTGGCCTTTGGGGAATATACCTCAGTAGAAGCAACACACTTTTCTCTGCTTACTTACTGTTTCTCCCCATGGAAAGCTGGGGGGCCGAGGGGTTGTTTCAGGCTTGGAACATTAATATGTTTCCTTTCCTGAGGTTCCTGATAGCCTTGGAAGTCAAACTCTCTCAAAAACTCAGTAAACTTTCAATCCACTTGCTTCCAGTCAGTCCCAGGTGCCCCCTGCTTGCTTAGAGATGCTCCCAAATCTTTCCGTCTGTATTCTCTCACTCCCACTGCCTATCTCACTCTCAATTCAAAGACAACCTCCTGGAGGCTACCGAGCTTTGGTGGAAACGCCACACCCGTGATCCACTCTTTACTTTCAGTCATTTAATTAGGTTATAGATTTTTAATCTCATCTTTTACATTTCTAGTCTCAAAGCTATCAGCTTTTCCCTCGCTGAGATCCCCAAAGTTGGACTCTCTTTATTCCCATTCATTTACCCAAACGAGTTATATGTCATAGTTGTCTTGTGCCGTTGAGTAGACTCCAAATCATAGCGACCCCAGGTGTTACAGAGTAGAACTGCTTCATAAGGTTTCTTGCCTGCAACCTTTACGGAAGCAGAACACCAGGTTTTCTCTTCTGCAGTGCTCCTGGGTGGACTCAAACAGCCAACCTTTCGGTTCCTAGCCAAGTGCAAACTGTGCCACCTAGTTACATGGCTCTGCTTAAAATGCAAAGAGGACTGGAATATACCGAGAACACACGGATATCCCGTGAGCTACACAACTTGTTGCCAAATTGCTTTCTAAAATGTTCACAGCGATTTACACTTGCCCCAGTAGCTGATAACAGTTGCACAGCCACATCCTTGAATGCACTTTCTTTTGTCAGATTTTCATTGGGTGTGTGTGCTCTTTTTTTACAGATCTATACAACAAATTCCCTAAGGACCAGGGCTGTGTCTTATTCATTTTTGTACTCCCAACAACTAGCACACTGTCTGAAGTATACTTGAAAGGTGACCTAATGAACAGTGCTTGAATAAAGGAATGAACAGTAGGATTACTTACTGGTTTTTAAAAGGAAATTTGCCAAGCCCCAGGATGCACGCAAGGAAGTGTCTGCTGCAAGACTTGGATTTTCACAGAGCTTTACCATAGCCCACCTCAGGCCTCTGAAAACAGTGCTTTTGTGACATTATCCAGAATGGTAGATCAAAGGGAGGATTTTGCAATTCCCCAACAAACCATGCAGAACTCGGTGTCTTAAAAACTAAAACGAAACCCATTGCCATCGAATCGATTCCAACTCACAGTGACCCTACAAGACAGAGTAGAACTGCTCCGTGGGGTTTCCAAGGCTGTAATCTTTATGGAAGCAGACGGCCACATATTTCTCCCTCAGAGCGGCTGGTGGGTTCCAACCACCGACTTTTCGGTTAGCAGCCGAGCGCTTCCCCACTGGACCACCAGGGCTCCATTAATGTCTAAAGGTCCTCTTCCTATGGAATAACACCCCTCCTTTAGCTCTATAGCCATATAGCCTCTCTACTTTCAAATGGGAGACTCCCTAGTCTGGTCCGCTGAGAGGATATTCCTTCCCTCCTTGTTGGACAAACTGAGCTTCGTTCGTTTGTTTTCAGTTCTAGGGGTCTTTCTGTCACTCTGACGACACATAAATTCATTTTCCTGTGTCTCTACTGGTGATGGATATAAACGGCATCCATAATGCTGTGGTAAGAGTTTAGGAATGGCACTGGCCACATTTGGGCTCAGATCCTGGCTCACTGTTTACAGTATACATCTGGGAAGGTACGGTACCTCACATTCTAGCTTTCTTCTCTGTGTAACGGGAAAGATGATGCTGTAACCCTGAGGGTGGGTCCTGCCGGCACGACACCCGAGTCAATTGAGAGACACCAGGCCCTTGAGAAAGAGAAAGTGGACTTTATTGCCAGCCGGTCAAGCAAGGAGCTTGGAGACTTTTAAGTCTCAAATCAAGGTCCCTGAGGTTGAGGATTCTAGTTCAGTTACAGGGTTCAGGTTAGGGAACTTATGCAAAATTCATGAATCTTCTGAGACTAGGCAGGCAATCCCAGGAACGAATTAGCATGCATTGGGGTGCAGTAGGGGGTGCGATATGGAGGTTAGGGGGCGTGTGTTTTTGAAGGGGTATGACAGATGAAGTTCATCTAAGGACAGCTTGGTGACTTTTTGCACACGTCTGAATGGACCTAAATAACCAATAGAAAGCACCTAGAGCAGAGAGAACTCGAGAAATATTTATGAAATCCAATTGATTTCTAGATACAGTGACCATTTTCAGTAGCTGTCACACTGTACTCTAACAGCCGGCTGAATCGTGCCCTAGGAAGAGCAAAGTCACCTTAGGGAGAGCCATGAGGAGCTCGCCTCCCTTACCCTGTCCTCCCGGCCCAGACAGCGCAGACACTGCTTTCTCGCTCCCTGACCTCATATCCAGGACTCCAAGTGAGGATTAAATCCCTCATGTCTGCTCCTCTCCATTTACATTTCATCTTCACAAAAGCCCTGTATATGGTTGTTCAAAAAAATTCGAGCTTGCATTGAGTTTAGGCATTCAAACTAGGTTTTAGGGAAAATGGGGTTAAATAAAAATTCCCCGGTTGTGAGGATCACATCGGTTAAGCCACGTGCAGTGCCCTGCACCATGCTGGTGTTGAGACCTTAGTAATGCGCTCTGTTATTTACAACTAGTACCAATTATTTAATTAAATGGATACTAATTGGGTCACTACTAAATTATATCAAATGCCTATATATAAATCTGCATAAGCAAATAGGTAGGAAAAACTTCTATCTGTATTACAAACCAAAACCAAACCCATTGCCTTTGAGTCCATTCCGACTCAGGGTGAGTCCCTGTGTTAGAGTAGAATGCCTCCCTAGGATTTTCTTGGCTGTAATCTTTACAGAAGTAGATCACCAGGCCTTTCTTCTGTGGCACCACTGAGTGGGTTCGAACCACTGTTAGGTTAATAGTTATGGGCAAACTGTTGGTGCGACCTGGGGACTTTGTATGACAGCAGTACTGAATTTCCCATTTCTTTTACATAATAAAAAGTATTTTTCCCCACAGCTGGAATGCTCCTTAGAAGCAAGGATGGCAAGACTTCATCTCAAATACATTGGACATGTTATCAGGAGGGATCAGACCCTGGAGAAGGACATCATGCTTGGTAAAGTAGAGTCATTGATAAAAAAAGAAGACTCTCAACGAGATGGATTGACACAGTGGCTGCAACAATGGGCTCAAGCATAACAATGATTGTGAGGATGGAGCAGGACCAGGAGGTGTACATGCAGTCGCTATGAGTCAGAACTGACAACATTTTCCTCCCAGGAGAAACTTATGAAATGAAAGAGAAAACACTCTAAGAACTTTGTATTGTTAAAAACATGTATACAAACGCAAAACTACTCATAGGTGTCCATGTGTTTATTTCACTAACTTGAGCAGGATACAAATAACATTTTATCAAGAACTAAACACTACAAAATGAAATATATCTTCATTAATTTACATGTCTGCAAACATCCACGCTATGTACACAGGCATTCTTAATTTCCATGGGTCATTTCTCCAGTTACGTGAGAGTTACTTTTTGTTTCTTCCAATTTTACAAATTCATTAATAAATCCCCAAAGGTCCCTAAAAATGCAAATGAGTATAACAGATTAGGAAAAAAGCACATTAAGCATAAATGAAAATTTCAAAATAAACATTTATTTTAGGACACAGACATTTACCCAAAAACAGACAAGATGAAACCTTGCAATCCTCCCCTTTCGTTTTAAAGGATACTTTTAAAAGATTTTTGGCCTTAAATGTAGCAGAGATGCTCTAAGTATATGGATATATTCCTGTAATTACGCTTTAGCATTTGACACTTAAAATATTCACAATTTAGGGCAAGAAAGTGACTCAATTGGCAGAATAACCAGTCTTGGTTGGCTAGTGCTGCTATAACAGAAATACCACAAGTGGGTGGCTTTAAAGAACAGAAATGTATTTTCCCACAGTTCAGGAGGCTAGAAGTTCAAATTCAGGGCACTAGCTTTAGCAGAAGACTCTCTCTGCTCCCTTCTCTGTCTCAATCTCTCTGTTGACTCTGGAGGAAGACCTCTTTAAGTTTCTGTAACCCCGGCATTCCTCAGTTCCTTGGCAACCCCCAAGTAGCAACTATCTCCCCCACAGCACCAGTCCCATTTGTGATAGTTGCTATGTCTAATCTGCATTTTTTACATCTCAAAAGTGATTGCATTTAAGATGCATCCTACACTGATATGACCTCATTAACATAACAGTGAAAATTCTATTCCCAGATAGGATTACATCCACAGAGATGGGGCCAGGACTCCAACACATATTTTTTGGGGACACAATTCAATCCATGATGTTGTTGTTGTCTTTGGGTGCCACCAGGTCAGTTCTGACTCATAGTGACCCCATGTGACAGAGTAGAATGGCCCCGTAGGGTTTCCAAGACTGCAATCTTTACAGGAGCAGATTGCTAGGTCTTTCTCCAGTAGAGCCACTGGGTCGGTTAAAATCACCAACCTTTTGGTTAGCAGCCAAGCTCTTAACTGTTGCACCACCAGGGCTCCTTAATTCAATCCATGACAAACCTCAACTGCACTGATCGTAGCAAAGTCAAAACATTCAGCAGGGCTTCCTTCCGTCTACCTCCTACAGTGCCCAGTGCACTGCCAGACCCCAGGATGGACTGTATTCTAGTCTCCCTTCTTGTGGTCATTTACCAAGGTAGTTCCCATTGCTGAGAGAAGATCCCTAAAGAAAGCTGATCACCAGTCATGTCACTTACTGGGAAAGAAAGAAGACCACCATACTTTTAAATGTCACCATGGTCGCCATCAGACCCAGCATGAGGGGACAGCGTTTTTCAGACCAAATATATTTGGTAGCGGAGATGGGTTTACATGAAGATGATGATGCGAAGACTTCAGGCCCCTTCACTTGCATGGACCTTTGCCAAGGCCATGGAGAGAGCCTTACCTATTGTGTGTTTGTAGTTCTGCATGTGTTTCCTGTAAGAGGGCACCGACATGACCTGAGGCTCCACAAAACCTGGACCCACCCTACATGGCTGACTGTAGATGGCTTCACGCAGCACCATTCTAACCCCTGTCTTCCATGGCTTTCCCTATCAAGTAAGCTGAGGACTGGAATGTTCTATCTCTGGCCTCCCTTGCCACACTGGCCAATGGGACATGGCAGAAGTCCCTAGGAAGGGCTTTTCTTCCTAGGTAAAATGGGACAGCCTCATGGTGAGAAGCTCTTTGTCATTTGTTCTTCACCTTCCCCTTCCTTTCTCCATGAAACATTGACCTGATGCCTGAAGACAGCCTTGAGAAGCAAACCATACTCAAAGGACAACAGGAAGAAAGAAGAATTCTGGTGCCTTGGTAATATCACTGAGCCTAGGACCCCTACACCCAAAAGTCTTTTTACTGTTTACTGCCAACTATGGGTTGAATTGTGTCCCTCAAAAGACATGTTGGAGTCATAACCCCTGTGCCTGTGAATGTGACCTTGTTTGGCTAAGAAAGGTCTTTCTTTGAAGTTATTATAAGTTAAGTCATACCAGAGTAGGGTGGTACCTAATCCTATATGACTGGTGTCCTATAAAAAAGGAGATGAGACACAGAGAGACCAAACCAAACCCAAACCCAAACCCATGGCCATCAAGTTGATTCCGACCCATAGTAACCTTATAGTACAGAGTAGAACTGCCTCATAGGGTTTCCAAGGCTGTAAATCTCTACTGGAGCAGACTGCCACATCTTTCTCCCATGGAGCAGCTAGTAGGTTCGAATCATCCACCTTTTGGTTAGCAGCCGAGCACGTAACACGGTGCCACTAGGGCTAGGGAATATAGCCGCCTAAAGCTAATTCTCCAAGCCAAGGAGCTCCAAGACACGCCTGGAGTTGCCAGAAGCCAGAAGAGGCAAGGATGGATCTTCTGCTAGAGCAGACAGAGATAGCATGGCCCTGCTGACACCCTCAATTTGGACTTCTGGCCTCCAGAACCACGAGACAATCCATTTCTATTCTTTAAAGCCCCACGTTTTGTGGTGGTTTGCTAGAGCAGCCATAGGAAATGAAGACACCACTCATTAGAATCCGGCTACAATTCAGTTTACTTCTGTGTTGCTAAATGATGCATATATGTTCAAGTCTACACCTTGGACTAAGCGTTCTTAAGCACAAACAAAGATGCAGCAGGTATATTTAAAGTTTATACTCGTGAATGTGAACCCGCTAGGGGTACCATCTCATTTTGTATGAATGGCTTGGAGTAGAGAATGATACTGTTTGCCTTCTTTCATTATGGGATCAGTACTTACTGCTGCTCCTGCTCACTCATCTTGCTCTTCTCCATGATGTGCTTCCCATGCTGTTCAATAACCTACCGCACATGATAAATCATTCAGTCATGTGTAACAGCATGGGTAATAACACATTGAATCACACTATATATAGTATTGTAGGAGAGATACACATATGGATAGAAGCAGAATTATAATCTGTTAAACAACAACTGGTTGGTGTGTCTCCAAGGATATCCTGGAAGTTGTTAGAGGAACCAGTTCCTCATATTCTTTGCTGCCCAATACACTCGTTAAACAGTACAATGAACCGTAATGCGGATGGTTGGAGACATGGTCAGTTTCAGTGGCTTATTCAGCCATTCAGAAAGAATGGTTAAATTTTTTATTAATATATTAGTTCAAACCTATCCAGTTTCAGTCTAATGTCTACATAGCAAGATAGTCCTAGCATTATAGAGAACTATAAAAAGAGAACACATATATTCTTATTTGGTTTATGACACAGAACAAGCAGACTCTAGAGGAAATGTTTATATTGATGTCCACTGATTCACAAAAACTTACACTGATTTTCTTCTTTAAAACCCTGTTTGCTGTCTCCAATTTTGTAGCTTCACTCTGAAAGAGAAATGGTTTTAAAAGCAAGACGCATGGTTAAGAATATTTGTTAACTATTCTTCCCCATTTTTGGAACGAAAAGTATTATGTGATTGCTGGCAAAGAGGGACAATGCTGGGAAAAATATATGTAACTGTATAACCAGGGGAAAAAGAATAATGACTTATCATTTGTAAACTCCCTAACTAGCGTTTACATTGATTTGGATTCTGCACCAATGAAGATGAAGATATGGCATGTAAAAAGCAGGCAGCATAGCATTCCAAATATGTAAATTATACTTTACATTTTTATTACTTATCAAGAAAATGGTTAGGAAAAGTTGTTCAATAAAAAACTACTTTTTATGTCGTAAACTCGCCTTTGAATGGCAGTAACGAATTCCTATCTTCCAGCATAGCTGTACAACTAAGTGAAAAACGAACTATGGAGTCAATAGCACATAAGAAAAATTATAAGGGCTTTGGAGCCAAAAAAGACTTAGACTTGAATCCCAGCTTTTTCACGTCCAAACTGTGTCATCTTGGGAAGGTTACTTAAACTTCCTGAGCTCTGCTAAAGTTACTTAGTACGTACTAATTATGGAAGCCATTATTTTTATGACAAGCATTTTCTATCCAAAACTGTTAACTTATAAAAGACATAAATTGACCTGAAAGATATCCAGTTTGAACACTGAGCTGAAAGAGATCGAATTTGAACATTATTATTGTTATTTGAACATTATTATTGTTCTATAAGACGTTTTTAATCATCTTCATTTCTGTCAAGTTTTCATTAGATCTCTCTCATCATTCGAATTATTTGCCACAAACTTTTTGAAAGGAAAAGACGTTCGGACTGAATTTTACAGTATTTTCACTCTGTTATAACAAAAATCAAACAGCTTCATGTGTTTGCCGAGGTCTAAATCCAAAGGACAATCTTAACGTTCAGGAACGGAATTGCATACCTCGATGCTTTTAATGCTGCTCTCAGTGATGTCTGAAATCCCCTTATGAATCAAAGTCGTTTTAATTTCTTTTTCAAGAGCTTGAATTTCGTCCCATTTATTGAGTATTTCACACCTCTTCTTTTCGACCTTCTCAATAAGAGTAAGGTCTTCCTCTTCAATTACATTTTTCTCAGATGATTCTGGAAATATTTTTTAAAGTAAAATACGACTGTGTTTAATATCTCAGCCCTTACTTATTAACTGTATTATGTATTATTAACACCATTTTGCATGTTAAAATACATACAGTGAAACCTGTGAGAGCCAGAACTCTACTGGACTGCCTTGTTTTTCTGGGTTTCGAAAGTTTTCCGCCTTTGACACTCTCTATTAATGGAAAATATTTTCGTTTTCCTTCTCTAACAGGTGTCTGCCTTACACAGGTTCTGGATGTCACAGGTTTTACTGTATATAGCTATATAATATAATGTAGCTCTAACTCCAAGCACTTCAATACAAGTAATCCATTCCAACAATGGAGATATTCCTCCTTTAATTCACCCACTCAATCAGTAAATATTTATTGATTACTTAATTTGTGCAGACACTATACTAGGTGGAAAGGATCAGCGGTGAATTAGGACAAATAGCGCTTTCCAGAACTTATGATCTAGCAGTGCAGACCAAGCAGTAACCACAAGGAAGTTATAGAAAGGGAGTAGAAGATGCAATGAGGAGAAGAAGCAAGAACACCTAACACAATGTGGGGAAGTCTCAGAGGATGACTTTGCCAGAGAACTGTGACTAAGTTTGTCATGGATTGAATTACGTCCCCCTAGTATACCAACTTGGTTAGGCTATGATTCCCAGTATTGTGCAATTGTCCACCATTTTGTCACCTGATGTGATTTTCCTGTGTTGTAAATCCTACCTCTATGATGTTAACGAGGCAGGATTAGTGGCAGTTATGGTAAGGAGGCAGGACTCAATCTACAAGATTAGGTTGTGTCTTAAGTCAAACTCTTTTGAGATATAAAAGGCAGAAGCAAGCAGAGAGACAGGGACCTCATGCCACCAAGAAAGAACCACCGGAATTATAGTGTGCCCTTTGGGCACGGGGTCCCTGCGCTGAGAACCTCCTTGACCAGGAGAAGATTGATAACAAGGACCCTCCCCTAGAGCTGACAGACAGGGAAAGCCTTCCCTTGGAGCCTGTGCCCTCAGATTTCTAGCCTCCTAGACTGTGAGAGAATCAACTTCTCTGTGTTAAAGCCATCCACTTGTGGTATTCCTGTTACAGCAGCACTAGAGGACTGAGACAGAGTTGAAACACAAAGGATGATCAGGACTCAGACAAGTGTGAGGGGGGCAGAGGGGCAGTGGAGCAGAATTTGGCACATTCAGTAAAAAGAGAAGCATATGGTGAATCAGAGCGTTGAGGGCCAAGAGGTGACAGCAGACAGGAGCAGGGGTAGTTCTGGAAGGCTTTGTAACCTCTGTGAAGGAGTCAGTCAAAGCTGTTGAAAGCTTTTCGGCTGGGGAGAAGTGCAAGCAGGTGATGGTCATTCTGTCTACAAGACAGAAAAGGGATGAGAAGGGCAAGACCAGAATCAGGAACACAGTAAGAAAGTGACTGCATCACCCAGAAGTGACCCTCCATCAGGTCAGGAGACCTAAGGCACAAGAGAAAGTGGAGACAGGCAAAAGCTATTTGTTGACATTGTTTGTTGCTTCCTAGGCATCCCCTGACTCATGGTGACCACGTGCACAACACCAGGAAACACTGCCTGGGCCTGTGCCATCCCCACGATGAGTTGTGGATCAGACCCTTATGATCCGTAAGGGTTTCTTCAGCTGATTTTCAGAAGTCAATCCCCAGGTCTTTCTTCCTAGTCTGTCTGAGTCTGGAAGTTCAACTGAAACCTGCTCAGCATCACAGCAATGCACAAGCCTCCACAGACAGACAGGTAGTGGCTGCCCATGAGGTTCCTGGCCAGGAATTCAACCCAGGTCTGCCTCATGGAAGGTGAGGTTTGAACCACTGAACCACCAACACCTCATAAAACCTATTTAGGCAGTAGAAAAAAGCAGGGCATGGTGATTGACTGGATCTGGGGTGTAAAGATAGGTAGAGTCAAAATAACAAACCTCAGAGGAAAAGGGCTGTCATTATTCCCACTTAACAGGCAGCTGAAAGAAGTTTAAACGACGAAGCCCAGAGTCGCACAGTAGGAAGTGGGAGGAGTTAGGGGTAAGTCTGTCTGACTACGATGGGTCATGTCACCTGTCAGGAAGACAACCAGCTTCCCTAGCAACCCCTCCACCATCACTTGCCATGGTGAGGAAGAGGGCTGAAATGGGCAGAAAATGTGCAGGTGTTTGCAAGGCAGAGTGGACTCCACTTGGGGACAGGCTTACCTCTTTTTAGGAATGAAAATCTGAAGTTTCTGGAAACTACAATGGACTGTGTCTTCCTGGCTGTTACCCTGGTAACCACAAGAGGTCACAGCTGCTCTTTCTCTGTTTCACCTCCCGTGCATGTACTGAGCCAGTGGCCATAATTCCCTCTAAATGTCGTCACACACTTTAAGACACTTTCTCTAGGACAAACAACTTATAGTCCTTCAACTTTTCCTCATCAGATCTAATCCCCATATAAAAACCCATTGCGGTCAAGTCAATTCTGACTCATAGCGACCTTATAGGACAGAGCAGAACTGCTCCACAGGGTTTCCAAAGCTGTAATCTTTGTGGAAGCAGACTGCCACATCTTTCTCCCACAGAGCGACTAGTGAGTTCAAACCGCTGAACTTTTGGTTAGCAGCTGAGTGCTTAACCACTGCATCACCAGGGCTCCTTAATCTCTGTATGGATATAATTTGGTCCAATTTTCTTTGCATCAATTCCAAAGTTTTGTGATCAAAATTTGACACAATCCTCTGTACAAGGCCCTGAATTAATCCAATGGTTCACTAAAAACAACAAACCAAGGCCTGAGAGAATAATGAAATGGTGCTTATGTTGTATCTGGATACACAGAAACTAAATAACCAGGGGTACCCTCAGTAACAGAAACTGGGATTATCATTTCAACCTGGAAGGAACCTCCAAAGAGATTGACCACATCCTCATGCCTTTAAAGACTTTCACTTACATGATTTCAGATGAAATGAACACTTATTGCAAAAATAAATAAATAAAATGTAATAACTTCTTGGAAAAACCTTTTCAGATAGGTAATAGCAGGAGGCCATGTACGCTGAGACTAAGTATGAAGTTTTTTCACCCAAAGTCACAGCAAATTACTTGCCTGATTTTTCTTTAGCCAACAGCAGCAACAAATGCTCCATCTCTAATTCACTTCTGAGTCTACAATTCGATAACAGAAAAAAATAGTGAACATTTGAACCCCATTTGTACCTTTATTCTTTTGACTATTTTTACAAGTCTTTTTTTTTTAATTCAGAGATAAAACTTATCTCTTTAGTTTCCAGCCAAAGAAAAGATAACTTGAAGATGTATATAAAACAAGAGTCTAAGTTAGTCAAGTGCATTTTTCCTGTGCATTTTTGTGACTCCCTCCCACAGGTATAATTTACAAATTCCACTATGTTTGAACTAAAAATAATATGCAAGAAATTTTAAAAAGTGGAAAAAAAATTGTAACCTCTTTCTATCCTCTTCTTGGTTCAAAATAAACTAAATAGGCTATATTATTTCTAATATATTTAGAGAATTAAAAAAAAGGGGTCTGGTGATTAAGGGCTCATCTGCTAACCAAAAGGTTGGCAGTTTGAATCCACTAGCTGCTCCTTGGAAACCCTAGGAGGCATTTCTACTCCGTCCTACAGGGTTGATATGAGTCGGAATTGACTCGACAGCAAAGGATTTGGTTTTTTGGTTAAATGAGGTATTGAGGAGCTCTGGTGGTGCAATAATTAAGCACTGAGCTGCTCACCAAAAGGTTAGCAGTTCAAACCCACCAGTGGCTCTACAGGAGAAAGACCTGGCAGTCTGCTCCCATAAAGATTACAGCCTAGAAAACCATATAGGCAGTTCTACTCTGTCACATCTGATTGCTGAGTTGAAATCGACCTGATGGCACCTAACAACAACAACGAGGTATTGCATACACTAAGGGAAATAACTGTGCTTTGGTTAAAAAATCAAGCACTACAAATCATTTAATGCCACATAACTATGAGAGGCCTCATGTTTTAAGAAGATTTGCATACACATTAGCTCATTTTATCACAGATTAAAGGAGAAAGAGAAAGGTAGTATGATCTTCCATTTTAAGAAACTGGAGGTCCGATAGATTAATAATAATGATAATAACCTTTTCAATATGTAAATTCAGAGGGTTTAATTTCCAGAAAGTTTTCGTATATTATAGTTTCAAATATTTCTGTTTCATTGCTTTATTTTTCTTCTTCAGAGACTTCAATTATAGGTGAATTGGATCTTCTTTGTTTGTTTTCTATTTCAACCACTTTTCTCTCTTTTTATCTCTTCGCATTTGTATTCTCTTGGTGGTATTCTTATTTTTCGCCAATGCACCTTATTATATCTTCATTCAAAACTATTCTTCCTCAGCATGTTGTAACGTTGTTTTGATGTTTGATGTAATTTTGACTTTCTCAGCTAATTCTTTCCCTATTGTCAAGTCTGTTTCATTTCTTCCTTTTTTGTTGTTGACTTCTATGCAAAGTTTTTAAATTTCTGATTCAAGGTTGTTTTCATATCCTGAATTTTTTTTTTTTTTTTTTTTTTTGAGACTATTTAACTTAGTTTGGAGTGCTGTGTTACAGTCTTATTCTTCTTTAATTTTTTTTTTTTTTTTTGACAAGGGAGGTATATTTATCAGCTAAATTGTTTGGATCATCATTTTCTGTTTTCTTTCCATAGTATTATATATAGACAAAAATTGTTTATACCTCTGCATTTTTGTGAAAAGGCCTGGTGCTGTGGAGTAGTATGTGAGATTCCTCATTCAACAGGACCCTTTTCTGTCAGTGTAGAAAATTATGTTTTGTTGTTGTTGTTGTTTTGTTTTATTGTTTTGTTTTAATTTTTACTGGATAGCCTTTTTGTTTGGAGGGAAGCAAGAAGGGTTGTGGGAAAGGGTTGTGTGCCCTTTGATTTCTTTTCTTTTTTTTAGGATTCTAAATTTCTCTTTCTTGCTTCTTTTTCCCTTCACTGCACAGTCTGAAGAATGCTGCTCACTTTCTCTTAACTCTCTTCTTACTGTATTGTTATTGTTTCAAACCGTCTGTTTGATTCCACATCACTTTACGTCACCTCCCTGTAGCCATGCTCTGATGGATCTATCAGTGTCCCTCCGCAGTGTTTTCCCGTAGGGTGGATTCTCTCTCTGGCAGTGGTTGTATGCCTTCCACTAGCTCCACTCTTGTGTCTTCCATGAGCTTTTCCCCAAACTTCCCTTGCTCTCACAAAGGCTGGCAGCAAGAGCTCAGACAATGGGTCACTGACACTTGATGTTTATTCTTCTAAGGTATCTTGAATGTTGGATGCTTTCCATTTTCTAGCTACACTGAGAACATAGTTTTTTTGGGAGGAGTTCTTGAGGACGTATTCTGGATTTTAGATTTACATGATTGCCATTATTTTGCTTTAATCTTCCTTCTTCTTCTTCTTTTTTTTTGAATCTTTTACAAACAATGTTTCCTATCCAATTGTGATTTGATCTTGGAAGACTATAAAGAGAGTTTACATGAATTTTTTTAAGTTAAGAAAATAATGGTGGGATTCATAAGAAGCATTTTGTCTCTGTAGCCCTCTCACCTATTAGTAAGTCCTTGTGGAATTGCCAAATGAGAAGTGAGAATCCTTCACAGAAACCTCTCCGACTCCCCCTCCCCCACATGGAAACTTCAGATTGAGTAGAATACCCTAATTGCATGTGTGACGGCTTGCAAAAAGGCCAGAGGACAGGTGTGATATTGGTAGAGGTAGCACTCCTCATCAAACAATGCAGAAAAATTGTAAATACATGTGTAAAAATGGCTTGGGGGTGGTGTCTGACCTCCTCCAACCTCACGAGGGGGAAGGAGAACCAAAATCAACAGCGCAAGGCTGACTCCCATGAAGCGGAGGCCAGACAAGCTTCCTCTCTCCTCCATCTTTACTAATTCTGACACCAACTGTAAAAATGGCGTGGGGGTGGTGTCTGACCTTCTCTAACTTCACAAGGGGAAAGGAGAATCAAGATCCACAGCCCAAGGCTGATTACTATGAAGAGCTCAGACATGCCGCCTCTCTCCATTATCTTTACTAATTCTGACACCAACCATCCCTCTCACAGCACTCTCTACTTCTCTGCTAAGTTCAATAATTCATCACAATGGCCACGAAGAACTCATAAACCATAATCATGATTATGGGGTTTATTAGGGGAGTCACAGGCTACAGTTCAGGCTCAGGAACACCCAAGGATACAGTTCTTCCATCAGGACAGCCTCTTTCCAGCCATGCTTGCAGGCACACCTCTCTCTGGCCCTAGGCCTCTCCCCAAAGGCACTGTTTTCTCTCTGTGAAAGCCCACCATGCCATCTCCTACTGCCAGGTCTCAGCTGCCAAGTCTCTGCTGCCTGCTTTTGCAGTCTTCAGTGTTACAGCTCACTCTCCCTCTGTCTCCTGGTTCCAGGAGCTTCTCAGCACAGGGATCCCGGATCCAAAGGACATGCTAGCTACTGGCTGTTCTTCCTTAGTGGTGCTGGGATTCTCTCTTCCCTGACTCTGGGGTGGCTCATTTCAAACCCAGAAGGATGGCAAAACTGACCTATCCCTTGGGTGGACCGCAATTACCCTATCAAGAAGTCCTGCCCAGTCACTTGGGTGGGAGTTACAAGACCATGGCTAGAAAGTCCACACAAAAACGATTCATTGTACCGCAACGTGTTTATCACGTGGTTTTAAGAGCTTGTAAATAAATGTGTCCAAAAATAGATTCAATCAGATCCTTGACCCCTTACTTGTCATTGTGCTCCAGGGCGGCTTTGGTGGCCCTCACAGTCACCCTCAACTCCTCCCTGGCCCGGTCCACATCGGCCGTCTTCACAGGCCTCCTTTCCAGTCCCTTGATGTGAGCCAGCAGCGTCTAGACAAGACAAGGCACACAGAGTATGAGACAACAGGCAGGAGGCTATGGGCATGGTGTTGTTACCACAGGGCATTCAAGGCATCCTGGGTTAAAAAAAAATTATAGTTGAATAAATCAAGAGGAAGGATTTAAGGGAGGGAGAAGTATTGAAGGAAGGATAGCTAGTCAAGTGAAGTTCTGGGTAAAATGATTTCTTTCAGAATTTAAAGATTTTATTTTCCTAAGAAATATTTTGAAACAGTGGGGAGTTTCATTGTTGTTTTGTATTGGGAGAGGATGTACTTAATATAGTGCTTCTGATAGATTACTTATCAGCACCACAATCAGTTCTCCTAAATTAATGATAAAATTATTAATTACTATACATGGAGATAAAACAATATTATACTCAAATGTGGGGCAATGAAGATTCCTGCCTTAGAGGGGGATGGGTGCTGTCAAGCTTTCAGACTTTTTAGAAAGAAGAATTCTTTTTAGAAAGAAGGATCTAGAGTCCTATTAGTTTGTGAGTTCTTTCATCCTGGTGTTTGATTGAGATATGGGACCATATGTTCCTTTTTGGCTCAACTTTGGAAAGTAAGGAAGAGGTAGGCCCCAAATGGCATCTTCACTTGTTCCTGTAAAACATGAAGCTTATGTTTCTGCTGCATAAGAAGGATCAAAACAAAGAAAAACATACGAGTGATTTTTCTTTGAGAAGGCAGTTGGAACCTACCAGCTTGTAATGCTCTGATTTTGTCATATATAAAGAAATTCCTTTTTGAAGACTAAGGTGCACCTGACCCAAGCCATGGTATTTTTAATCACGTTATATGCATGCAAAAGCTAGGCAATGACTAAGGAAGACCGAAGAAGAATCGATGCCTTTGAATTATGGTGTTGGTGAAGAATATTGAATATACCGTTGACTGCCAGAAGAACGAACAAATCTGTCTTGGAAGAAGTGCAGCCAGAATGCTCCTTAGAAGTGAGGATAGTGAGACTTCGTCTCACGTAATTTGGACATGTTATCAGGAGAGACCATTCCCTGGAGAAGGACATCATACTTGCAAAAGTAAGGGTCTGCGAAGAAGAGGCCCTCAACTAGATGGTTTGACAGTGGCTACATCAATGGGCTCGAACATAGCAACAATTATGAAGGCGGCACAGGACTAGGCAATGTTTCACTCTGTTGTACACAGGGCCACTGTGAGTTGGAATTGACTCAACAGCACCTACCAACAACAACAATTAGAACTGTAATAACAATAACGACAACAGCATCAAAAGAAACTCTGCTTCCAAATTTATAAGATGGAAGTTTTAAACTTAATTGAATTCAAAATGTGAGTGAAGGGATGTGATTGCACGGATGGCTGTTACCTCATACTGGGCTGTCGGCTGGGAGTCCAGAAGGATGGCCATGTAGAGCTCGTATTCGTTCTGTACCAGAAAAATGAAAACACAAACTCGTTTGGACAAGTGTTACGAGACTAAACAACAATGTCAGTTTGTGTGTGTGTGTAAGTAGCATGATGTCAATTTAGATTATTTCAAAAACATAAATCTTCCTACAAAGTATTAAGCAGTATAAATGACAAAGTTTATAGTGTCTTGCCATCTTTGAACTATATTTGAGTATTAAGTATTGATTCCCTCAGAATATCAGTAGGAAATACCTTGACACACATACAACAATGACCCCAGCTCAGTGACCTGGGGACTGATGAACAGTTGGATGGAGATGGCCATCCACCAATGAGGACCTTCTCCGGAGAACAGCTAGTGTGCTGCCATTTTTCAGTAGTCCTTGCTTTAGGGACTCAGAGAGAAGCAGGACCTGTAAGGAACCTAATTTCAACTTGGTTTGCCTGGCTACCATTACTAAACTTTTTTACCTAAGAGTCTGTAAAATAATCCTGATCAAAATTGTGTG
>NW_004443938.1:5469492-5478300 GCF_000243295.1 Trichechus manatus latirostris | reverse complement strand
GGGGATTGGGGGGAAAAGGGACAGAACAAAATTTCAAATTCTAAATGGATTCCAGATCTTCTGGAGTCATTGAGGCTGGATGAAGTCCAAAAACAATTGCCCTGAGATAATCTTTAAATCTTAATCTTCAAACCAAAACTTTTCCCGCAAGTCTGCTTTGAACCAAACAACAGTTTAGCCTAATCCGTAAAGTATGTCTGTCTTGAGCATTGTGCTTTTTCAAAGATCTATCTGTGTGGGGTCAAACTGATAACAGCATCTCAAAAGGTTAGATGAGAAGCTTTGGAGACAGTGACTTTACATTAATAGTGGTGGAATAATTTGCAAAAGGATGGTGAGAACGGTTATACAACCTGAATGTAAACAATGTCACTGAACTGTGCATGTAGAATTTGTTGAAACAGTGAATGCTTTGCTGTGTATATTTCCACAAAAAATTAAATTAAAAATAAAATAAAATCTGGCAATTATTGTATTAAAAACAAAGAAAGAAATGGGGAAGTCCTAACCCCTATACCTGTAAATATGACCCTGTTTGGAAATAGGGAGTACCTTTTGTTATTTTAATTAGGCCATACAAGTATGAGAGTGGATCCTAAGCCTAATCTCATCTGAGTGGTGTCTTATAAAAAGAGCAGAATAGACACAGACACATATGGAAGGAAGGCAGGCCAATGATTGCCCACTGTCTCCAGAAACTAGGAGAGCCGCTCATAGAGGGAACCAACACGAGCAAGACTCTGATTTGCACATTAACCCTCCAGAACTGTGAGAAATTTGTCTTCTTTAAAGCCATCTACTTGCGGGATTTTTTGTTACGGTAGTACTAGGTGACGAAGATAGTCACTTCTGTCATGAAATTATAACAAACTGTCCTCTTAACCCATAACTCCAAAGGACTTGTGTAAATCTACGTATGTATAGCTATGGAAGTTTATATACTATATATGTACAATTTACAAAGGGTGAAGGTGGGTCCCTGTCTGGCGCGCTCAGACTTGCCAATCTCCTGGACACCTGTCTTTGAGAAAGAGAAAGTAACTTCATTGCAATGCACAGAGCAAGGAACCGGGAGTAACTTCTTCAGATCCGGCTCCCTGCACTAAGGGGAAGCAGGGCTTATATGTGATTTGGGCAGCAAGATGGCAGCTGCGCAGGTGTACTAGGGAGGGAAAATTCTAGAAGGCGGCCAGGAAACAGGAGGTGACGTGGTTCTTGTCAGACCTCTCGCTTCAGAATAGGGTTCGGGTGATGAGTTTCCTTCTAATTCATTCCTCCTGTTGCTGCGTCTTCTGTTGAGGTCAATTCGCAGTCCAGGCTGGCCTTTCTGCACATGCCGGGTGGGCCAAATCTGGCTGGGGCTAGTTTAAGGACTAATGGAAATTCACCGGCATTCATAGAGTCAGGTTACACATATGTAATTAACAAGCATCAGTGGGCATATATGGGCTGAAGGAGTGAGCTAACTGGCTTTTTATTCCACGTGGTCCATTCATGACTTGTGTGGCTTTGTGCAGATTCCTTCGAGTCTCTGTGAGTCGTCGTTGCGGTCTGTGGAACGGGGACCCTGACACACGGCAGTCTCTGTGAGGCTGGAGATAAGGGGTGCGAAGTTTTGCACAGTTCTCAACAGTTACGTGGGAAACGTGTCTTACCTTAATTTCTTTCAGGATATCACCAAATATAAAGGAACTATTACAAATATCCTCAAAGACATTTCCGAAGATCTGCAGCCGACTGAACTGTGGAGCATTGCACGTACATATCTTCTGAAGCTCCTGCAGGAAAGACAGAATCAGCCCATTTCAGGATGTCTTCCATCCCCTTTCAGGACAGAGTGTCCCAGCCTGAAGAATCACAATCACCATGTGGCTTTGCCTCAAGGTATTCAGCTCCCCTGCCCAACAGCCTGGTGTTGGCAGAACCAGGTGCAAACCCAGATAACCCATTCCCCTCCAGACACTGAGTATCCTGATGACCCGCTCACTCAAATGTCTTTTCTTTAGTTCTTTTTTCTCTTCCTTCATTCTCTCACACCCTCTATCTATTCCAGGGTCTGCTCTTCTGCTTCCCAATATCCCCAAGGAACTGTCTCTTTTCCATCAGTCCCCTCAGCCAGAAATCTCATCAAGGTTTGGTTATTTCAAACGTAGACCACTATTTTCTTCTCTTTCCTAGATTTTTATCCTTAGAATATAATGTCTCCAATCAGCATGTCCTACTCACAACCGTTAGTTGGGTCACAGTAA
Organism: Trichechus manatus latirostris; assembly: GCF_000243295.1. Taxonomy (NCBI): domain Eukaryota; kingdom Metazoa; phylum Chordata; class Mammalia; order Sirenia; family Trichechidae; genus Trichechus; species Trichechus manatus. The sequence continues at coordinate 5,476,051 of NW_004443938.1, read as the reverse complement.
CACTTCACGTAACACTTGTTGTTCCGCCATTCAAACTTATGGCAACCCCACGTGACAGAGTAGAACTGACCCATACGGTTTTCTAGACGGTCATCTTTAAGGGAGCAGGTCTTTCTCTGGTAGAGCTGCTGGGTGGGTTCAAAACGGCAAATTTTGGTTAGTAGCCGAGCACTTAACCATTGTGCCATAATGTCACGATTACTTTTTTGAAAGAGTTGAGATTCTAGGCAGACCTTACCCATATTATGTAATTCATCAACTCTTTCTTCACTTTTCATTAACATTCTGTTATAGTCCCTGGGTGGCACAAAGGGTTAAGAGCTCAACTACTAGGCAAAAGGTTGGTAGTTCAAACACACCCAGAGGCTCCTTGGAAGACAGGTCTGGCGATCTGCTTCTGAAAGGTCACAGCCTTGAAAACCCCGTGTGGCAGTTTTACTCTGCACACAGGGGGTCGTCATGAGTCAGAATCGACTAATGGCAACTCACAACAACAACACAATGAGTCAGGCAAACCTTTTCTCAGATTCTCCTGCTAGCCCACAAAAATGTTATTTACTGTAGCTGCCATGCAGTATCTGATGCTTCCAATTCTGAAATCTCCCCCAACTCACCAGCTTCCAAACACCTTCTTGCATTTCACCCTGTTACCACTGACTGCTCATGTCGTACGCTCTCAGCAACTAGCAACTTTGCTATATTCACCGGGACAAGTACACTCATGTACCTCATGTGGATAAGTCTCTGGCCACAACATCTCTCCTCCTTGAGCTATGGCACAGATGCTGGTATTATTGCAAAACTGTCTTCCTTACCTGCTCCAACTTTTGTTCATGGCGTATCACTGCCTTGCTCCCAGTAAAATCATTCTTTAGAAGATCTTGCTTTGCAAGGACGTCTTTTTGGAAGCCCAGTAACTTCCTATATCTGTCGGCCTTAGTTATACCAGATAAATAGGAGTCGATGTATTGGTATTCATCCTTGCCGGGGGGAGACATCACACACTGGCGGCTGGACTGCATGGGTTTGTACTTCAGAACTCTCATCTCTGACAATCTCAGCTCTTCTCTCTTTAACTGTTCAGGAGGAAACACACTCATCTCCTTTTTCTCTTCTTTCACAACTTCCTCTGCAATGGAACCCAGAACAGGTGGCTTTGGGTTCAGGTACCTGAATAGCGGGGTGTTCTTAGTGTCGTCTGGAACCAGAGCAGTGTTGATGGTAAAATCAGCCAACGCGTCCTCCATCTTCGCAACCTTCTCGTCGGGTTGCTTTTTCTTTCTGGAGACTTCTGCCTTCCTCGGCCAGTTGGCATTAGGCCAGTGGGATAAGATGGTTTCTGGGGGCCTGTAGAGCTTATTGGGATTCAGGTGCCCAGAGATGTAAAGGTAGACATCATCTCTGTGGTCTCTTTGAAGCTTATTCAGAAGTTTGGTGAGGTTGCATAGGGTCTTAATACCTGGTGTTTCACAGTGTTTCCACTTCAGGTAAGCTGTGCAGAGGAGATAACGAGACCAGTCAATACCACTCTTAGCTCCCCCACAAAAAGTTGGTGTGCATTTAATGAGCTGGCATACCCCAAACTCAAGGGAGGAGGCCACAGATGAGGAGTGGAAGATAGTACCTGACCCAGCCCTTAAAAGGAAAAATGCCTGTGCAGGTCTAAGATGCCTGAGGTGCACACCCAATATGTAATCCCAACCAGAAAATTGAGGCCTTGTAGTCCCGTAAGAACAAGGGAGGATTTTAAAGAACAACACAAACTCAATGGATTATTTTTGACAATATTAGCTAAGGTTCTGGAGCAAAAGTTACAAAGCATAATAATAATAATTCTTAATGATGATGTTTAAAGACCTCCACTATACTTAACAGCTATAAAAAGGCATAATGCTTGGTAAAGCAAAGGGTCAGTGAAAACGAGGGAAATCCCCCATGCCATGGATGGACACAACAGCCACAGCAATGGACTCAAACACAAGATGGTGCGGGACCAGGCCACATTTCGTTCTGTGATATAGACGGTCATCATGAGTCGGAGCCAATTTGACAGGAACTAACGACAACAATATCCTTCACACAACAGGTTGGGAATACAGCGGGTCTTTGAGAGAGGTAGTTTTTGAAGCAAGGAGATGGATGAAATAAAGGTGTTGTTTGTTTTTTCCTGCTTTAATACTAAAATTTCTCAGGGGTCCCTGAGCACACCCCTCAGTCACTGAAGGGTCATCAATCCTCTCTCCCGTCTCCATCTGTCAAGGGCTAAGGAGTGGCAGGATGAAACCCTTGGGAATGTTGACAAGAACCCTAATCCCCTACATGAAGCTGCCCATTTTTCTTATATGTGCCAGTTCTATGGCTCCATGTGGGCAGATGGCCCATGATGTCAAATTGTGGGAAAAACAGGGATTTTGAATAAGCTTTCTAATATTTGGGCTCAAAGAAGATGTTGTACAATCTCTCTGAACCTTAATTTCTTCAAATGATCCTGCAAAACAAGATCATTACCTGCTCAAAAGGGTTGATTGACACCCAAATGGGAGAGCTTTTGGCACAGAGGCACCTAGCATAGAATTGATGGTCAATAAACAGTAACTGTTTTTATTAAAGGGCTACCATGCCAGATGCTCAGACAGAATGCTCACAGGCCCAGCTGTGCCCGGTCACATGCTGTTTCTCCACCAGAGGAAAGAGGGTCTCTTTCTGGGTCACCGTGCACTAGGCATCTTGCAATGGCCACAGAGCAGCCAGCCATCAATATAACTGACTCAGAGAGCCCACAGCAAGTGAATAGCAAACATACATCCACTCACAATGTCGGGAACTACCACACTACCAAAAAAAAGTGTTGCTTTCGAGTCAAGTCCGACGCATAGCGACCCTATACGACAGAGGGTTTCCAAGGAGCTGCAGGTGGATTCGAACTGCCTACCTTTTGGTTAGCAGCCAAATGCTTCACCACTGCACCAGCAGGTCCCCCACTACACTACCACTGCTGCAGAAATTACTGGAAACAGCAGTGACAAGTCCCACCTGAGCCCTGGGCAGGGGCCCTGGTCCTGCATACCTGGGCCATGGATTTACCTGTGCAGACACCTGTGGTGCCTCTTAGGGCCACAACCATTCGCTCTGGAACTAGTTCACCCCTGTTTTTAAAAAAAGGGTGCCTGAGAGATGCCGTGACTGATTCAGTTCCTAACAGGTGACAAGGGGTGGAGGGACTTGTGAACACAGGCATTTCATCCTAACTGTGGGATGATTTCCCTATTCTACAGCCACCTGAGCAAAGGGAAGCAGGAGGGGACTTTCTGGGATCCACACCACATCCAAACATGTTTCTGTGACCAGCCCACGTCTAACAGCAGTGACGATAACACCAGGACACACTATGGTCTCTGTGTTCATCCAGGAGAAGAAATAAAGGCCCCGAGGAAATGAAGGACTGTAATCACTCCTGGTTCTGAGTAACAAATTAACACACACTTAAAAACACACAACACCAAAAAAACAGTTTCCATTGAGTCAATTCCAACTCATGGTGGCCTCATGTGCATCAGAGGAAAACTGTGCTCCATAAGGTTTTCAATGACTGATTTTTCTGAAGGAGATCATCAGGGCTTTCTTCGGAGGTGCCTCTGGGTGGGCTTGAACCTCCAACCTTTCAGTTAGCAGCTGAGGGCTTAACAGTTTGTGCCACACTTAGCAGTTTAAAACCACACCTGTGTATCAGCTCACTGCTCTGTAGGGTAGGGGTCCAGCATAGTGCGACTGGGTCTCTGCTCAGGGTCTCAGGTGGTGAAATCAAGGTGTCACCCCAGCTGAATTCTTGTTTGGAGGCTTTGGGAGAAAATAGCTTCCAAGCTCAGTGTTGTTGTTCGTAGGTTCAGTTCCTTACAGTTGTTTCCTCCCTGGCTGTCAGCTGGGGCCGTTTTCAGCTCCAAGAGGCTGCCCACATCCCTTGGCTTGTGGCCCCTCCATCTCCAAGCCAGCAACAGCACTTAAAATCCTTCTCGTGCTTCCAGCCACCAGCTTCCTCCTTGTCCAGCCTGGAAAACTCTCTGCTCTTAAAGGACTCATATGACTAGGTTGGGCTCACCTGGGTAATCTCCCCATTTTAAAGTCAACAGGGCCATATCACTTAGCACAATCAAGGGAGAGGTACCTCCTCGTGTTTGCATGCCAGGGGATTATGCAGGGTGTGTCCACCAGGGGGCAGACATCTTGGGGTGGATTTAGAATCCTGCTGACCATAGGGACCTTGTCAAGCCTAGAGCTTGATTCCTCTTGACCTGCCTGGTGTAAAGTTAAGTCACCCTTTCTCTCCTGGGTCTACTGATATTGACAAATATTGGACCAAATAATTTTAGCAGTGGGATTTCTGAGAATTCCTCCTTTTAATTAGCCTAGTACTTCAGGGAAAGCATTTATGAACTATTACAATATTAATAGAATATTCTTTCAAGGCAGATATTCATTATAATTCATCACAGGCATTAACACTTAAATAAAGCATTAAAAGTCACTTTCTACCGACTCTCTTTGGAAAATTAAGAGAAGACAACTTAATTGTTGTTGCTTTGTCTTTTGTTTATTTCCAGAAAAAGGATTTGAAGCCATCAGCCAATTAATTAGCACCGACATTTTCTTACTGAGAATAATCTTTCCTTTAATCTTTCCCTTAACTGTAGTAAGACTGGCTTCACTGTATGCCATGCATCTAGATTACATTTTTGTCTGCCAAGTTCTTCTAACATGTACCACAGATCCTGTTCTGGCAATATTTTCGTTAGGGAAGCTATTTCCTGATGAAAATATTGTTTTATGAATATACTGCCACATAACCCTGACAACAGCAACAAAACCATAGTTTAAAATCATTCATTGGAAAATATGGATCTTTATAAAGTGATCTTCAAACAAATTTTTTTTTAAATGAAACCAAACTGACTCTTTGAATACGTACTGATAATAAAGGCATAAGTTTTCGTACCAGATTTGAATTAATAAATATCTAGACCATTTTAACATTTAATATTTTTAAATTTAGAAATTATTAGTAAATTGTCTTTTTCAGGATTCAAACAACAGCTCTTTAATGCCAAAATTATTAGGAATCACTGCTCTATATTATCTAGTCTCTGGAAACCCTGGAGTCCCACAGGGATTCTAGTTAGTCTCTTTCCAGAACATTCTTATTGTCTGTCTCCCCCACACCCACCGTACTACCAGGGCACCATAAAGTTAACAAACATCCTACAGAATGTATTGAAGTTATCAGAACCAGTGGCCATCCAGTTGACTCCAACTCATGGTAACCCACGAGCAACAGAACAAAACATTGCCTGGTCTGCACCCTCTTCATGATCATTGGTAGGTTTGAGTCCATTGTTGCAGCCACTGTGTATTGTGAGTGCCTTCGACCTGGGGGCTCATCTTCCAGCACTATATCAGATAATATTCTGTTGTGATCCATCAGGGTTTCACTGGCTAAATTTTGGTAGATCACCAGGCCTTTCCCAGTCTGTCTTAGTCTGGAAACTCCACTGAAACCTGTCTACCATGGGTGACCTGCTGGTATTAGAAATACCGGGGCCATAGCTTCTAGCATCACAGCAACACGCAAGCCACCGCTGTACAACAACTGACAGATGGGTTGTGGTCACTTAAGTTCACAGACTTTAAAAGAGGGAGATTGGCCTGGATTATTCAGGTGGGCCCAATCGAATCTCATGAGCCCTTAAAAGCAGAGGACTTTCTTTGACTGGAGCCAGAAGAGAGATTCAGCAGAAGGGGAAGTTGGAGAAGCTCCCAACTTAAGGAGGATTCGAGGGAGCATTGCTGGTTCTGAGAGGGAGAGGCCACTCGTAGGGACCAAAGAGGGACCTCTAAGCTGAGGGCAGCCCCCAGCAGACAGCCAGCAATGGAGTGGGGACCTCAGTCCTACAACCACAAGGAACTGGAATCTGTCAATACCAGGATGAGCCTGGAGGCAGGTTCTTCCCTAGAGCCTCCAGAACGGAAAGCAGCCTGTCCACACCTTGCTTTCAGCCCTGAGCAGGGCCCAGCCCAGTGGATCCAGAATCCTGACCTACAGAACCATGAGATAGTAAGTGTGTGGTGCTTTGAGCACTAAGTTTGTGGTAATTTATTCCAGCAGCAATAGAAAAATAACACATTGGGACAAATTTTTTTTTTGCATAGCATTCTTTTTTTTTTATTGTTTTTATTTTTTCCCATACATACAAAAATTTATACATACGTTGTTATGTGACTCTAATCGCTCTCCCCATACTGTGACAGCACACTCCTCCTTTCCACCCCTGATTCCCCATGTCCATTCAACCAGCTTCTAACCCTCTCTGCCTTCCCATCTCACCTCCGGACAGAAGCTGCTCGTTTAGACTCTTGTATCTACTTGAGCTAAGAGGCACACCCTCACAAGTATCACTTTACATCCCACAGTCCAGTCCAATCCCTGTCTGAAGATTTGGCCTCAGAAATTGTTTTAGTTCTGGGCTGATGAGGAATCCAGGGGCCATGCTTTCCGGGGCTCCTCCAG
>NW_004443938.1:5459800-5467883 GCF_000243295.1 Trichechus manatus latirostris | reverse complement strand
TAATGGACTTTGGGCCTTTGTCAAATATCAGCTGCTCATAGGTGGATGAATTTATATCTGGATTCTCAATTCTATTCCACTGGTCTATGTATCTGTTGTTCTACCAGTACCAGGCTGTTTTGACTACCGTGACGGTATAATAAGTTTTAAAATCAGGTAGTGTGAGGCCTCCCACTTTGTTCTTCTTCTTGAGTAATGCTTTACTTACTCGGGGCCTCTTCCTTTTCCATATGAAGTTGGTGGTTTGTTTCTCCACCTCATTAAAAAATGCCAGTGGACAAAGCTTTCTGAACAATTGGTACAACATATCCCAAAACAGGCCTCACCAGGCATAAACCAAAAAAAACCAAACCCGTTGCCATCGAGTCAATTCTGACTCATAGTGAACTGGGGGCCAAAATATCTGGGAGAAGAAATGAACATCAAAAGCACTAAACAGCACAGTTAGAAATTCTTCTCATCGAGATCATTTGTCCAGAGACCAAACTGACACTATCAGACACTGTTGGAGCCCTGTTGGCACAGTGGTTAAGCTTTCAGTTGCTAACCAAAAGGTCGACAGTTTGAATCCACCAGCTGCTCCTTGGGAACCCTATGGGGCTGTTCTACTCTGTCCTATAGCGTCGCTATGAGTTGGAATTGGCTCAACGGCAACAGGTTTGGTTTTTATTGATAAAGAGCAGGTTTTTGTTAACATAACTAACAGTTTGGGTAATGGCATGAGTAACAGAAGAAATATTAAAAGAACTTACAAAAACAATCACTTCTCAAGCGCTAAACATTTCAATGACTCTCCTGTCCTTACAGTCTGATGTTCTCCTTTATTTGTTCATTTAGGGACCCCTCCTTAGTACATCTATTAGGCAATACTTCTTGAGACAAATAAACCAAAAACAACCCAAACTTGTTGCTGGGGCATTGATTCCAGCTTATGGTGACCCACGTGCTGCAGAGTTGAACTGCTCCGTGGGGTTTTCTTGGCTGTGATCTTTATGGAGTAAGATTGCCAGGTCTTTCTTTCATGGAGCCGCTGGGTGGGTTCTAACTGCTAGCCTTTAGGTTAGTAGTCAGCACTTAACCATTTGTGCTACCCAGGGGCCTCTTGAGACAAATACCAATCGGTAAACCAATGTTGTTTTGGAAGAAGTACAGCCAGAATGCTCCTTAGAAGCAAAGATGGCAAGACTACATCTTACATACCTTGGATGTGTTTCAGGAGGGACCAGTCCCTGGAGAAGGATATCACGCTTGATAAAGGAGAGGGTCAGCAAAAAAGAGGAAGACCCTCAAGGAGATGGACTGACACAGTGGCTACAAGAATGGGCTCGTGCATCACAACGACTGTGAGGATGGCGCAGGACCGGGCGGTGTTTCGTTCTATCGTACATAGCGTCGCTGTGAGTCAGAACTGGCTCGACAGCACCTAACAACAGCAAACCGATGTTCACAAGTTTGAAACATACAGGCCATTAGCGAATCTCGGTGAGGCGTCCGAGGAAGTTCAGGACTAAGGCTTTCACCTTTGAGACGTAACTTGTAATCTCGTTGAAGAAACAATAAAAATCATAGCGAATTTCAACGAGTACTTACATGTGCTAAGTACCTAAGTGTTTTACACGTATTAACTCGTTTACTCCTCACTGTGGCCCCATGAGAAGCACCGTCACTGCCCTTATTTTACAGGTGAAGAAACCGTATACGGCCGAGCGTGGGCTGGCTCCAGGGCCCATCGCTCAGCCTGCTTAGCAATGCACGTAAAACAGTACTAGAGACATTGGAAGTAATAAAGTGAAACTTATTTTAAAATACTTTATAATTCTAAATTTTTGCTAAATCCAATAACTTTCTCTCAAAGCCAGGTTCACCTGAACCCGTAATCCTGTTTTCACTGAGATGATGAGAAAAGCAATGGATTTGGAGTCAAAAGAATCCCCCAGAGTCCTATTCGTAAAATCGCGATAATGATACCAGCCTTCAGGAAAATGAAGGCTAACTAAAGCAAGAATGATAAACAGTTTTGTATGTGATAAATATGTATGTTTTGTGGTTGCTTAGTGAGGATTACAGAACAGCAATATGCCACGGAAAACGTTCTGAAGGTTAGCGTTTGAAAAGAGCACTCTGGACTTGCATCTAGAAATCTCCCTTCATTCTTCCTCCTCATCCTCCCGGATAACACTCACACACTCACACACTCACACACACACACACTGACACAGTGGCGTCACTAGGGTTGGTGTCACCCCACCCACCCCAGCAAGGGAAACAACAGCTGGTGCTTGTACCGCGCGCGTAGGAAACCCAGCACCGTCCCCCTCCACCTGGGAGAGGGGTGGTGGAGGAGGATCAGGCTGAGTCCCCCACTGCCCCCTTGCACCCCTCCCCGAGCACCCACCCAGCACCCCTCCACGACCTCTCCACTTTCCCCTCCTCTTGGTGGCCTCCAGGTCCCTGCCCGTCTGAAAGCTCCACGCAGCTTGGAAAATGGTGGCTGTGCCTTGTGCCTGGGGGGCTAGCCCGGCACTCACCCCTTCTGAGGGTGTCACAAGTGTGGGCCACACCCCCTGCACACCCCAGTGATGTCACTGCACTGACACACACTAACACATACAACACACTCATACCGAAACACCTCACACACTGACACACACACCACACACATGCAAACACGCATTTACATGCTCACACACTGACACACACCATACACATACACACATTTACACACACACAGACACACAGATACACTCACACAGACACACACACCACACACACACTCGTTTACACACACAGACACAAATATGACACACATACACTCACTCACACGCTGACACACATGTTTACACACACAGACACAAACATGACAGAGATACAAACACACACTGACACATACACACCACATTCATACTGAAACACCTCACACACACAAACGCACCGACACACACGGACATACACAGTCACACACTGACACACACATACAGACCCAAACTCACACACACTGACACACACCACACACACTCACATGCAAATGCACACACACACTCACAACATACACACACACACACAGGCACACTCCATGTACACTCACATGCAAACACATTCACTCACACACTGACACACACGCCACACTCACATGCAAATGCACACACTCACACACACAGACACACACTTACATGCATATACACTCTCACACACTCACACACATTTATTTATTCCACCTCTCTACTTCAGTGTGTGGTTAGATTTTCTGAGGCAGCAACACATCTCCAGTCCAGTCCGAAACCCCAGGCATCCCGTCGCTGATCCGCAGCCACCAGGAGGGTTTCATTCTTCAGTCAGGGCTCAGAGAAGCCGGCCTCCTGGGCAGTCAAGCCTCAAACAAACAACAGAAGCCAAACACAGCGTACCAGCTCCGTGTCTACTTACTTTCAGGCTCCAGACCCCCAGCCATGCTGCCCTCCCTCTGCCGCCCAGCCGGGCTGTTGGGTTTCTGAGGGAACAGATAAACATTCTGGTCCCTGCCCCCAGCGGTCCTTCTGCTGCTTAGCAACCAAGGCACAGCCGCCCCACGGAATCTCTCCAAGGACCTGTCACCTCTTCACGCCTCCCTGCTTTTTCAACAAGGAGTGTACTAGGGGCTTGCTTGCTTGTTTTCATTTTTAAAACAAAGCACTTTTTGTGTGATTTGAAAAATATTAAAATATTCCTGCACTCTCTAATCCCTTCCCAAAGCCCGGGAGCAAAGGTAACCAGTCTTTTGTTGGGCCTCCCCGACAGAGACGGGCGTGTTGTGCAGTACGCAGCCCATGCAACCGTACCTGGAGGCTCTGGTTCGTGTTAGTCACTGTAGTGTTGTTATGCGGGTAGTTCTCGGTGGGGAACGGCGGTCCTGTGAGGCCAAGTGACCTGTCCAAGGACAGTTATCGGGGAGTAGAAGAAGAGTGGAGATGCCCCTTTGTCTGACCGCAAAGTCTGTGCTTTTTCGTCAGATTGTCCCATGGGTCAAGCGGGGACAGCGCTAAAAACCTCAGAGTTTCTGATTGTTTATAACTGTAATCTATGTAAATGGTTTTCCAGACAGAAAGAATGAGGGTGTAGTGGAACGATGACTCTACTTGCTTGCAGGAGACGTGACATCGAAACCATACCTTGCCACTTACTGATTCTAAATGGGAATGACGGTACCTACCCCACAGAGTTATGGGAATCCCTGGGTGGTTCAAATGGTTAAGGCGCTCCACTGCTAACAGAAAGAGCTGGTGATCTACTTCTGAAAACTTAGCCGTTGAGAACCCCGTGGGGCAGTTCTGCTCTGCACGCAGGGATCACCATGAGTTGAAGTCAACCAGGCAGCAAGTGGTGACAGAGTTAGGGAAGTGATGAGTGCGGGGAAAGATTGCTGACACAGAAAATGTTTTTCGTGTCCATTAGTGCTTGTCAGATCCCTTTAAATGTCTGCATTTTAGAAATGAGGTTGGCGGGACCATATCATGCTCACAGTTAGGTATATTTGAAACTTAACCTGGGGAAAAGGCCAACCCAAGCCCTCATTGTTTTTCTTTCTCCATTGTTAACAGTATTTTAGACATTTAGGTGCATCTGGAGCCCTGGTGGCACAGTGGTTAAGAGCTCCACTGCTAATCAAAACGTCGACAGTTCGAATCCACCAGCTGCTCCTTGGAACCCCTATGGGGCAATTCTACTCTGTCCTGTAGGGTCGCTATGAATTGGAATCCACTCAACGGCAAATGGTTTGGTTTCGTTTTTTGGAGGCATATCTGGAAATATTGACATGAAAATGCTGCATTACACAGGGATACCTAAGTCTTAAAACATGTGAATAAATGCTTTGTGCCTCCCCCGCTTAAGTGAATTGTAAATAGGCTTCACTGTGTGGCAGCCCAGGAGTCTAGGTTACCAGCTAGTAGAGGCAAGCAATGAGCCTCTGCCAGAACTGCACAGTTATTTGCTAAAACAGCTGGTAATTTTTATAGACTGTAAAATATTCCATAGCTTCCACCCTGTGCAGACAGACAACAAAAATTATTTCCCAGTTTTCTTTGCAGATGGACACGAAGGGGCCAAGGGCCCCGCTGGCCTCAGAAAGGCCAAGAACAAGATGTGCAGATCCCCAGCCACTTGCCCAGCCCCAAGGCCAAGGTCACTGCCCTCACTCGTGAGACTGCAGAGTCCTGGTCCAGAAAGAAAATTCTCTGTATATAGAGCTAAAGTTCTCACAAATCATCTCGATGGGAGGACACACCCACAGTTAAGTTAATCCATGCCCTTGTATGCTAAAAATCAGGAAGCCAATGATCAAATCAGTATCAGTATGTCAAAAAAAAAAAAAAAAAACAAGAACAAATCCAGACTTTAATAGCAAAGAATTAAACCCAAAACCGTTGCCATCCAGTCGGTTCTGACTCACAGTGACCCTATAGGGCAGAGTACAACTGTCCCATAGCGTTTCCAAGGTTGTAAATATTTAGGGAACCAATTGTCACATCTTTCTCCAATAGACTGGCTGGTAGATTTGAACCTCCGACCTTTTGGTTATCAGCCTAGTGCTTAACCACTGTGCCGCCAGGGCTCCTTTTGGCTTTCACATTCAGAAAGAAAAGGGGGAAGGGACTATTACAATTAGGGGAGGAGTCCGTTATAATAGCGAGAACACTCTCACCATAAGATCTGCAAGCTCTCAGAGAGTCAGGGAAAAAGTGTTTTCTTTTATAGACACTGAAAGTAAAGGAGGCTAGTGGTGTGAGGCTTTAAAAACCCACTTGTGGCTCTCCTATTGCTAAATGTTTCATTCAAGTGCAAGAGGCTGAAATATATTTAATCATTATACTATCGGTGCAATAAAACGCTTTGCCAGGAACACACGAGGTCTTCCTTGAGGTCATGTTTGGTGCCGGCTTCCATGTACGAATCGCCAAGAACAGCTCACCTTGCAAATTTTGCATGCAAACGTTTCTATTAGTATTACTGCAGTTTTGGTTTTTAACTCTAGATGGCGCTCGAACACCTTACAACACTGAAATCCTGAAAGCAACCTGGCAGCGAGAGACTATCACAACTAATTTCATTTATCCACTGTCCTCCCATCCCACTCTGCATCAGAAAAGTGCATTGAATGCATCCTCTGCCTTTGTTTCTTTGCCAAAAATGCAGAAATGTAAGATCTATTCCCCGCTCCAAAGATACTCAGTGGAGAGGAGGAGGTGACCAATTTGAGTATTTGAAACCAAGTGATACCGCAGTGTCCCCTTCCCCCAGGCTGTGAGTACAGGTGACTAAGAAGCTGTTGTTGATCTCATCCACCCAGTGTCAGATGTTGTGGGGCAGGTGGGGGAGGGTGGGAGAAGAACTAGTGCAACCTGTGATATATGACTATTGAGGTGCGTATGGAAGATTGGGAGCTCTTGGGACGCAGTAGTTAAAAGTTTGGCTGCTAACCAAAAGGTCGGCTGTTCAAATCCACCAGCCACTCCTTGGAAACCCTGTGGGGCAGTTCTACTCTGTCCTATAGGGTCACAATGAGCCGGAATCAACTTGAGGGCAACAGATTTGATTTTTTTGGTTTTGGTGGAAGATTGAGGTTGGGTCATCCTTGGCAGTGTTGTTGTTGGTTACCATTGATTCTGACTCATGGCGACCCCCTCTGTGTCAGAGTAGACCTGCTCCATAGGGTTTGCAAGACTGGCCTTCAGAAGCAGATCACCAAACCTGTCTTCCAAGGAGCCTCTGGGTGGGATTGAACTACCAACCTTTTGACTAGAAGTCGAGCCCTTCACTGTTTGCGCCACCCAGTCAATCCATCTCTGTATCTACGTATCTCGAACACCAGAAACAGACTGTCCTGTGTACATAAAATGAGGAATCATTTGCACAGATGGGGTACATGCAGTCATAGAGGCTGATGTTTGGTGAGAAGCCAGGGGGCTTTAGACTCCATCTCACATGAACCGGATCCCATACCTCCCGTGTTTTAAACCCTTCAGTGGCTTCTCATCAGCCCTGGAGTCAAACCTCCAGTGCTAACTTCGGGGTGATGCGCTCTATCGTCTGGCCCTGTCCATTACCCCAGGGGTACCCCCCCACTCTCCTGTCTCAGCAGGTGCTCATCACGCTCACCCTTTTGCTGACCCCTGAACTCACTGGACTTTTTCCAACCCCAGGACCTTTGCACATGCTGTCTGCTCTCTTGGGATGCTCTCCTCTTGGCCTCCAGATGTCTGACTTCCCTCCCGTAGGAGGGTGTGCTCATTGTCTCCCTCACAAAGAGTCCTCCCAGGGCTCTAAGAGGGTCCCTGGACTGTCCTTCCTGCCACAGCCCCACTGTCCTGAATGTGTTTGTCTGCAACGTGTCTGTCTCCCTCTCTAGATGGCTGTGCTCCAGTTTTCAGCCCTACTCCCAGAGCCCAGCACCATGCTTGATGAGAACAGGCTCCTGCTTGGACAACTCTTTTGTTTCGGTACATCCTGAAAGTAAAAAGTCAAAAACATATGAAACTATCTGAAAAGAGGTATAAGACCATAAGACAAAACAAAACATAATTTCAAAGTAAAGGCATACTTCCATTTACTTCACCCAACAGATTCCAGCTGGAGAATTTCAGATGGAAGATATTTGACTTGTCTGCCAAGGGCAGATGTGTGCAAACCTGACTGCTTGACAGATGCTCACAGAGAGGACACCTTAGAAACAGAGTTTCTAGGTTGCTCTCTAGACTGTTTGCAAACATGCCATTTCCAGTCCTTCCAGACCTTCTCATGTATAACTTTTATTCTACCCTAGAGGTGTTCATCTGCACTACGACTTTACTTTTTTAAGTGGTAACCATAAGAGGGAAAAATCTTTAAAAAATGATGAAGAAAATAGTACAGATAGAATGTGCATTCAAAGAATGACTCTCCAGGATACAAGATAAACATACAAAAATCAGTTGGATTCCTATACGCCAATAAAGAGAACGATGAAAAGGAAATGAGGAAAACAATACCATTTTCAATAGCCCCTAAAAAGATAAAATACTTAGGAATAAATCTAACCAGGGATGTAAAAGACCTATACAAAGAAAACTAC
>NW_004443938.1:5451459-5454693 GCF_000243295.1 Trichechus manatus latirostris | reverse complement strand
CAGAGCGTGTTCTTCCCTTTTGGTTTTCTAACTCCAGGTCTTTACACGTCATTATAATACTTTACTTTGTCTTCTCGAGTTGCCCTTTGAAATCTTCTATTCAGATCTTTTACTCCATCATTTCTTCCTTTCGCTTTAGCTACTCTCTTTAGCTTCAAGAGCAAGTTTCAGAGTCTCTTCTGACATCCATTTTGGTCTTTTTTTCTTTCTTGTCTTTTTAATGACATCTTGCTTTCTTCATGTGTGATGTCCTTGATGTCATTCCACAGCTCTTCTGGTCTTTGGTCATTAGTGTTCAATATGTCATATCTATTCTTGAGATGGTCTCTAAATTCAGCCAGGATATACTCAAGGTTGTACTTTGGCTCTTGTGGACTTGTTCTACTTTTCTTCAGTTTCAACTTAAACTTGCATATGAGCAATAGACAGTCTGTTCCACAGCTGGTCCGTGGCCTGTTCTGACTGATACTGTGCTTTTCCTTCCTCTCTTTCCACAAATGTAGTCCATTTTACGTACATTTGTATATAACACTGAATTTATTTACTTTCAAACTCTTGCTTATTACTTGTATAAAATTGTTTCCAATGTTCAATTGATGTATTTTTTCACCTGTGAAAATTGTTTGGATATCTTAGGTCAGTATGGAACACATTATGATTGTCCCATTAAAAATCCTTGAACACAATTCTGCTGAAGATAAATGTTGTTAGGTTGACCTAATATTTATTAACAATGTGAACCTGAATGCCTGTAGGTTAGGCATGGTCTCCTTGGACCCCCAGCCCACTTCTCCAGTCTGTCAGCAGGTGGCCCCTGGAGGCACTGGGATGTGACCCCACACTGCTGACTGCTATCCTTATTTCCCCTAGAGAATCCCTGCCAGGAGGGGTCAGGATCTCAGTGTTGTTCTAGGATCACCCTGAGATGCTGATCTGTCAGTCCCGGTCTCTCTATGGCTCGAGAGTGCAAGGGGCAGGCACGCCATGCATTCCTGTGTTGATGGGGTTCATGTTTGTGACTCAGTTTCCTGGGGTGACTCTCACGTTCTAGGCTTGTACTATGGACCAGGAAGCCACATCACAGCCACAAGAGCAAGCTGTGTCTCCAATCCTCCTTTGCTCCCTGGTGTGTCATTTGGATCCATAGGTCAAGAGTCGTGTTCTTGATTGGCTAGCTTAGACACAATATTTCCTCCTGGGAAAAATTAGGTGAGATAATCATTCATCCATTAAGTCATCCATTTACTATGTATTTATTAAGTGCTGACATGGTTAAATTTTACCTGAGCCCTGTGGTCCTAGAAAACAGTGTGGGAGGGGAGAGAAGAAATCCCCTGAAACCTCTGTGTTCCAAGAAACAGCTCACTGCAAAGAAACATCCTTCCCCATATGTCTTAGATAAGACTCACCGAAGCCCCCTTGTCTGCCTAGGACAAGAGCAGACACAGACCCTCCAAGTGCTCGTTGTCTTAGAAATGATTAGCTGAAATGCCTGTGTCCACAGATCAGGTGGAACAAAATGGTTGTGAGCCGAACTTCAGTGAAGTTTCTCTCCTTCCTCCAGGACCCTTAGCCGCAGCCCACCTTCAGCCTGAGCCAGCACACAGCCCCTCCTTACGGGCCCCTCCTGGAGAAGAGACTGCCCCAGCATAAACCCTTCTCTGACCAAGCCACCCTTCATCCCAATCCCTGATGCGCCTGACTCCCATTCTTCCTACTTGGCATATTCCAGGGAGAGAGGCACAAATTCAGCCTAACTTCAGTTTGAAATCAGAACTTAACCAACTCCATGTTACTGAACCACAGGAGATTGGAAGTGTGCCAGCTTATTTAGTTGAACAATTTTAACTTTATTCTGTTTAAATTAACTAAATTTGCTACTAACAAATTTCTAGGGGGAGAACGTCAAGAATAGCACAGGCTTCTTAGCCACTCTATTAAAAAAAAAAAAATTAAAGATGACCAGGTTGAGCATAAGGAGGCAAGGTAGCCTTCTTTAAGGAATTAGAAGGTTGTCAGAAGAGAAAGTAGACTTTTCCTTGTGGTTGCAAAGACAGAACTGTCATTGTGGAATTGAAATTAGAAAGCAGCTGATTTGGACAACTTTGGATAGAACTTTCTGGTAACCAGAGCTGTCAAAACATTTTCTGCTTCTCTATAAGGCAGTGTTCTCCACCCCCCGGAGTGGTGCTAACGTTGATTACCACCTATGAGAAATGTCAGGTAAGTGGTCTTGCTTTGTCTGGAGGAAGGTTACCCTAATGACCTCAAGTCCAACCCCTCACATTCATGATTCCACATCACCATATTGTGAATCAAAATGTCATCACCCAGAAGGCTTAGGAAAGGGGTGTTCTGATACCTGGATTTGTTGGTTAATGCGAGGTTTGTTGTATTCTGTTGTTGTGGGGTGCCTTCGACTGTAACTCATAGGGACCCCACGTGACAGTAGAACTGCCCCGTAGAGTTTCCTAGACTGTCATCTTTACAGAAGCAGATCGCCATGTCTTTCTCCCACGAAGTAGCTGGCGGGTTCAAACTGCTGACCTTTCAGTTAGCAGCTGAGCATTTTAACCACTGTGCCACCAGTGTCCCTTTGTTAATGCAAGGTTAAAAAAAAAACAAAAAACCACTCTTTGCTGTCGATTCCCACTCATAGCAACCCTATAGGACAGAGTAGAACTGCCCCACGGGGTTTCGAAGGAGTGGCTGGTAGATTTGAACTGCCGACCTTTTGGCTAGCAGCCAAGCTCTTGACCACTGCGCCACCAAGCAGGTGAAAATGTTGTCTTAATGTATTCCCATGTAACCCTGTTTGTCATTCGGTGTGTTAAGAGCATTGCATCTTTTTTTTTTCTTGATGGCTGAGGATCCATTGTGTCCCAAGGGCATCACTCTGAGCAAGAGTTCCATCTGACTAGTGACAGCCAGCAGGCTAGGCGTTATCGGAATGCACACAATTACCAGCTAAGAAGTTGGAAGTCGATGTTCCAAATAAACTCCCGATTTTAGTTTTCTAGTCACTTTCCTTTTATCAGTCAAGGAAAGCCTCAATCTGCTGTGCAGTGGGTCGCAGGTTTCTTTTCTGTTTCTGATGGTGGGAGCAGACTTGGGAAGAAGACGAAGGTGTAGCATGAAAGGAACAGTGTTTCTGTCTGGTTTTGGTTTAATCAAGCTGACTTTACTCCTCCATGTACAGAATCAACTGTGTATTATTTGGCCAAAAAAAAAAAA
>NW_004443938.1:5448925-5450642 GCF_000243295.1 Trichechus manatus latirostris | reverse complement strand
CAGTGGGGAGGAATTCCATCAAGGGGGGGTAACCGCGTCTGCTTTCCAAGGAACAGGCTGTGGACTCTCGTGTTTAACGATGCAGCAAGTCTTCATTCCAGTAAACATTTTATTCTGATTCCCAAATTTAGCTCTAATATTCTTAAGGTTGGGGAGGGTGTGGGCATAGAATTGAACTTTAATTCTTGGGTCTTAAGTGTGTCTCATTTGCCTGCTGATCTGATGGCAAGCAGAGAATGCCAAATAAAAACATAACTTCTTCAAGATGAGTTTTAAAGGTTAAAACCATGAGTGTACATACCCAGTGCTGTATGTAGATCACGTGAGGCTTTAGCTTAGAAACTTCTCTTTACTACAATGGGAAAAAGCCCACACTTACACACACACATGCACACATCGTTGCTTCCTTCCCTACATTTTTTTTTCTTCATGAAAAATGTGCTCTTCCTGGTTGCAAATCTGGATTGTTACTGGAAAGATGAGACAGCAGGCAAGCTGCTTGAGGAGGGGCAGGGTAAGCGCTTCGAGTGCCAGGAGCTTTGTCATCTGAAGCAGTCATTTAAAAGCATTTCTTAAAACAACCTTTGAATCTTTAAAATTTACATGACAATGTTAACAAACCGCCTTATAAAATTTGACGTCTCATCCTTTCTTTGAGAACATATACCACACCAATCCAACGTTAACTTGATATCTTATATGCAAACAAGTCTTCGAGTGTTTTAAAGTCAACTTTTATGAACGCCACGGTGGCTGCCCCTAAATACACAAAATGTCCCCGATCTTTCCACTCCCCCCATGAATGAGAGCAAATGATAAACAGGAAAGATGATATTTTAAAAAGTCTGTATTCAATTATTCACACCAAAGGATATCCATTAAAATTAGGAACATTTCTAAATATACTTTATGTATCATACATATATATACTTTATATGTATAATTACATATTGACAAAAAATTTGTGGCTGCTCTAAGCATGTAAGTAAAACAAAGATTTTGCAATATAACGCCCATATCTGTATATATACTGGTGCTTGATTGATGGATTTATTTACAACTTGCCTAGGTTATAAGTGATCACTGTTCTATTATACAAACATAACAGTAAAGATTTCTTTTAAATACAAAGACTGCAAATGAATACATGAAAAATTACATACATGTACAATATTTATAATGTATAAATGCAAAATTAAGACCTATTTAAATTATTGCACTTGTGCATGTTACAAACATTTTTATATGTCACACATGTAAAATCACCTTTTAAAATTTACTAGCTCAGGAACTATAATAAAGTTGGATGCTGTTAGCTTGGGACTCTCTCCTTCCACAAGAGCACCCGCTGGGACTTTGGATGGTACTCACTGCTCTGCGACTGCCTTTCGGAAGCTTGCTCTTGGATGCACGTGGCCTGTGTCCACCCCAGCACAGTTTTTGGTCAGCAAGGAGCTTTTGCCGGCAAACTCTCGGGTGCCCTAGCTAGGAGGGATACAGGACATCGCTTTTGTTAACACTGGCATGTGAAGAAGGTCACCTTTGCTTTTCAGAAAGAGTTAAGATGCTGCCTTTCTACAGATTTTGGTAACTGTTTCACAGTGCGTTGGGCAAGTGCATTATTTCAGATCGGTCAGTGGATCTGGTGAGTAGGTAGCGGCATTGGACAGAAACACTTCCCGTGGCTAAATCCATTGTACTTTCAATGTGAACACTA
>NW_004443938.1:5446312-5447903 GCF_000243295.1 Trichechus manatus latirostris | reverse complement strand
TGAAATATATAAAGGTAGAAGTGATTTCCAACGTGTAAGTCTGCTTCTGTACCTGGAAACCAACAAAATCACACAGTGTCACAGTTCTTGGAAGTTCTTGGGAAAAAAAAAAGGGCTGAGTCTGAACCATTGGTTACAGTCGCCAGGAGTGCGATCCAGCAGAGGAAGGAAGGGCCCTACTCATTCATCATGGTACGATTAACTGCGGACGTGCCCTTCACCTGTTTCAGTCAGAGTGAAGCAAGAAAAGCAACTAATAAAGAAGGAAGATTGCAGTGTCTGAAACACAGGCACAGGCCAAGGCAAGTGAGTGACTTGGTGCTATTAAAGCTCAAGCCTTAATGTTAGCAGACAGCAAACGTAATACCCCAAACTAAATCTATTTAACAACGCAGGTGTCTAAGGGTTTGTGCATCTGTGTGTATCATGTTCAAACATCTAGTGTGCTTGCACATACCAGCAGTGCAAAATTAACTGAGATTGACTGCACAAACTTTAAAATATATGTATCTATCTAAAAAGCATGCCGAAAAGAGGAAACCTACACGGAACACCTCTAGTTTCAAATTATTTCGTTTTTTGCTGCTGTGAGAACAGGTCACTTTGGGTACCAAGAATGGCCATCTGCACAAATCCTTTTTCATGGCGAGTGGAGTCGGGAACAAGGACAACTGTGTCTAATACTTTGATTTGGTCTTTTTTTCCAAATCAGTTTCTCCTATGCTTCTTGGAAATAACTCCATCTGGGAAATGCACCTCGATGCCTGCCTAGTAAAAAGATCTTTTTTCAAGAATTAGTTTCCACATGCATTACATTTCCTTTTAAGTTTTTCTAATTAATTAATTCATGAAGTCATCTACTAATTAACCAGCTGCTTGCATATTTTGTGATTTAATTCCGCTGCCCCAGTTCAAGACTTCATGTTGTTGGCGTGCATTTACATTTCTAAGAAAATTTCTAGATAAAAAAATGTATTCACAATGTTCGGAAAGACAATGGACTAATTGCACGTGACAACAGGATGGTGTCTATTATAAATCAACGCAACCAACGTAAATTTCTGCAAATCTAACATTCTACATATATTCATAGCGGGTTTCCAAATTTACACCAGACAAGGAAGAACTGACTCAATGTAACACGCCACCTTAATCAAACACTCATCAAAAATCTTGGCAATCAAAATCACAATGCGCTTTTAAGAAAAGATCTGGGAAAAGGACAAGAAGCAGAATTCAAATGTTTGTCTGCTAAATATATCTGCCAAAGTACAAAATACCCCGTCTGTATTTTTTCCCAAAACAGATTATTAACTGAATATCATGGTATCCCGGACCCTTTTATTTTAGGTTCATCTATGATCCCTAAGTAAATCTCATACATGGTAAAGGCAGTATCAACAGTTTACATGAGAAGACAGTCCTTTGTTCAAACTTTGCTTCTATTATGACAATATTTCACAAGAAATCAACCAACCAATAAATCCATGTACATTTCTTTGGGAAAGTGTTCAAAGTACAGCTCACATAATACAATACACTTGGCTATATCAAATTAAGAGAACTGTCGGCAATCATCTTAACAGAACAG
>NW_004443938.1:5443778-5445575 GCF_000243295.1 Trichechus manatus latirostris | reverse complement strand
GTATATATGTTTGTGGTGTATGTGTGAGTATATGTTTGCAGTGTGTGTATATGTGTGTCTGTATGTATGTATATGTGGTGTATGTGTGTGTGTATATGTTTGTGGCGTGTGTGTATGTTTGTGGTGGATGTGTGTGTATATACGTTTCCGGTGTGTGTGTGTCTGTATGTGTGTATATATGTTTGCGGTGTGTGGCATGTGTGTGTGTATGTCCGTAGTGCCGCCCCTCTCTCTTTAGCTGTCACACTTACCCCATATGGTATGATAACAATAGCACATGGAGTTCTAGGTAGGGAAGATGACAACTTTCCGAAGCCCGTAAGTAAATTAAACACACAGTGTTAATTGTAAAATAAGAACAATGTTCATGTATAGCTAACTCTGCTACAACATGTACAAAACATGTTGTAAAAACATCTGATTTAATTTTTTTTGCAAAAGCCAAGCTTATATGAATAATACTGTATACAGTAATGAATATGTAAAAGAATATTGTTAAAACATTAAAAGCAGTGTTCCCGTCTCCTGCCAGGTGAATCAGCTATTGCTGCGGACTGACTGCCCCGACTTGAGACCCCATCTGATTTCCAGGCTTGTACAAATTGCAGGTTAGGCGGTTACCGTGTCATGGTGCTAAAAATCTTTACAGCATTAATGTGCACCAGGAGTGACTGGCTTATAATCCTGTGTAACGGGTTCAGAGTATTACTTTTATAGATTTGTTCAAAACATTGAAATGTACAGCAATATTAGTCAACCAGAATGTTATACAAAAGAAACTATCAAAACCATGGGCCTCCCTGTCAATATTTGATCTGTGAGAAGAGTAACTGAGTAAGGAAACAGGATACAAAGTAACTGTACCGCTCCCCTCTTCATCCGCGCCCAGGACAGAAAGCTTAAGAAATACGATGCGGAGCAGAGGCAGAGGGACCAGTGGGAGGCGGAGGCAGCGGATCTAAGTAAAGTTTCATCCTTTAATCTGATCTTAAGGGAAAATGTATGCTATTTTAATTAAATGATTTCTAGAATAAACTTCGCATTTGGAAGTGAATTAAAATTCTGCAGTGACACAGAGGGAGAATATAAAGGAATCATTATTAGAAGTTCACATTTCACATCAACAAGGCCTATCTGTTGAAATAAATTATAGGTTTTGCTTTTAGCTTGTTCTTTATGCAAAGGGCCCAGTAAATTTGCCAACACTATAATGAGGGGAAAAAACTTAAAAAAAAAAATACTCTTTGACGTCGTTGAAATCGGTCCTTGACGCTCTGAGGTGTATTATGATGTATACCTGCATCTCTTAAGGATGGAAAGTCCACCTCCTTTAGTGCTAGGTTTGAAACCTTGAAACCTTGAAACCCTTTAGTATAAACTCAAAGAACACACTTTGGTCCCCCTAATGTTTAACTCATGAAACAAGAATTCAACTTGCTTCCCATCACTGATTGCAGGAAGCCACTTCTCACACAGTTTACCTCAGTGCTGAGGCTGTCTGCTGCTACTCAAATTCATTACAAGTGGGTCACACACCAATGTTCACAACAGGAATATGTACAAATTCCTATTTATAACCAACAACACTGAAGCAACACTGGTGCCACAGCCCAAGTATAATATCCTAATAGTACCATTTTAAACCCTCCCTAAAGACACGGGGAAGAGGATCCCGTCTGAACAAGCACCATCCATTTCCATCAAGGCCTCAACAACAGCAGCCGATTAGAAAAGGTCAGTCACAGGTCACACGGAGCTCGCTTGGACAGCCATTTCTGGGGCACCTGGGTGCCCGGG
>NW_004443938.1:5441016-5443209 GCF_000243295.1 Trichechus manatus latirostris | reverse complement strand
CAGAGTATGTCTGTTATGGATTGAAGTGTGTCCCCGGAAATATGTGTTGTAAATCCTATCCCTTGTACCTGTGGCTGGGAGCCTTGGTGGCGCAGTGGTTAAGAGCTTGGCTGCTAACCAAGAGGTCGGCAGTTAGAATCCACCAGCCACTCCTTGGAAACCCTGTGGGGCGGTTCTCCTCCGTCCTGTAGGGTACTAATGAGTCTGATTTGACTAAATGCAAAGGGTTTGCTTTGGTATACGTGAGGTTATAATCCCTTTTGGGAATGGGTTGTCTTTGTTATGCTAATGAGGCAGGATTAGTGTAAAGTGTGTCTTGAGTCAATCTCTTTTGAGAGATAAAAGGAGCAGATAAGCAAGGAAGGGAGCAGGAATGGGGGAAGACAGATGCCCAGCCACATTAAGATCGCACGGGAGCAGAAGCTCAAGAGAGACAGGGACCTTTCCCCAGAGGCGACAGAGAGAAAGCCTTCCCCTAGAGCCGGCACCCTGAATTCGGACTTCTAGCCTCCTAAGCTATGAGAGAATAAACTTCTGTTTGTTCAAGCCGCCCATGTGTGGTATTTTTGTTATAGCAGTGTTAGGTAACTTACTAATCAATGGGACCAACTGGGAAGGGACTAATTTGAAAAGGGGAATGACCCTAGGCTTTACAAGGAGGCAGATGCAGGCTAAATGGAAAGGAATTCAGCAAAGATGCCCTGCCCAGAGGGGTGGACAAAGGGGGCTTCCCAGGGGGTCTCTTCGCCCCTATCAGATCACACTTAACAGGGGAACCCTGATTAGAAATACGCTGTTTTACAGCAAAAGTCACCGTAACATCTCACAACGTCTGACTTTCCCTTTTCTGGTAAAATTGTGTGTGTTCTGGAAGCCTCTTTCTCCACTAGTTCACAATGCCTTAGGCGCATTAATACTCTACATGTGTAACGGCTCCCAAGGCGTGACCCCTGGATCTGTGCACATCTAACCTGCCAGGGACCTCATCAACAGTCCCCACTCAGCCCCGGTTTTCTTGTGAGCAAAGTCAAAATCAGAAGGGGACCCTGGCATTGGTGAACTTCATACACACCACAATTTAAAAGTTCTTCCCCAAAGTACAGCCAGAGTGCTCCTTAGAAGCAAGGATGGCAAGATTTCATCTCATGTACTTTGGACATGTTATCAGGAGGGACCAGTCCCCGGACATCATGCTTGGTAAAGTAGAGGGTCAGTGAAAAAGAGGAAGACCTTCCATGAGATGGACTGACCCAGGAGCTGCAACAATGGGCTCAAGCCTAGCAATGACTGTGAGGATGGCACAGGACGGGGCAGTGTTTCGATCTATTTTACACAGGGTCTCTGTGAGGTGGAACTGACTTGATGGCACCTAACAGCAGCAGAGGAAATGACAGGTATAAAAATGGTAAGAAAGAGAAATATCAGAAAATGTTGAACAATTTAATAAATATTTCTGTTTATAAAATAAAAATTCTTTCCCAAACTCTTTTCAGCAAACACTTGCTAATATACCTTCACACGAAATACATCCCTAAAATATGATATGAAAATGTAATGCTTTTAACTTTTGCACCATATCAACAAGTATCATTTTCCCAGAACCTGAAAAGTTTTTTGATGCGGTGGGAAAAGACATACCCTGATTTCCTACGTTTCCGTGGACACACGGTCAGTTTCTAAGGGTTGATGATAAGATTAAGGTGGCCTTACGTGAGGATGCGGTTCAGCCAAGTGCAGGGAAGCAAGAGGCATCAAAGCTGCTGAGTTCTTAAGCTTTGACGTAAAGGGAGTCCAAAACCTAGCCGAGTGGTGATAATCACGGCATTCATTTTGCTGGTTTCTAAATACGAAGCATGAAACACAGAGAATTCCTGGATAGGAAAGGACTTTTGAATATTGCCTAGGATTTTTTTTTTTTTTTTGTAACCAATATGTTCTTTGGATTTAGACTGACATCCCAGTCTAAATCCAAAGAACATGTTGGCCTAAAAAAAAAAAAAAAAAAGCAGTTGCAGCAGTACATTGACAAGGAACTGTCAGAAATTCAAGCTGGATTCAGAAGAGGACGTAGAAAAAAGGGTATCATTGCCGATGTCCGGTGGATCTTGGCTGAAAGCAAAGATCACTAGAAAGATGTTTACTAGTGTTTTATTGGCTGTGCAAAGGCATTCAACTGTGTGGATCGTAACAAAT
>NW_004443938.1:5436561-5438058 GCF_000243295.1 Trichechus manatus latirostris | reverse complement strand
GAGATGCAACAGCTTTACCGACCTGCAGGCTTTCAGCAGCGGCTCGGTGGGCGGCAGGATCTGCTGGAGCGTGGTGTAGCAGGGGATGGCCACAGCGTTGTAGAATCCCAGCTGCCTCCGTGCAAAACACGCGGCAAGAAACCAGAGCGCACGTTAGCAATTCTCGGAGACTTGCTTCTCACGTGAACTTTCTGCAGGCTTCTGGAGCCTGACTATAACATTGAATGTTCTACTTTTGCTGTGTGTGATGTCTGGGCTTAATGAGTACTGCTCTAGAATGCATTTAAAGTGCATTAAAACATATTCTAGAAATGAACCTACAACAATCTAAACCTATGATAAAAGTTCATATCCATGGAAATCGCAAACCCAAAGTTGAACATTAAATGAGATTCTATTTATTTATTCTATTTATTCAAGTTAAATTCTGTTCTTACGTCTGGCCTAACCTGGGGCTGCACCCTAAAGATTTCAAACTCAGCCTGCTATTCTTCCACACGCATGACTTTTTCCAGTTCAGAATCCCCAGAGTTACCGCAGCGGTGCTCTGTTCTGCTTTGAATCCTTGGCTTCTGGTCCTTTGCTTAGTCTCCTGAGACCTTTATTGTGCCTCCCCCGCGCCTCTTTTGGAACCACCATAAATCTCATTAATTTTATTGTAGTTCCTCTCAGGCTACAGTTTTCTCTGTCAGAATTCATAGTTGTTGAATTCACATATTTTGGGGTTAATCTTCGGTACTTTAAAAAACGTATTTCAGAACACTTTGTTAGGAATTCTGGGCCACTCTGCAAATAAGGCTGCTAGCTTAGCCTGGCCTACTAAAGGCCAGATTTGAAAGGGTGCCCAGACAGAAGCACAGACAGTGGCGTCATGAGGAACTGCTCAGGGCATGACAAGATGCATAAGCTAAAATGAGGTCCCTCGCTTAGGGGGCCCCGACCATGGTTTACCAATTAAGAGACTGAATTCCAATGAGATGTGTCAAAGGACACGGGAGAATCCAAACTACTCGGTCCCCTTCTCCTGTCCTAACTATCTTCACAGTAATCCCACTAGAGCAATGCCAACTCATTTCAGTCTTGGACATTATGGCCCCTGCAGAGACTTTCTTAATATTTAGCAGATGCCACAGGGCAGAAGGCCCCCACAAGGTAATTAGTTATTGGAAAGTAGGGTATGTTATTATTATGGCAGAGAATAATTTCATAGTAACCAGTAATTCAGAAGCTAAATGCTTGGTGAAATATTAGCTGATCACAGGAATGTTTTATTTAAAACTGTGACTGTAAATAAAAATAGAATTTTGGCAAAAAATAAGCAGTTGTAAAACAGCTGTTTTCTAAATTAAATAACACTAAAGCAGAACGCCCACTCTGAAGGTATCAGTGAGGAATTCACAGCTATCTTCAGTGACATACCAAATAAATTCCACATAATTTCACAAATTGTTAGCTACGTAAAGCAATGAAATTTAAAAAAAATTACTTTCTATATAG
>NW_004443938.1:5429240-5434476 GCF_000243295.1 Trichechus manatus latirostris | reverse complement strand
AACCACATCAGATGTTATCGCCGGCCCTCTAGCGCAAATCAAAAGGACAAACTTTCTCAGAGTCTACTTTCCCTTCAACCCAAAGGAGATACCTAACTGTCTTCGCAAGTCAAGGATCATTTGATGGATGGTGATTGGAGGATAAAGTGCTGTTCTTTTTAGTTCTCAGCCCCTACAGGATAAATTGCTAAAGTTTCTACATTAATCAGCAGACCTGGAGCAGCCCATCCCTGTATACAAAACATATTACTCCTGTATAGCTTTACGACCACATTAAAATATTTAATTTTAAACATGATAATTCATACTTGGCCTTGTGGGACTTCATCTCTTTTGTCTCTGTCCATCATGGGAATAGGCTGTATACCCAATTTCTTCATTTCATCACCCTAAGATAAAAGGAGAACAAAATCATACTTTCTCAATTCAAAAATGGTCCTAAAATTTTGGTATTAATGAGCTATTTCCTTTATTCATTAATTGTCTTTAAAATAGTATTTTTGTTTATTGACCCAAGAAACCTGGCATATTAATGAAAAATTGAACGTATCATTGTTGGGTATTTTATCCTGATGTTCTCCTGTCCTGAATGTCCAGAGATCCAGCCATCTCTTCTGGTCTCATTTTGCAGAAGTTAGTAAATTTACAAAGAGAGGAGATAGAGTAAGCAGTGATAAAGAACAACAACCAAGCACTGAAGAGCCTCAAGGCCTTTCTCACTTCTCTTCTTCAAATGGTTTTTCATCCGCACTGAACTAGGTGCAGCCAGGCCCCTGAAAGGCCGACTGACGGAGCCTATCCCATAAAGCACCACGGTAACGGTCTGCCAAGCTGTGGTGGTAAAGACAGAGTATTACTGGCTGCACATTATCATAAAATTTACAATTGTGGGTTCTGGCTAAGTAATTTGTATACTATATTTTATTTAATCCTCACTTAATACTACAAGATACATATTGTTACCCCTATTTTATAGTTCTAAAATAATCTTGCCCTTTTTATTTATTTGTTAAAGTTAGAGCTTCCTATATTTAGGAGATAAGCTGGTAAACCTTGATGATTATATTTCTATTCTGTCTCCTCTCATGAACAGTGAGGTCCTTGAAGACAAGGCTTACGAGAATCCTAGGATGTTAATAAACCTTTATTCACTGAACAATATGAAGAATATGAAGTAAAAAAAATCTACTTTGCAGATCTGTCATATTTTTGTGCATATTTTGAATACAAATATACTTGTTAAAGTACAAAATATATCATAGTTAACTGCAATTATTTTCAAAACAACAAGCTAGCTTCAGTCCAGTTTTCCTACGTGATATTTGTAGAATGTACTCTAAAGTGACTACTTGGAGACACACATGCCAACTACGATGACTAATAATAAAGTCGAGTATTACAGTGCAGACATGCATCTAGACAGTCTTTCTAAATGAGTGTGACCATAACTAGGTTTTGATACACACAATACAATTCAGAGAAAAGAAAAGCGTGCAAGAGCAAATCAGACAATGCATAAGGCATCCTGGAGAAATAACCGCCTGAGTGTAAGGTCAAGGTCTCAGTTCTCAGGCAATCCAAATTCTCTGCTTCACTGCTGGAACAGCGCACCCTTATAACCCATTTCTACTAGACTCGTAGCTGAGCCATGTGCTGCTCTTTCCGCCCATCCTCCAAATTTATTTTCATTTCTTCAAACCAAATCAGGTACCTGTAAGTATTTATAGGGTTTTTTCTTGTTTGTTTGATTTCCCGTTAAGGAATCTTTGAATATTCAGGGACCCAGTCATTTGAGGATTCATTAAAACTAGTAAGAGAATTATATTCTACTTATTTATGGACAATTCAGAATACAAATTGAGGAAAACAAAGCACATTACTGAAAATTTAGATAATTAAGTTAAGGAAAGGTTTTAATGAAAGCAATTGGCATGTTTGTTTCACATGTCAGGACTCTCCAGAATTAATATCCCACATATTCTATTACATGGAGGCCTGGTGGCGCAGTGGTTACGAGCTTGGCTGCTAACCAAAAGGCTGGCAGTTCAAATCCACTAGCGGCGCCTTGGAAACCCTATGGGGCAGTTCTACTCTGTCCTACAGGGTCGCTATGAATTGGAATCCACTCAATAGCAATGGGTTTTTTTTTTGTGTGTGTGTGTGTTTTATATTCTATTAAACTCATCATTTGCAGTTGGGTTGACAATTCGGTGTACTTACATACCCTCGTGTGATACGAAATGATTATTATCCTGAATTCCTAACGGCAGGCACAGATAGCCCAGGAGACTGTGGGTCCTGCTATACACTGAGTATATACCTTAAAGACGGCCAGCAGCAATGCTTGCTGAATGGCTAAGCAGAATCGGCTGTTAAGTGAGGAAAACTGCTGTACAACTGTTCAGAGAATATGCTCCTAAACTCTCTCAGTTGAGATCAGAGAATTACACACATGTTCAAGTGAGATATACTAAGATGCTTGTTCTTACTCTACGTTCGACAATAACTGCTAAATTCTGCCTCACATGAACAGAGTTTTTTTAAAAAAATAATTAGCAACATGAGCAACTAAGGTATTGCTAATATATTACCCACTTATTTAATTTCTCCTCAAATCTTTTCCCATTTCTTGATATTATGTACGTTCATATAAAAATCAAGGACATACCTCAGCCCAAAATTCTGCATATATGTCATTTGCTGTCAGTTTTGTAACTGGCCACAGTTTTGTCACAGAACAAAGATCACAGGCGGTCATCATCAAACCAATTACACGGTCTCTAGAACACAAGCATATAACACTGGTCAGCTCAATATCTGCACATCTGTCATGCAACTAACAAGGCTTCTATATTTTCAGGAGTAAGATTTAAAGTCTGTATTACTTTATGATGGCGGAAAGACAGCATTAAAGAGAGACATGGCTCGCAGGCAGGACATGTAAGGTGGGCTTAAAGACTCAAGGCATTGTAAGAACCTCAGTCACTCCTATCTCTAGTTCTATGGAGACAGCGTATTGCCTGCACCTGTTACCCGAGTACCACTGTGACAATCACATAGAATGGGCCTCAGCTCTCTCATAGTCTAAATACCCTGGATATGCTTTTACAGCCATGGACTAGACTTTCATTTTCTTGGAATTTGAGAATTTAGAGTGGGAAGGAGGCTTTAAGAGAAAGTCCTTCCCAATCCTTTTATTCTTTGTAAGGAAAATCTGAGGTGCCAAGAAATTAAAGGACTCATCCAAGGTGATGCTAGCTGTGACAAGGTCAGAGTAGAACCTGAGTGCCCAGCGGGCAAAGAAATTCTGCAATAGGGTGTTCTGTTTTCCGCGTATCGAGCATTTCTGTTCGGATGCTAACCTAACTGAAATGAGTCTTCTTTTTCAGCTCCTTTGCGTTTACAACTAGGTGCTCCAAGTCTGACCTTTTTTTTCTTCTAAAGATGGTTATTACCAACTACAAGGCCTTGAGATACACATTGGGTTAAATATGTGGTTTAATCTTTCATCTTGAAAAAAAAAAAAAGTAATTGCTTAAGGAATTCAAACAGACATGTACCCCTGTAAGTTTAATGGATGTCAAAAGACTTGTGTTGTTTAGTGAAACATGATTCCCTAAACAAAGTCTACACTTAAGGGAGCAGTAAGCACCAGTTACTAAGGGACTTCAATGCACTAACAGTAACTTTTATAAAGCACATCGCATGATTTTAAAAGACAAATTCTCAACACGTACAAAACGGGGCAACAAGTGAGCAGATGCTATCGTTTCCAGCTCTTGTCCAAATGCTAACAAGTCTCAGGAATTCCCTGCTGCTAGCCACTTGCTTACTTCTAGGTCCACAGATATCTTCCATTTGTGGAACCCTAGTCCCTGAGCCTGCCTGGCCAGGGCAGACAGTGTATTAGGAGCATCTACTATCCTATTGAGGAGTCCTGGGGTGGGGCAAACAGTTAAGCATTTGACTACTAGCTCAAAGCTAGACGGTTTGAACCCACTCAGAGGCAAACTGGAGGAAAGGCCTGGTAATCTGTTTCCAAAGGGCCACAGCCTTTAAAATCCTATTGGAACATAGTTTTACTCTGCACACAAGGGGTTGCCATGCCTCGGAATGGACTCAACAGCAAGTAGCAACAACACCTGAGTATTCTGGTAGAGCTTCTGTTCACTTGTGCTCCCTAGAGTGAAGATTCCTGGATACCTGGGGGGCCCTGCTCCTCGTTCCTCGCCACGACGTCTTTGTTACCAGTCAGCTGTGGAGTTCTTTTTCATCAGTCCATTTTCTTCAGCCCATTTGACTAACTAAATTATCTCTTTCACAACTTTACTTCTCATATGGACACATATCAAGACGGCATCATGCCTCTGCCACGCTGGTGAGACTTATGGGTACCCTTCCTGGAAATCAAAACTGCTGCCACATGAAGGTTCACGTCCCTTGAAATGGTCAGGGGACTAGAAGATTCTCTTGATGAAGTAGTTTGCTAAGCACATTGGGGTTTAAAGCCAGTGTTATTTTTTTCTTGGCTCTGGTTTATAAAGGAATCAGTATATTGTTTGTTTTCTCAACAGGTAAATCCAGTTAAACAGAAACAGAACATGGAAAAACAAATATTACCCTGTTTATAAATCATTATTTCATGATTAGTTCAATCTCATGAAAAAATTATTTACAAACAGAGTAATAGTTTGGACATTTACCAAAATAAATAAATAAATAAAACAACATTAAATTTTCTTGGCTAAATAGTCTCGTAAGTTTTATCTCAAGAATATTTTGAATCTCATACCTCTGTAAAATAGAAATATTAATGGAACTAGGCATGTGGCATATAGAAGCAATTTTCTCACTGGAAAGCCATTCCATATGAAGCTGGGATAACAAGGGTTGGGAAGATTACGAACTAGTTACCATTTGGATTTTGCTGTCAAAATTACTTAGACAAAACAATTTAACAGTGGCTATTTTAACATTGACCTAAATAAATAAATAAATAAAACAGATTAGAGACCTGGCATTAAATGCCCTTAATAAACATCATTAATCAGTTTTACTCTTAATTACAAATCAGTTAGGTGGTCATGATTACCTGAGTTAGGCAGGGATTGGAATTACCATTTTATTTCTGTTGGGAATGGAAAGGAGGCCTAACTGTTAACCAGTTTTCAAAGGGCCCGCATTGTATGCTAAACACACTCTTGGTGTCACTGGGGAGAAGCCAGTCACTAAAAAC
>NW_004443938.1:5425780-5426803 GCF_000243295.1 Trichechus manatus latirostris | reverse complement strand
GTCTCCCATTACTGCACTATCTAGCTCACAAAAGTACCTCAGAGAAGAAAGCTGAAAAGATGTTGTCCACATTAAAACACACATTTGAAATGTGAAATAATTAAATAACAAATTCCACTACATGTCTGTCAGCTTGTTGTACTGTGGTGGCTTGCGTGTTGCTGTGATACTGGAAGCTTTGCCACCGGTATTTCAAATGCCAGTTGAATCACCTTTGGTGGACAGGTTTCAGCTGAGCTTCCAGACTAAGAAAAACTAGGAAGAAGGATCAGACAGTCTACTTCTGAAAAAAAAAACAAAAAAACAAAAAAAAACGGCCAGGGAAAACCTTATGAATAACAGCAGAACATTGTCTGATACAGTACTGAAAGATGAGTCCCTCGGGTTGGAAGGCACTCAGAATACGACTGGGGAAGAGCTGCCTCCTCAAAGTAGAGTCGACCTAAATGACGTGGATGGAGTCAAGCTTTTGGGACCTACATTTGTTGATGTGGCACGACTCAAAATGAGAAGAAATAGCTGCAAACATCCATTAATAATCAGAACGTGGAATGCAGGAAGTATGACTCTAGGAAAACTGGAAATCATCAAAAATGAAATAGAACTCATAAACATCGATATCCTAGGCATTAGTGAGCTGAAATGGACTGATATTGGCCATTTTGAATCAGACAATCATATGGTCTACTATGCCGGGAATGTCAAACTGAAGAGGAATGGTGTTGCATTCATTCTCAAAAAGAACATTTCGAGATCTATCCTAAAGTACAACCCTGTCAGTGATAGGATAATATCCATATGCCTACAAGGAAGACCAGTTATTACGACTGTAATTCAAATTTACTCACCAACAACTAAGGCCAAAGATGAAGAAATTGAAGATTTTTACCAACTTCTGAAGTCTGAAATTGATCAAATATGCAGTCAAGATGCATTGATAATTACTGGTGATTAGAATGCCAAAGTTAGAAACAAACAAGAAGGACTGGTAGTTGGAAAATATGGTCTTGGTGATAGAAATGA
>NW_004443938.1:5407242-5408035 GCF_000243295.1 Trichechus manatus latirostris | reverse complement strand
AGCCCCATGTGGTAAACAGAGCCCAAAAGAAAGTCATAGTATAGTCCAAGAGGTTGAAGCTTGGAGTTTGAAGAGTAGACAGAATTTGAGGAGCAAAACCTGGAATACAGGGAGCCACAGAGATGGCAGTCCCCAAATCTGCATACATATCCCCCCTCAAATCTTGGCTGACACCTAAACTGAACCTGAGTGGGGTGGGACTCCAAGACTAAAAAGTTGAGCCAAGATTTCAACACTTTCCCACATCAAAAAAGAGTAGGATTGGAGCTCATAGCCAGTCAACTTGGAGGGGTTTGGTGAACACTTCTGGTTCTCTAGTAAACCCCTTAATCACATGTAATACCTTAGGTATAAAGATCATGTTCCAGGACCAAGGCTAAAAAGCAACAGAAACACTTAAACAAAACTTAAAGTCAAATCTCTGTAAGTTTAGGGAGATCCATGAGAAACTTAACTGGCCACTAAGAAAAAACCTAATTCTCCTCAGAGAAAGATAACAGAATCCAGAGGCTCTACAGCATACACAATGTCCTGTGTAAATAAGAAACTACTACCCATGTAAAGCAGCCCTGGTGGCATAGGGGTTAAGAGCTCGGCTGCTAACCAAAAGGTCATCAGTTCAAATCCACCAGCCGCTCCTTAGAAACTCTATGGGGCAGTTCTACCCTGACCTATAGGATTGCTAGGAGTCACAACTGACTTGAGAGCACCTAACAACAACACGTGTCAATGATCAAGAAAATGTGATTCACAGTCAGAGAAGAAACTGTCAACAAAACGGACCCATAGAGAA
>NW_004443938.1:5404676-5405976 GCF_000243295.1 Trichechus manatus latirostris | reverse complement strand
ATTTTTCTTTCTTTTCTTAAGTACTTTAACAATCAATTGACTATTTAATTAAAAATATTAGCAACCCACGTGCGGTATAAAGCATATGTAGAAGTATAATATATAACAACAAGAGCATAAAGGACATAAAGGGCTGTCGTGGATTGAATTGTGTCCCCCAGAAATATCTGTCAACTTGACTAGGTCATGATTCCCAGTGCTGTATACGATTGTGTAATCTGATGTGATTTCCGTATGTGTTGTAAACTCTGTCACTGTGATGAGGTTATACTGATGAGGTCTACAAGATTAGTTGTCCATAAGTTGGATGTTTGTAACCCAAGGTCTGCCTGTAATCCGAACAGTATGAGCTTATTCAAGGATTGGATAATTAGCAAATAAATGGCTTAAGGGGTCCAAAGAATTATCCAAGTTTATATTAAAACTCAATAAATTCAACTCAGTGGAAAAAATGTATTATTCATTAAGTGGCATTGGTACATCCATACTCAGAAATAAAGTTATATTTATAACTCACAATATAATTCCAGAATGATTAAGATCTAAATATTAAAAATATTTTTAAAACTATAAGCTATTTTAAAAATTTAAATAATGTTTATATTACTGTGAGGATGGGGGATGCCTTCTTAGGCAAGACAGAAAACCCAGCTGTGATGAAAACAACTGACAGATTTGGGCACATGAATTAAATTTCTTTGTTTTCAAAAGAAAATCTGAAGGAAATTTTTGAAGATCACCTAAAAGATAGTTTTTGTAACCTATAAAAGAAAACATTTTAATATCATTAACATACAGAATGCAAACTGATTTATTAAAAGGTAAACAATTCAACAGAAAATAAAAGTTATGAACAGACAAATGAAAGTAGGAATAATGAATAGTCAATAAACAAAAAGATTTTCAACACAGCTAGCAGTTACAGAATGGCATATTGAATGAAAAGTTGTTTTTACCCACAGGACTGGCAAAAATGAGACAGACAGAGAAAATCTTACCTTGGGACTGGCTTAGAAAAATGGCAGTTTCTTATACTGTTCAAAGGAGTGTGAATTTCTACAGTCTTTTTAGAAAATTTGACATTTGTATAAACTTCTAATATTATATGCTATATTTTGTAAATGGCCAGTAGGTAAAACTATATAAGCAAGGATGTTTAGGTAGCTTATACTGGAGTGCAAACGGTCAGAATGTTATTCTTTTTCTTGTACACACCCCTGCACTCTTTGAATTATTAATAAAAACATGCAATACCTTTAAAATTATAAAATGTCAAAATAATTTAATCATACATAACTAC
>NW_004443938.1:5398989-5403983 GCF_000243295.1 Trichechus manatus latirostris | reverse complement strand
TTCATATTGTCCTATGTGAAAATAAGATATATTTGTATTGTTTTTCTTAAAGAAGGTTCCCAAAATTGGATAAGTTTCAAGCTCCACAAAATCTGGATCTGTTTGGAGGTAAGCTGAATCACAAACAACCATGGTTTAATCAAAGGCATGGATATCATGATACAAATGGTACTTATTCTTGAAGAGGTAAATTTTATTATATATAATTTACATTCATTTGTAAAACTAATGGTTTGCTTGGGTTTGGGGTACCGGAGTGAATTGCTTCTAAGAACTTGAAAATGAAGACAACAGAGGCTGTGCTCTTGAAGAGTTTTTAAGATCAGTACTCAAAGCATCACGGAGGAGCTATGCAAAGCACCTGGGCAAAGATAATAGCTCCAAGCTCAGCAAGAATGGGCTAGAACTAGTAAATTCACATTCACAAATCTAAAGAGAAAGATGGCATCACTTGAAATGGAGCTTGGTGAGACATGGAAACAGCAAAAGGAAAGTCACAGCAATAACTGCTGGTGGGAACCACCTCCAAACTGTCAAAGGGAGTGGAGGTTTAGTCAGTGAACTTGCCTTAGACCTAACACACACATGGGTAGACAGACTCATCCTAATGAACAGACCCGAAATATTTCTGAACCCACTAGGAAGACATGACTTTTCAGGAAAGAAGGTATCAGACTACCTTAGCCTGATGCCACTAGAACATTTAATTCATCAAATTCTTGTTCTGATTCCGTGTTCATTCACAAAGCAACCTTTTAATTGCAACTTGACTTCCTCAATGATTCCGACAAAGAATGTCGATATTCTGATCTTTGTGACTGAAATACATGTTTTGTACTTCAATAAGGTGGAATTGGAAAGTCCCTGGATGGCGCAAACAATTCATGCTCTGCTGCTAATCAAGAGGTTGATGGTTCGAACCCACACAGTGGTGCCACAGAAGAAAGGCCTGGTGATCTGCTTCCATAAAGATTATAGCCAGGGAAATCATACGTAGCAGCTCCACGCTGTAACATAATGGGGTCGCCATAAGCTGCAATCAATTTGACGGCAAAGGGTTAATATGGAATCCCATTTTTATACAGCAACCACACGAGCCTGCTTAACATGAGTCAGATTCTGAAAAATAAATCCATTTTTATTTGCTCAGCAAGTCAGGCTTCTGATTCTATGAGGCCAATGACCAAACCCTGCACTGCGATCAATTCCACCAAGGCCCCCTGGGAAACAACCTGCCAACCTTTTCCTATAGGACCCACTCCTGCATGGCTAGTTTCATTGCAAATTTTTATTTTAATTATCCTCATACTATATTGTCAGCAATCTTGATAAGCAATAAAATCGCCCAAAAGTAAATCTATACAGAATGCACAGAAAAAAAACATAATTTTTTTACACTTTTTCTCTTACATATAAATTTATTCCACGTAACACTTCCTAGGCTTCTGAACTTTTTAAAAATCCTTTTTACCTATGTGATTGGTTATTAAGGTTTAGTGATCCAGACTGGTACATCTCTTCCAACTGTTTCCTGTTTCCAAAGTACAATGCAAGGTCTGTGGCGATGATGGCTTTGCGGATGATCTCAAGCACCTGTTCGTATTCGCTGGAGCTCAGGGTGGAGAAGATATTGTGCCCCTCCAACTATGGAAAAAATACAAACAAAGACCGCCAATAAAAAGCACAGGCTCTAATCTTACGACATTTTCAGTTACTTGAAACAATACAGGCAATGCCACTCAGCACACTAATGACGGCTCTTGGTGCAAAAAAGAATAATTTAACTCTAATACAGTTAGCATTTTGGTTTCTCTTTACATAAGTGTCATGGATTGAATTGTGTCCCCTAAAAATTTCTGTCAATTTGGCTGGGTCATGTTTCCCAGTATTGTAAGATTGTGTACAATTCTGATGTGATTTGCTTATGTGTTGTAAACTCTATCACTATGATGAGGTTATATGTGATCTCCTTATGTGCTGTAAATTCTATCACTGTGATGAGGTTATGCTGATGAGGTTTACAGGATTAGATAGTGTCTTAATCCAATCTCTTTTGAGATATAAAAGAGAGAAGTGAGCAGAGACACATGGGAACCTCATACCACCAAGAAAGCAGTGCTGCGAGCAGAGCGCATCCTATGGACCTGAGGTTCCTGCGCAGAGAAGCTCCCAGACCAAAGGAAGACTGATGACATGGACCTTCCTCCAGAGCCAATGGAGAAAGCCTTCCCCTGGAGCTGACGCCCTGAATTTGGACTTGTAGCCTACTGGACTGTGAGAGAATAAATTTCTTTGTTAAAACCATCCACTTGTGGTACTTCTGTTAGAGCAGCACTAGATGACTAAGACCATAAGCTA
The DNA here is from genome assembly GCF_000243295.1 of Trichechus manatus latirostris. NCBI lineage: Eukaryota > Metazoa > Chordata > Mammalia > Sirenia > Trichechidae > Trichechus > Trichechus manatus. The sequence goes on along the minus strand of NW_004443938.1, from coordinate 5,401,625 downwards.
TAGCAACAATGAAGTGACCACCGCTTAAAGGAGCTATTTCAACTACAGTAACATCACTCGTTACGACAAAACCCAAGAAATTTAAATACACCTAGATTGTGGAACCTTCTAATGACAAGAGGACTGACAAATTTAAAATATTTAAATTAAAGATTTTTCCTCTTGAACTACCTAAAAACTTGAGTAATTTTGATATCATACGGGAAATGAGTGGTCTGAAGGCTGTCCATACCTCTGTGCTCCTCCATTTAGGTTCCACCATACCAAACCAAGCCTAATGAATCATCATCTACTTCTTTCCATCCTAGAAGAAAATATTCCACAACCTCAAAGTGAAGTGTCTGCAGGCATATTAAAAACTCTACCTACAGGCAAAAGCATTTTTTGCAGAAAACACAAATCACTGAAGGTGCAAAAACTGTTGGGCCATCTTCTTCTCTTCTGCCCTTGCGAGAGATGGGAACAGCAGACCACCACCTGAGCAAGACCAGGACATGGGCAACGTGCATGCTCTCAGGTCAGGACACTGAGTTACTCTTCTTCTGCACGTGGATCTTCTAAAAACTTTTTATGAGAATGTCTTCCTCTAAGAATTTTAAGGATTTTATGTGCAGCTGAGATAAAGTGGGCAGCTTTCATTCAAACTAAAAAGGTTGAGATGATTCCATTTGTGGGGCAATAAATTATTATTTAATAACTTCATTACCAGTCAATATAGTCCCACTGTAAACTGACTTTTAACTGATTCCATCTGTCTTAATCTGTATTTACTGGTTTATAAAATGCATTAAAAGCTTAAAGGTTTCTTTACAGAATCAGACATCCATCCCACTAAGACACAGCCTGATTCACATTATTCTGAAATAAGCCATTCTCACACCATCTGCCCTCAATCATCACAATTTTCTGTATTATTCACTCTTAAGGTACTATAAATTTTAAATTATCCTCCAATAAATGTGTTCAATGGAGTTCTTCCTAGTTGGTTATTTTCCCAATAATAATAATAATCCCTTGAGATGCTCAAGCACAGCTGCTCGGGAGAGAAGGGATGAACGCACTAGATAGGTGGCTGAACTCGGTTACCTTTCGGGCTCCTTCCAACCTCCACATTCTACAATGTAATGTAAGAAAAAAAGCGTTACTTTGATCACTGCTCTGCAATCTGCTTTTTTGTGATTTGGTCATAACTCAAATGAAGCGGCAGCCTCTTCCTGTGTCTCCTGCCTTATAAACATGCTTCAGGTCAGACTGGGCTCAGCTGCTGTTCACACACGTCGGCTACGGACAGACACCCCAAAGAGGAATTACCTCTAATGAATTTTATATGCCTGATTCTCTCCATCGTCAATGCTTAGGCCAATAAATCCTTGAATTACAGTGTATACAAAATTACTCTAGCATGCTGTTGAAGTTTTAAGGAAAATCTCTCTGAAGAAGGGACTTCTTAAACCAGAGTTCTGTAAATCCTCTAGCGAACCATGGAGTTCCAAACTCACTGCAGCTGTGCACAGATGTTGCAGGCGCCACCATGGTACGCGTTTTCACCAGGTCCCACAACGTGTCCACGACCTAGATAAACTGAGGTCCATTCTGGAGGCTCTCTAGATTCTGCTGACTACTTCGATCCATTAGTTCTTCTATTACTTTTCAACCACAAAAGCAAACTATGCGGAAAGGGTGCAGGAGAAGGCCTTTATAATAAACAAGCTATGCCCAGGGCTCTCCCACTGCCTCCTGAAATACTTTCTCAAGAGTAAAGGGAATAAGTGAACAGACAAACTAAACAGTCTCCCTTCCCTGCAAGGGAATCTAACGTGCACTGACCAGCACCCGCACCTGCCAAAGCGCACAGAAAGGAGAAACATGCCGCCAAGCACGGCAGATAAAACAGTGCCAAAAGTTTATAAAGACCCGATTTCACATTAGTCAGCAGCCTAATAAACCCTCAGAGTAAAAGAATACTTTCATACACCAATTAATAAGTTTATATGGTTACTATCAGATTACACAGTTGGATGCTTACGTCAATTCAAGCTCAGTTGATCCCATTTTGCATAAATCAAGTTATGAAATAGCAGATGTTGCAAACTGAGAAATGTTTCCCAAGTCCTAAAATGGGTGAGCAGGGCACAACTCTTATCACTGTGAAAGCGTACCAGCGGACTCTGTCTATAAATGCCGTAAACAGCTGATATCAGAGAGTGCAGACGAGGCTGAAACGGCTCTGACACTGAAAATCCACCCGGGGGCCCGCTCCGAGGGGGGATCTTTAAGGCCCTTTCCATCTCTCCAACTTGTGATTGTGCCCAGCATTCGAATCCACTGTTGGAGCACTAAGCCCCCACGGCCTCGTTGCCACAGCTGTGATTTCTCTCCACAGAATGAGGAATGCACATCTTCATGACTTAGCAGATATGGAGTGTCCTGTTCCACTTTGTGTAAAAACAGTAATAGTCCAGCACCTACTCCGTCTGAGGCCCAGAAGAACTAAGTTCCTTTTTCAAGGAGTTGGCAGTTTAGTGGGAGAGACAGACACATAAACACACAACTGACACAGAGCAGCAGTCCCAGTGATGGGTGGAGTGAGCACTGGAGAGCATGGGACAATTAACAGAGCAGCAGGCCCTGTGATG